>NW_027094088.1:99160981-99620981 GCF_029207755.1 Chamaea fasciata | reverse complement strand
ACAGATGTGGTATTTGGAGACATGGTTTAGTGGTGGACTTGACAGTGTGAGGGTAATGATTGGACTTGATGATCTTAAAGGCCGTTTCCAACCTTAATGATTCTATCACTCTATGCACTAGTTCTTGCTACTTCTTGTCATTGCCAGAGTGTCCTGCCCCTGTGAATCCGGTCCGTTCACAGGCAGGGATGCCAGCCTAAGGTGGGGTAGCATGTTTCACAAGTAGGGAAAAAGCTTAGTTCCTCCACAGCCCTGAGCAGAGGGCACAAAGGGGGAGAAAAGATCCTGTGCATGCTCAGGTAGCATTAAGTCAGGCCATGGCCAAAGTGAGAGGCAAATCCAGGCTCCAGAAGTGATCCCACCTTATACATGCAAATAAATACATAAATAAATATTAAAAATATATTTCTAGCCTGTGGTAAGTAAAACAAGAGAATTATCCTTGCTCAAGTCATACACAGAAGCAGAATTAAGAAGTGGTAGAATTTCAACTTACTGACTGTGTTTGCCTTTACCTACAGATATCTGTGTACAAAGATAGATCATATTTGTGCTCTTTTTTTTACATGTAATATGAAAAGTAACTATGAAGAGATGTCTAATTTGCACAATTAGGAGTCAATATAATAGAAACACTGTGATTACTTAACCTACCATGAGATCATTTCTGTCCTTGATCTTTTCAGAGAATTATAAGGCTGGAGGAATCCCAGAAGATCACCTAGTCCCTTTTCATTGATCATGCCCAGCAGAATGATTTGTTGGGACTAACAATGTGCATACGTAGAAACCTCTTTTCTTATCCACCTAAATAATAAGACTATTAATTAAAAGATTACAGTGAATACGATTTTATATTCACTTTAAGTACATGTGTGAATAGAAGAGGGTAAAACCAGCCATCTGCCAAAGGATAATTCATGTATCTGCAAACATGAGAGTCCAAAAAGTGCTGACAGGCACAGAACACAGTGCAGCAGCATGAGCTCATTTCAAGACAGGCATTTCCCTTTGGTGCGCGCATAGCTCACAACAGTGGGTGCAATTTGAGTTGGGCACAGCCCTCTAAACAATACCACACAGAACCAGATTCTAATCTCCTCTGCACTTTAAGGGTCCTGATCCTGCAGATGTTTGGGTGGGAAACAGAATTCCCCAATGACAAGGTCCCTGCACCATGGGGAGTGCAATGTACAGTCCAAATTTGGCACCTGGCTTTGTGCATGAGTGCAGCCATGCTCCAGGGAGATCCCCTGGTGCTGTGAAGGGCCTTGCACAGATGCAGGACCTTCCCTGCAGTTCTGGCCACAAGACCAAGGGGGATTTAGATCTCCTATAAAGCAAAGGTGTCAATTAGCATGCAGGAGGAGGTGGAAAGATGGTAATACTGATGTCCATCCAGAGATACAACTCAGAGAGTCCCACTGGTGTGTGCTTACTCTGGCTCCTCTGAAGAATCAGCTTTGATTAATTTGACTCGGCAGACTCAGCAGACTCGGCAGCAAGGAAGGTTTCAAAGATTGATTAAGCCATTGTGAAGGCGACCTTCTCCAGTGTCTCTCAGGCTCACATCTCAGGCCTCTGTTCAAACCAGCAGTCAGAAGTGTGCTAAAGGACTGTAGCTTGCAGGACTTGAATTCAAGGTTAAATTTGAACAGGTGAGGAAGTCCTTTTCTGCACCAAGACTATGGCTTTAGTAGGTGTCCACATATGGCCAGGATGGATCTCAGTGAAAGCCTTTTTGTCCAAGAAGGGCAATGAAGCTGGTGAAGGGTCTAGAAAACAAGTCCTATGGGGAGCAGCTGAGAGAACTGGGGTTGTTTATTCTGGAGAAGAGGAGACTCAGGGGGGACCTTACTGCTATCTACAACTACCTGAAAGAAGACTGGCGAGATGGGGGTTGGTCTCTTCTGCCACATCTTAAGTGAAAGGATGAGACGAAATGGCCATAAATCATGCCTGGAGAGGTTCAGATTAGATTAGACAGGATTTTTTTTTTTTCCACTGAAATAGGGGTAAGGCATTGGATTTAGTTGCCAAGGGCAATGGTGGAGTCACCATCTTTGGAAGTGTTCACATGGTGTCTGGATTTGGGACTTGGGGATATGGTTTAAAGGTGCTAATGGTTCTGCTGGGTTTATGGTACTAGATGATCTATAAGGTTTCTTCCAACTGTGGTGATTCTGTGATTCTGAGGTGAAAATCATGGGTGGGTGTCTGGAGGCTACTACTTTTATAGTCACTGTCACCAGTAGTGCTCACATGAGCTGCACCGAAATGAGTTACCAGCTATTATACCATACCAAAAGCTCTTGGGGACACAATAAGACTTAAAGATGAAATGATTTATTAGATAATTTCTAGAAATAGAGGATTAATTTGTTCATGGCAAATATTGCACTGTGATCTTCAAACAGGTAGAAAAATGAAAGATTGCTTCAACCAGCTACCTCGTTTCTTCCAAAGAAAGGTTGCTTTTATTTCTTTCAGTTTCTGTGGATCGCCTTAGAGAAATTCATGGTGGCTCGTCTAGAAAGGCAGAAAACAACAGTGCTGGTGCACAATGGAGCCAAGACTTTAACTAGGACAGCATTTCCTAGAGTGGCTTTGCAGACAGAACTGCTGTAACACGTAGCAGCAGCCACAGACCCAAACCCCACTCCAGCAGCCTCATGGTGGCTCACCCTTGTGCCCAGGATTCCCGTAGCTCTGGGGATGAGTGTCTGCAAGAGCATTTCTACCAGCTGAGTAAGCCCAGCAGGAAGAAGACTTTAGGAAGAAGCAAAACTGCCAGTATCCTTTTGCTTCTCCTTTTTCTACAAACCCTCTCACAAGCAGCTGAGCACTTGAGAGGTGAGCTATGGGAGGGTAAAATGTTTTATCTGAGTCACACCTAACAATTGCAGTTGCCTTCTTGTAGCCTCATTGTAGCTCATCAGCAGGCCATCTCTTGGGGCAGAAATGTTCCCAAAAGGTGGGAAAGATGCCACAATTAAGTCAGAAAGGGAACAGAAATAGGGGACAAGTCTGGGCTGTGGCATATTATTGCCCATGCCGTTGGCACAGTCTCTGGAGCGGTTTTGGTAGACTCCAGTAATGTCACAAACAGTGGCCAGGGCCAAGCCCAGGGGATAGTATGGGTAAAGGGCCAACAACAACAGATCTCTCGATGTCAACCTGCCTTTCTCTTTCAGAGACTTGAGTTGTTTTGCCCTCAGTTGGCCTCAGGACCCAAAAACCCACAGCGCAATTTGTTTGCCAGTGCAGGTGTTGCTGATGCTTCTGCAGAGGAGAGGTTCATTCCTTTGTGCTCCCCCTACTCTCGTTCTTGACTGTCTGGTTCCATGAGTGGAGAAGTTTTAGCATGATTTTCAGAATGTCTGGCGGTGAAGAGCTTATTTGCCAAACCTTTGGAATGTTTCATTCCATACAGCAGTGGGCTGCCTCTTTCCGAGTCTTGCTGTGGCTGGAGTTGGGCCAGATACATAAATCCCAACATAGATTAGGTTAAGGCTAGAACTCAATGATTAAGCCAGGGGATAAATCAAAGTTTTTGTCTCAGATCTGAGGAAAATGATTTTCATGAGAGCTTTTCTTGCAAAATTTAACCTCAAAAATTTTTCTGACATGCTCTGACAGTGAAATACCAAAGATCAGTGAGTACTACTGAGCCTGTTATATGAATATTAAATTTCATATTTAGTTCATCCAGTGGTGTCCCTCTGTCTTCTATTTCCTGGAAACTTTTGCCAAATAGTCCTGTGGAAAGAAAATTTTTATTCTGTTTTTATTACTAAATGGGGATGTGTCATATCCACATTTTGCACTGATTCCTTTCCAGCCACAGAATTGGTGGCCATGTACAACATTCAGCCTCATTAATAGAGTCAGCTGCAATGGATCTCAGGATCTGGTTACATCATGGTTCACTTTACCACTTAAATCAGGCTGGCTAAGCTTGCTCTGAAAAATGAGGGAGTGAAGATAGCCAATAAAAACTCTTAGAAAAGGAATGAAAAGTGAAACCATATCATTAGTAGCCATGGCCCAATAATAGAATCACAGAATGATTTGGGTTGGAAGAGACCTTTAAAGGTCATCTAATCCAATCCCTTTGCAATGAGTGGGGAGATTAACTAGATCAGATTGCTCAGAAACCCATCCAAACTGACCTTGAATGATTCCAGGGATGGGGCAACTACCACCTCTCTGGGAAACCTGTGCCAGGGTTTTACCACATTTAATCCACAGATTCACTTCCTGTGATGTCATAGGGAGCTGTAAAGGTACTGGCCACAGGATCAAAAAGGGGTTTGATGAACTCATGGTGAGAGGCCCATAGATGGATTCTAAAATGGTTGGATGGGTAGCAGGTCTGAATGTGGCAGCTGGCCAGGAAGGTGACCATGCTCATATGCTCCCCTTCAATAGCATCTCCTGCTGCTGTCCACTGACCCTGGCTACTGCCTGCGTGGACCACTGGTCTGACACTTCAGGCCCTTTTTAATGTCAGTTTCTGCTTGGTGTGCACATGAGGAGACACAAGGCAAAGCAGAGCCCAGGCTGACTGTTCCTGAGAGATCTCTGCAGTGCCCAACCCACTCAAAGGCAGATGGCAAAATATCACACCAGGAGTCAAGAATGAGCACCCCACACAGCCGAGCACAGTACTCACGCCCAACTCCTGCAGGAGGGTCAGCTTCAGGAAGGTCAGCATTCTTACCAGTGTAATAACAGTGCCATCCACAGAGAACAACAATCCATTTTCAAATATCTGTTTCTAAAATAGCTTAACTTGTATATTTTCTCTAAAGCCTGAAAAAGTTCTGTATGCATTCAATTCAGCAGAGTTTTGATTTTAGCAGGACATGCAAGAGGTGTCTGCTAATGCTTTTTCTTCTGCATAAAATACATAGGAAAAGAAATAAGCCAAATGATCACTGCCAAATACCACAACTAAGCACACTTTGTCCATCATACATGTCATTATCTTTATTATGGTAGCACTTCATGTGGATTATAAAATGTCATAGAAACGTCATTGCTTCCTCTGTTCAAAGATATATAACAATAATAATAATCCCTTACAAGTTTAATATTTTCTGTGGATGTCAGAAGCTCTTTAAAAAGGTCATCATCATTATCCTCCCTTTATGGCAGGGGAAAAAAGACAAAGGCCAAGCTGTTCCTTCTAGCTTTAGGCGTCGAGGATCCTTCTGCCATCAGTGAAGGAAGACAGAAAGATATGCATATGCAAGGAGACCTGAGTCCCTTTTTGGAAGGGACAAGTCCTCTCTTGGTGCCTTGCTGTCAGAAATCTGAAGTCTGAGGGATTAATTAGAGCCTGATCATTTGTACCTAGTTTCTACTCGTTCAACAACAAAGAACGGAACAGAGCCCAGCTGCTGATTCCCATCCTCCTTCTAGGTGCCCTCTCTTT
Organism: Chamaea fasciata; assembly: GCF_029207755.1. NCBI lineage: Eukaryota > Metazoa > Chordata > Aves > Passeriformes > Sylviidae > Chamaea > Chamaea fasciata. The sequence continues at coordinate 99,615,541 of NW_027094088.1, read as the reverse complement.
CTTTCTGAAATAACAATGATGCTGTGCTTCCAGCATTACCCAGGCAAGCATAATGTGCTGCTTTTGGCTGGGGCAGAGTTAATTTTCTTCACAGTGGCTGATATGGGGCTATGTTTTGGATTTGTGCTGAACACAGGGTTGATAATATAGTGATGTTTTTGTTTTTGCTGAACAGGGCTTACACAGAGGCAAGACTTTTTCTGCTTTTCATACTGCCACACTGGCAAGGGGAGTGGGGGTGCATGAGAAGTTAGAAAGACAGCCAGGACAGGTGACCCAAACTGAACAAAGGGATATTCCATACCACAGGACATCATGCTCAGTGTATAAAGTGGGGAGAAGAAGGATGAAAGGGGAAATCTTTGAAGTGATGGTGTTTTTCTTCTCAAGTCACTGTTACGTATTATAGGACCCTGCTCTCCTGGAGATGGTTGAACATCTGCCCGACCTTGGGAATCACACACAGACTCACACAGAATCACTAGGTTGGAAGAGACTTTCAAGATCACTGAGTTCAACCCAGCCCTAACACCTCAATCAAACCATGGCACAGAATGCCACGTCCAGTGCTTTTTAAACACATCCAGGGATGGTGACTCCACCACCTCCCCAGGCAAACCATTCCAGTACTTTACTACCCTTTCTGTAAAAACTTTATCCTGATATCCAACCTATATTTCCCTTGGTGCAGCTTAAGACTGTGTCCTCTCATTCTGTCAGCTGCTGCCCGGAGAAAGAGACCAACTCCCACCTGACTACAGCCACCTTTCAGGGAGTTATAGAGAGTGATAAGGTCACTTCTGAGTCTTCTTTTCTCCAGGCTAAACAACCCCAGATCCCTGGGTGAGATGGAGGTGGTGATTTAATTCCTTGTTGCTTTGCTTGCGTACAGAGATTTTGCTTTCCCTACTTAATTGCCTTTATCTCATCCCAGGAATTTTCCAGCTTTTACCATCTGATTCCCTCCCCAATCCTGCTGATGGGAGACTGAGTGAGGAGCTGTGTGGGGCTTGGCTGCTGTTGGGGGTTAAACCTCGACACATAGGTCCTTGTGTAGACAAGATTTAATGCTGGGGGTGTGGTAGAGAAATTTTTGTCTTCCCATGCCTGATGGTATAGTAGATAAATTACTGAAAGAAACGTGCAGTCAGCATACTCTGAAGCCCTGCTTTCCTAAACATCCTAACTGTATGAAGTACTTTATCTGAGAAACCTGATCTCCCCACTGCTGTGTTACCTCTGGCAATGGCTCTGTGGGGAAAGTAAGGTGGAAGCAGAACTGACCAGCATGCTCCTGTTGCAGGTCCACAGCAGCCAAAGTCATGACAAGAAATTCACCCAGCTGATAGCCTGCCCTGCTTCCACCAAGGACACTGCAAATCAGCTGCTGGTCATGAATCATCATGAATCATCATGAAGTGTGACTGTCTTTGGCCATGGAAATGTCCTTGAATTAATGTCTTCCATTGTGAAAGTAATCCTAACATCAATCACCACAGTTTCCCTAATTGCCTTTTTTTCTTTCACAGTGGTGAGTATCAGCATTATTACCACTGATTTCACCCACAGTACAGGCTGATCTGGTGGTTTTCCTTGTGTGTTTTTGATATGCTTTTCCTTCCTGGGCCTTCATTATACTGTAATTTTCCTGATAAAATCTATCACAAGTATCTTTTAAATACTGCAACTTCCACACAGGAAATGTTAAAGAAACATGATACTTATAATAGAGAAAATAGTGGAGTTATTCATATAACTCCACACACACATACTACCATTAGTGTCAGTGTGTTAGTACAAATGTTTATGTAGGCAAATGTAAAATGCACAAAGGATTCTCACAATCCACCTGCAGAGTGGTGCCATGCATTGAAGTTGCTGTGCATTTATGCACACTGAAAGGCATCCAACCTAATAAGGTGCCCCCAAAGTTGGGACTTGGGTTGTGAAACCCACTTGCCTTGTAGCCAGCAATCCTATCTGCCTGGTTTCTGGACTGGGTAACCCTACATGCAGGTAAATTCACCAGGCATATCCATGCTTGGTCTGACAGCTGTCTGGATGTCCATATCCAATTTGGAGAACTCTCACTTTTCAATAATGCTAAGAGTTCATCTGTGCTGGGGAACTGACGCCAAGATAAGTTGATTTTGGAGACTCCTCAGAAGTCAGATGGGTAGTGACAGCACAGTGTTCTCCTCCTTCACACCAGCCAAGTGGAGCAGAAGTTGTGAAGGAGGGCTTTAATGGTGTGCCATGAGGGATCTCGGCTATTGCTATCTCACCTGGGAACACCCAGTTGCTGAATGAGGCTGAGTCACTGTGCAACCAAACACAAGAGCAGGGAAAGCAGGAAGGAGAAAGCCTGAGTCTGGCCTTCTGATCAGGGCATTCATCTGATGGTTTGGGGACAGGGAAAACTAAACCTCTAACAAAATACTCTAACACCATAGCTCAGCCTACTTTGAGACGGAGGTCGGATTGGGAAGAAAACTTTCAAAATGCTCTCAGGTTAAAGAAAAAGTTGAAGGCAAATCCAAGGCTTTACTCTACCACAGTAACCAGTTTAATTTGTTGTGACCCATGGAAAGACTCAAGAAAATAACAGCAACTAGATAACTGCAGTATGGTTTACCTGTACAGAACAAGCTGCTTATACTGATCCATTCTCTCAAACTTCTAGCTTCAGTATATTAGTATTCATGGATTAAAACTCAATGCATTTCTCCTCCTGTGCCACTCTGTATCTGAGGCTCTATTCACAGCATTTGTTAACAACAGCAGGTAGTGAAGGCCACTGCCCTGGGCCAGATGTGTGCAGCTTTGCAGGGGACTACAATTCTGACCAGAAGGACTATTAGAGAATAACCCACATGTTTCATTTTTATTCTGGTTTTGTCCACTCCATGCCCTTTTGTATTAAATAGCACATGCATATGAAAAATTAGGCAACTGTTGAAAGATATTTAAAAGTCATTAAGAGCGAATATTTAGATTATCTTCTTGTCCTGTTCATCTTAGGTTGCAATGCAAGATGTAACCAAAAGTATGTATTCTATTACCATTTGTTAAGACCAGGTGGGGCAGTGTTCTTTACCTCTTCCATGACCCATCCTCTGCCTGGGGGATATCTTCTGTTAATGGGCCCTTAAGGCTCTCTGCATGACTGATAAAATTACATCTTCCCATTGTGAGATGCTCCAGCCAGTGGGAGGAGCCAAGCATTCCTACCTGGATAACATCTGAGAGTCAGGACACCAAGGCAGTTGGTTTTCCACTGGATTCCCAGAGGAGGACTGGGCCCATCTACACCACCACCACTGGACCTTCAGAGGAAAACTACACCCTTCATTGCTTCAACAGAACCACTTCAGTCACTCGAGGACAGGAGCCACAATTCTAACTGGACTGCCACCAAACACTGACCAACAGAGTGTCAGGTCATATTCTGACTGTCAGTGGTTTTTTTCTACTACTGCATTTTTAGTTTAATTTTCCTAGTAAAGAACTGTTATTCCTATTCCCATATCTTTGCCTGAGAGTCCGTTAATTTCAAAATTGTAATTCAGAGGGAGGGGGTTTATACTTTTCATTTTCAGGGAGTCTCCTGCCTTCCTTAGCAGACACCTATCTTTTCAAATCAAGACACTCTTGAAACCCAAAATGTTGTCTGAAGAGCAAGCTACAGCTTGACATTGGTAAGAGCAGAGTACTCAAGGTCTTCATTATTCAGAATACAAAATACTTTGGTCTCATGGTGAAGTGCAGTTCTGCTCTCTCTCTTGATAACAGCATTGTGACAAGGCTGATAACAACAAGCCACGTGCTGTACCTTTTGCACAGCTACAAATGCAATGAAAACGAAGGCCAAGTGTTACTGACCTTCACAAGGACAAGGTCATTTGATCATGGTAGAAGAAAGCATGCCCACAATTTGGCTAAATGTGTGGCCTGATAACAGCCAGGTCCTGGCATTGGACTATGAACTGCTGCAAAACAAATACCATTTGTCTATTATGTTTAGTCATAAATAATTCTTATCTCTGCACCTCCAGAGCTCTTTTCAATATCAATTTGCTAATCTGTACAATCTTCCAGTGGTGAAAGGGAGGCAGTGCTGATCTGGGGTGCCCCAGGCTGACCCTGACTATGGGCCCAGGCTCTGCTCTGGCAACAGACACTGCTGCTGGCTTTGCTGAGGGCTGCCTGCATGGCCCCTGCAGTGTTCCAGGTCTGGTTGGGCCATGGGACCCACCTGCCTGCAAAAGGCAGATAGTACTTTCTTTTCCACCTCTCTTCTCCCTGCTTTGATGGATTTTGCAAAGAGGATTCTTCCTCTTGTCTATATCCAAAGGACTGAACTAGAAGCAGAGTCTGTCTCACTCCCCATTTTGAGCAAAATCCCATTTTTTAATAAAAAATCACCACTGGATCTCCCTGATGGTTATCTATCAAAAGTTTTCAACATTACAGGTTGTACAGCTATCTGCTGTACATTCCAACCACACACTCTTGAAAAATGCTCCAACAACCAAGCTTCTCACAGATTTCCAAAACTTTTCTGAATTATTGTCAGACTTTGCTTTATTTTTCTTAAGTGCAGCTTGAGAAGAGTCACCAAAACAGAGCACCTGCTGAGCCAGGCAGTTGTGCACTGGGGCCAGCACATGGGATCCCAGCTGAGGGCTGCAGCACCGCATGGGTACGAGTGAGTGACACAGAGTGTCTGAGTCATTCCTGCGTGCCCAGAGGTGAGGGGAAAGGTGCAGCTGGAAGCAGTACAAGGCACGGTGCTGCACTGACTGCCTCCGCAGGGATGAGGTGCTCAGTGCAGCTCCAGAGCAAGCGTAGGGCACCCCAGCTGAAGAAGCATCCCTGGAGGCTGTACCACCCTACAAACACCTGAGTCATAATCCCCTGTCCTCCTCCTTCCTCCTGGGAGTGGCAGCGATTTGCTATCTGTGTAAGCCTGCCAGAGCAAACCCCAATCAGGGGCCAAGGGACAAGCCTCCACCCTATTGTCCACCTACACTTCACTCTCCTGTTTTGGAAGGAAGGGAACAGGAAAGACTTTGGCTCTCTCCTCCACGCCTGGGCCCCAGGTCTGAGCAGCTCTGAGTTGTCAGAGGTGTTTTTTCCCAGGACGATTTTCTTCCTCCTGTAGGTTGTTTGGGATTTTTTTGCGTGCAGAGGAAGAATTTGTTCTTGCTCTCCATCCACGTGTGGGCGTGCTGCCAGGCACTGGCTCTCAAGCTGGTTTTGGCATCTTCTCCTCAAAAGTAATATTCCATCTACAACACCAGACTATCGCTGGGTCTGCTCATCCAGCCTTTTCTAAAAGATTTTACAGAATAACTCTCCGAAGGAGGTAATACGTGGCTCCCAGTGATCTCCTCTTCATAGCTGGGGATGAGTGAAGCTCCTAGTAAAGGATTCTTCCATTAAAAAAAATCAGATCACTTCCTGAACTTGCCTAGTTCACCAGTTTCATTAATAATAATAATAATAATAATAATAATAATAATAATAATAATAGAGTGGATAATGAATAATCATTTATCATCTTGGAATTGCAATTCCTGCAAGTTATGGAGAAGCATGTGTCTGTCCCAAATTCTGCATTTCCCTCCCCTCTGGACTAATGGAGCATGTGCATTAATTCCTTCAGAGATGTCTTTCTATCTTCCCCACTTAACCTACTCATCTTAAACTATCTTATCCTATTTGCTCCACAATTTCTAAAAAAGATCCTACCCCAGGACAAGATCATTCTTGTGAAATTTTTGTGTGTATTGGTTTAGTTTTGGCAAAGTTAGGATGTAGTTAAAATGAGACTTATAATGGAAAGCTAGTTGCTAACGACTCTCCATAATACATGTCTACCTTGCAGGAGAGTTGTGAGGATTAATTATTTGTGTTTGTTAAGCACTTTGAGATCCTAAGATTAAAGGTTCTATAAAAATGCAAATTGTTATTACAATGATAAATTCTTTATATGAACTCATATATTTTGCCTTAGAGGCACAGTCTCACCCTGAGTTGCGTAGTTATACACGTAAATCTTCAAACATTATGATGAAAATGTACCTCTGAAGGCCTGATCCTTACTACTACTCTACCATTTCATGACTACTACTCTACCATTTCATGCATAGAGCTGCCCTTGATTTCAGGCAGGTCCCATCCAAGGGACAATTGTAGGATTCAATGTGCTTAAGAAAAGAAAAGACCGTTGTGTGCCTCCAGGCTTCACATTGAGACACATAACTTACCGTTTCACTCCATAAAACCACTACTGTAGTTATTCCATCTTATTAATGAAAGGATTGAGCAGATGACAAAATCTGGATCTTAATTCTGACCCTTCCGAAACTCATGTTTTCAGAGATTTGTTTAACCTGTTAGAGAACAAGGGAGGTAAAAGCCCACTAATGGATATAGGATTGAATGACACTCATCTATCCGAAGAGAGCAAAATTTGGACAAAGGCTGTGGGGAAAACCAAGAAACTGAGCTTTCCAGCTGTCCTTACTTTTACTGCAAATCATTAGTGTGTACTCAGAGCTCTGCACTGGGACATCCAATATGCAGAAGACAAACTTTTGTGACCAAATGTCATGAATGAGCAACATGCACACATGTTGAATGAGGTCCAACAGGGCTGGGTTCTGCTCACCAACACATTCCATGGGCCCCTATTGTTCCCTGTCTATTCACATCATGCAGGGAATTCCCCACCAGCAACTGTGAGTTTGCTGGAGCAGTCTATTATCTCATGTGTTTGCACAATACCTTAAGACCTGATCCATGGGAGAGGTCTTAGGATTTAAATCTACAAAATGTTAATTTATGCAAATTGTGGCCAATTCAGGTCCTGCAGCTGCTGTCATCAGACAGCATTCTCCTTTCTGAGTGGCCATTGCAGTATGTGCCAGAGAGGACACATGAAGGGGTCAGGCCAGCACTGACACCACCAGTGGTCATCATTTGATTGTGATACTCGATGGACATACAAACACTGAGTGCTTCTTCACTCAAACCTTCAGGCTGTTTCTGGAGTAAATCAAGCTCTTTACCAGGGTGGGTGGGCTGAGAACCTGGCTGTGAATTATCTGTGACAACAATGCCCCACAGCCCCACCACTGCTTCACTATAGCAGAAGACAGTCCTTTACAGAACAGAGAGATGCAGGGCTGAGCACCAGTGCTGTGCCAACAGGACTGACCATTGCCTCCCGAGTCACTGGCTGCACACACAGGATCTGTCTGTCTCTTCCATGGCTCCCTTTGCATCAATCCCACAGATTAATGGAAATCCCACAGAACAGGCTGACCACTGATTTTCAAGCTAATGTTCAACAGCTTGCAAGAGCTCTTCTCTTTCTTTCTGACTCTCGGAGAATTTTGACATTGTCTTTGCTGAGAGCAAGATGAGGAGTCTATTAAAATACAAAGTGTTTAAATTCTGCTTAAACTCTGCTTAAACTACCATCGCATATTGCCTACAGAGCCCATGAATTAACTATAACAATGCTAGAGTCAAATCTCGTTATTTGGCTCACTTCTGGTGGGTGCTGAGTTCTTACAGAGGATGATGATACTCAAACACCTTGATGCAGTAAGTACATTTAACAACATGCATATGAGAGTACCAACTTTAAAATTTATTTTTCATATAGATCTATCTCAAATCTGTAACTGTGAAGGATTAGACAATGCTCAGACACAAAACTGGTGCTGTAATGTCAGAGTTATGTGCTTCACCTCGTGGCATGTGATGTTTTGAACTAATTTTTAACCATACTGGGCTACTAGGCCCAAAAAAGGCAAATCAGAAAACAGATCCATAAGCGTTTCTGGAGTTGAGCTGCAAAGCAAAGCTCTCTAGTCACTTCACAAGAATTTTGGTTACTCTACCTCCTTTAGTTTAGCCACTGCAAGGAGTTATTTTAGTTCATTGCTCTGACTCAAAAGGATGAAACATTACATTTGTAGCACTGAGTTGCAAGAAACTGTATTGAAAAGCCTAGAAAATGTGTAATAAAAGGGGACAAAAAATGTATCCTGGAAACATTGTTTTTCTCTAATGGTCTTTGTTGGATGACAGGCACAATTTGTAGGTTTTCTTTTCTGTGACAATGAACTGAAAGGGAATGAAGAGCTGCTGCCACAAGAGAGCTGCAGGTAGTCCCATGAGATTCCCCCATGCACATATCCTGCATCCCACAGCCTACATAGTACCTGCACCTCACACGGGCCCACATCTCAGCACACCCCTATCTGGAATTTACTCTCTGCAATCCTTGGTAAGTCCCTGAATCTTCCTCTGAGTCACTTTTTCATCCAGAAAGTGGAGGTACTATTTACCAACCTCCATGAGCTGTCACAGGGCTTAATTTCTTAAGAAGCGTGACAACTGTGGATAGACTCAGAGGGAAGGAAAGCAGTTGAGAAATGCCAGGCATTACCTTGAGGTTTCCCCCTGCTGCTGTGGTGGTGCTGGCCACTTCATCTCCTACTGGGCAGCTCTCCCCACCTGGCCAAAGCTCAAAGGAGCCTGGGGTTTGACTCCAGCTCCTCCCAAATTTAGGGGTCCATGAGAGCTAGGACATCCACCATTCGGCAGAGTGAGAGCCCACCAGGTGGCTGCTGCTGCTGTACTACAAGACGTAGGAGACACTGACAGATAGAGGGAAGTCAGACAGTCTTCCCCATCCTCTGCCCATCCACAGCAGCAAGGGCCCTGTGTGGAGAGAAAGCGAGGAGGGGAAAATCAGGAAGATACGGCCACAGTCTCCTACCAACAAGTGCTTTTCCAGTGCCCTCTTCTGGAAAACATTTTTGGCCCAAGAAACTGCTTCATACAAGGTAGTCTGGACTGGTGGTGACTTGCCTAAAGCTGCAGGAGCATCCCCCAGTTCTTCACACCCAGGATCTGCTCTGCCCCTGTGACTGGTAGAGCTGGGCAGCTGCTCATGCCCTTCAGAGCAGCTTGGCCAGACCCTCAGGGCACTAGCCAAGACACATGAAGAAAAGGACACGCCTCCTTTTTTGTACCTGATATGCCTGAAAGCTGCTCTTGACTGTCCTCTGACACAGGCACCCAGAGATCCTGAACTGGAGCACCTCCTGCAAACATTCTGCTCTTCGAAGACACCAGCTTCATCACCAAGGTGACCCTTGTCACCACCAGCTTTCAAGGGTCCTCCAGAGACAAGGACTGGGAGGATGAAATACTTGGTAATCCCATTCCTTTGAGGAGCTGATAAAACATTGCTATTAAGCATCTGCAAACAGCTAAGGAATGCATTGGTTCCCCAGGTAATTGCATCCTGTGGTTGTTTTTGTCACCTCTTTCCCTTGGAGGAGTCCAGCCTTTACTCCCCAGTCTTGGGTACAGTTCCATTTTGTCTCACACCAGAGCAGTGCCTACCCACTGGTCCCTGCCCCCCTGTCCCAGCCAAGGTCAGTCAACTGGGACACCACTGGGGACAGCCACAGGCTCTTCTCCAGCCCCGGCCAGAGGGGAGAAGGTGATGGGGGAACAGCTGGTACCAGAGCTGTGTTGGAGTGCTGGGGCCAGGTGATGGCCATTGTCTTTATCCAGACCACAGCCCTTGCTTTTGAGCCAGCTCAGTGAGCAGCTGGCTCCTGTGGTGGTGGCACAGCCCTTCCGTCTCTGCCTGCTTTTCCAATGCTTAATTCCAACTCAGACTATTCTGTGATTCTGTGATCCCTGATTGTTTACAGTCAGCAGAAGAAAAATAAAATTATACCTGCTGGCCACAGAGCCAAATCTATAGGCATGTGGACCCCATTATTTGCCCTGTTAACTGGCAGGGGAGGTGGTATGACATTCCTCAGGGATTTTGATGAGTTATCTTAAAAAGGACAATGCTTGTGCAGTGGTCCCACTGCATCAGAATCGCTGTTGAGGGCAGGTAGTGTCCTGAGGATCAGCTGATGTAGGTGCTACACACTGGGATGGTTTTCCCCACTCCTGGCTGTTATTTAGAAAACCTTCCGTAATTCATATCTGGATGGGTGATGACATACAAACACACCAAGTACATATATATTTAAAATATTTTAGGATATTTTGTTCCTTCTTTCAGTAAATTATTTTAACCAAAACCAGGACCTCTGTCCCCTGACATTTCTTTTGGCTGTGTCCCAATCCACCTTTTGCTTATTATCTGCTTGATCTTGATGTTCTCCTTTATTTCAATCCTTCAAGGGATTCTTTTGCAGCCCCAGCCTGATGCCCTCCACCTACAAGCCAGCTCCAGAAGGCAGGGGCTGTGGGACGGACAAGGATATCCCATTCATCTGCTTCTGCCTGAAATACAGTGGGTTTTCCAGCTGAGCTTGGTGGGAGAGGTGGGAGGATGGAACCTCTGGGGCCAGTGAGCACAACCTTTTGATTTTGTATCTCCATGAGAGCATCCCACACCCCACAGCAGCCATCACTTTTCCCCATGTAGGATGAAGGATTTTCTCCACCTTGCAGTGCTCACTCACCAGCTCTGCAGGAGGGTAGGGGCTGCCCAGATATCTGCTTTCAGAAAGCCATTAAAACAGCCTTCGGTAAGTTGAATATGGGGAGCAGGAGCACCCTGAGCTCTGTCCTGCAGCATGGGCTGCAGAAAGGTTCCTTGCCTCTCTTACAAATGCTCCAGAGGCAGCAGGGTGTAAAAAAATCACATTTTCAGCATGGCAAGGGCAGCTCCATCCTCCCACAAACATTGACAGGGCAGGGACTCAGTCCATCTAGCATTGGGTGAGGCTCCAACTTCTTCAAGAGAGGGGGAGAGGGGCAGAAAATGTCTGTCCTGGCAAGGGCAAAAAGCACAGTCGTTCAAGGATAAACCAAAAAATGGATTGAAAGGATCAGTTGATACCTTCTTAAAACTTCCACTGACGCTCATCTTTAAAACAAGCCAGCAATACAAAATAACCTTACAGTGGAAACAGCTACCAGTGTCAGAACAAGAGCGGTTGGAAAACCTGTGGTCAGTGTCACGGAAATGTTTCGGATAACACCCTCGGTGGTCAGGGATGCAGGCAGGGGCAGCAGCATCGCTGCGGACAGCAGCCAGCGCAGAGCACAAGGGCTGCGAGAGCCGCGTAAACTGGATGGCTCTGTCCTCCCACCGACACGTCGGGTGTGACACACTCCGGGTCCCCTGGCTCAGCAGTGCTTTCCTCCAGCATCAGCCAAAGGCATCGCTTGAAGCTGCAGCCCTCCGGCCTCCTGCAGCCGCTTTTTCACGCTAGGGCTGCGGTATCGAACCGGGAGTTCCGACTCGGGGGTACCGAACCGGCGAGGACGGCGCGGGCCGTGCACCTGCTGGCAGCCGGCAGGACTGGGGGCGCGCACATCACCCCACACGCGGATCCTGTCCCGGGCGGCCCCACGGGGGACGAGGCCCGGGGTGGGGCACAGCCCGGCACGCCCGGCGCACGGCAGGGGCCGGGGCAGGGGCCGGGGCCGGGCGGGGCGGCGAGGGGCGCACGGCGCCGTGCGCATGTTCGGCCGTACGTCACAATAGCGGCGGCGGGAGCGCGCCCGGTCCCAGCCGATCGCGGCTGGTTTGAGCTGGTGCGTTGCCACAGCGACGCCGCGGCGCTATAAATAGGAGCGCGGCGGCCGTGGCGAAGCTTTGTCAGCCGCGGCGCCTCGCTCGTCCCGCCAGCCCCGCTCCTCCTCAGCCGGTCCGGCGCTCCCGCCCGGCTCCGCGCACCGCGCCCGGCTCGCAGGAGGAGGGGGAGGCGGCTCGGAGCGAGGGGATCGGCTGCCGCGGGGCTTGACAGCAGCTCCGCCACCGCTGCCCGAGGCGAGGTGAGGCGGGCGGCGGGATGTGCCGCGGAGCGGGCGGGCGGGCGGCGGGGCCGCGGCGGAAGCGGCCGGCGCGGAGCCACGTGTCTGCGGGGCCGCTGCCAAGCGGCGCGGCTCGGGCTGGGCGCCGGTGCTGCCGCCGGCACGGGGATCCCCGGCCCCGGCGGGGAGGCGGGAGGCTTCGGGCGGCTGTAAGCGGGCCAGACCGGCTCCCCGGCTCGCCTGGGGAGTATTGGCGGCGTTTCCCGGCTGCGGGGGAAGGGACGGCCCCGCCGTGGCCGCCGGGCTGTTTCCGGGGTGGGGAAAGGCAGGTGCGTGGCAGGAGCAGGGCTTGGGGCGCCCGGGCTCGCCTTTGGGCCGAGTGGCGCCGGGGCGCGGGGCGCTGCCCCCCTGCACACCCGGCGGGCACTGGCCTGGGCCGGGACCGAATCAGAGAATCACAGAGTAGTCTGGGGGAAGGGACCTTAAAGACCATCTAGTTCCAGCTCTGCCTGCGGCAGGGGCACCTTCCACAAGACACGGCCGCTCAGAGCCCCATCCAACCTGGCCTTGAATCCCCCGAGGGATGAGGAGCGAGCCCTTCTCCCGCGGAGCGCTGCGCCCCCGGGGGTCTCGGGTGGGGTCCCAGCCTCAGGGTGATGTGAGCTGTAACAAAGGTGCCCCCCGGGGCTGACAGGCGCCTCCTCGGGAGGCCGCAGTGTCAGGCTGGGCGTGCAGTGCCCCGCTGCCGAGCCGGACAGCGCAGCCCAAGGCCGGCCGCGTCAGGCTCTGCTGCGGGACCGTGGGGCTTTGCAGGCAGAAGGCGTCGGTGAGCGCAGGGCAGCCGGCCCCGTCCGTGCTCACCGCCGCCCGCAGCGCTCTGCAGGCTCCGGAGTCAGGGGCGCCTCGGGCACCTTTTCTAGACGCAGCTTGGCTGTTTGAATACGGTGCCTGGAGGCATGACTCAGCTCTGTCTGAATACAGCTGCTGAATAGGGGAATGTTCTGGAGAACAAATTCTAAATGACCGTAAATTGCCTTTCTTCTGGGGAGCTGCAGACACTTTGCACACAGTCCAAATAGAAACATACTTTGGGAGGCTACAGTTCGCACCTACATGATTGTGTTCTGTCTATATGCTGTGTAATTACACTGTAGTTAAAATTGCACAATAAGGTGGAGATGGAAAGCTTGCAGGTACTTTTTAACAAAATCTGTTGTGGCCAGTAAAAGTAATTTCCCTTTTACATGTTGAAAAGTGCTTTTCATGCAGTGCTTTGCAGAGGGGAGGTTGAACTAAATGCTTCCTCATGATAGTCACTGCTCTTAACCACAGCTGAAGTCCCTGAACTGCTTTCTGCAAAGCTGCAAGTCTATGATGGGCTACAACTTCTCCTTAGTAAAAAGCACCTTCCTGAGAAGTGTTTAATTTGCTGTTTCTTATGATCCTTTCAAAGAGGCTTTTAAGAGAAGACTTTAATCCAGTTTGTGGTAGAATTATCACTGCACGTGAATGAGAGCAGAGGGAGAATGAGGTTCAAAAGATTGTTGGGTCTATTAGCATCAAAGCTTAATCTAGTTTGAATCTCACATTTGATTTGTCTCTGATACGTGAGAAGCGATCAAAGGATGTGAAGTAGTTCTTGTTGCCGTATGTTTCTGAAGGTTGAAAAGAAGTATAATTGCTGATGTTTCAGAGTTATTCAATAAAATTAAATGAATTTTATTACAGACATACATAGTATGAATGATTTTTGTTGGTTTTAGAACCTTGTTAATTGTAACAGCTATATAACATCCTTTTTCAATTGGTTTATAGCCAGACTTTTTGAAAATAGAGGAAACAGTAGCATAACTTAAAATTAGTGAATAATTCAGAGTTTGCATAGTTTTCAATCCTAGTCTGCGTGACTAGTTTGAGTGTAAAAATTGCTGAGAAAAGGAAGAGGGCTGGACCCTGTTACATGAAATTGTCTTCCCTATGAGTGACTTGCAGTGCTGAGGTGTTTGAAAGGTAGCACACACTCTGCTTGGCAGCTTGATGGAGCATGCTGTCATTTCGTATTTAGACTACACAGTAAAAGGGTGGCCCATGGACTTCATTGATCAAGGATGGCAGAGGAGTGTGCTTTTGCTCTTAAGTTCTAGTACTCAAGGGACTTTCTACTTGACAGGTAGATTTCTGATAGCAATGAAGATTTGCAACTGACTGCTGTAAAATCCTGTTCTAAAGCGCTAATTGGGATCACTGTTAAGACTTTGCAGGTCAGAGTTACAAACCAGTCTCAAAGTGTGTATCTGCCACTCATGACAGCTGAGGTTTTCATGTAGCTTGGAGGTCATTAGTAGGACAGGGAAGCTCTAACTACAAACAGAGCAACAAGGAAAGCCCTGTTTTCATGTCTGCTTTATGCATAGTCTGAACTGTATTGAGAATCCAGTTATTTACCTCACTTGGACCTAATGAGAGTTGTTACTACTCAGGAGTCAGTAACAGTCTTGGATTCTGTTGGTAAACCCTTTCTTCTGAAACTGGTGAGCTAAAATAGTGCTTATGAGTTGTTTAAAAAAACCTAGCCATAATATTGATAGCTCTGATGTGGAGGTGAAGAAAAAGACAGCAGAAGCTTCTAGAGAACCAGACTAATAATGTCTGACAGTATTTACTTGATTAATTTTTTCCTATGAGTAGATTCAGAACATCATAGAGTTGTTGAACAGAGGAGAACTTGCCTTCCAGCTAACAAGATTATTTTGGCCTGCCTCCTTGGTTCTGATTACATCTGTCATTATGCAAGTGTCTAATCTATGCAGCTATCAGTGATCGCTGTAGGAGCTGTATATATACATTGTAAATGATACGAGTACAAATTAGTGGACACATAATGACTATATGAATCTAAATGAAGTATTGAATGTAAACTATGTGAATTCAAATTAAGTAATTAATGGTTTGGGGTTTTTTTTCAGCAGTTCATACCCAGGTCTTTTCACGTAAATCTGAAATCTTGGAAGTCATGAGTAACTTCAGCAAAGAAGAATTTGAGTTGACCTTCCTTGATGAAGGCTTTACTGCCAAGGATATCCTTGACCAAAAAATAAATGAAGTGTCATCTTCTGTAAGTAAGATGGGAAAACCACTACATTTCATGATGCTACAAACTTATAAACTAATAGAACAAGTTGTCCTTGCAAATGATCTGCAAGACAGCCCCCTCAAATGCTGACCTCTAGGCTTATCATGTTATCTCTTGTTTGTAACGTTAAGATGTGTGTTTGCTTTAGGATGATAAAGATGCCTTCTATGTTGCTGACCTCGGGGACATTGTGAAGAAGCACATGCGGTGGCATAAGGCCCTTCCTCGGGTGACCCCCTTCTATGCCGTAAAATGTAACGACAGCAAAGCTGTTGTGAAGACACTTGCTGTTCTTGGGGCAGGATTTGATTGTGCCAGTAAGGTGAGATCTCGACTATCTCCTGATCTGTGATGTTAGTATCTGTTCAACCTTACAAGACGTGTTTGTATAAAATTAAGCATAACCCAGTAGTGTTGCTTTTGTTGTTCTGATTACGTTAATCATCCACCTAGAAATATCTTCTACAAGTGTAATCTGTTCTTTCTTCAGACGGAAATACAGCTGGTACAGAGCATTGGTGTGCCTCCTGAGCGAATAATATATGCAAATCCCTGCAAACAAGTATCTCAAATCAAACATGCTGCTAGCAGTGGTGTGCAGATGATGACATTTGATAGTGAAGTAGAACTAATGAAAGTTGCAAGGGCCCATCCAAAAGCCAAGTAAGTAATGCTAATTGTCCTGATATTCTTCCTTGGGTTCCCATGATAAAGAAATATCTGCTTTATCTGAAACTTGTTCTTCATTAGTTTAAGGTGGTCTGCAAAACTGAAATAATAAACATACTTTTAACCAGTGAAATCTAATCTCATAGAGTTTACTTGCACTTTCATAAGAGATACACAGAGCAGCTTGTATCTTTAAGCTCACTCATTCTGAGATCATACATGCCTGATAATGATGTCTGTTATACTGAAACTTCTCATTTTTTCCTGTTGCTAGGTTGGTCTTGCGCATTACCACTGATGACTCCAAAGCAGTCTGTCGTCTGAGTGTTAAATTTGGAGCTACGCTTAAGACTAGCAGGCTTCTTCTGGAGCGTGCAAAAGAGCTCGACCTTGCCGTTGTTGGAGTTAGGTGAGCAGACAGTATCAAAACACAGTTGTATTAAATAAGTTTTCTTTAAATACGCTACCTGACAATAGAATTGCCTTTGCTTGTGATGACATGAGTTTATATAAAATTTCTTGATTAATTTGCCAAGTACCAACTGATATTTTGTATCTTTTTGTAGTTTCCATGTTGGAAGTGGATGTACAGACCCAGAGACCTTTGTTCAAGCCATTTCTGATGCCCGCTGTGTGTTTGATATGGGAGTAAGTCTAGTTTGACTTTATCTGGAACTACTGCTCAGCTGTTGTGGCAAAACTGAATGAAGTGTACAACTATTATGGGTTAAAAGCTAGCTAAGTCACTCACTTCATGTTGTTGGAATTTTTTTGGTTCTGGTAGCTTGCTTTGACCAGCTTGGCAAAACTCATCTACAGATGCACTAAAATTGGCAGCTCAAACTCAAATGACTGTTACTTGAACATGTGTTAGCTCTGTTTTAAGTGTTAATGAAAGTGCATTACATTACTTTTTAAACTAAAATGATAAATTATGAACTGATATAAATTATAAACTTTCCTTGACAGTGTTGCTGTTAATCTCATTTTAGGCTGAACTTGGCTTTAATATGTATCTGCTTGATATTGGTGGTGGCTTCCCTGGCTCTGAAGATGTCAAGCTTAAATTTGAAGAGGTATAGCTTTGCTAAGAAGTTCTCAAGTTGTGGAGTCTGCTTGAGTGTTGTTCTGGATTAAATAAAATCTTGATTTTTCTGTTTGTATGCAGACACATTTGCAAAAATGTGTCTGCTTGGTCAGAAACGTAATTAAGAGGAAAAGAGGAACATTTCTAAAAACTGAAAATTAGATGTAGATAATTAAATACGTAGATAAACGACTGCACAAAAAAGTCTCAAAAAAGTAAGGCTGGTTTTAACTACAGGCTTGATTCTTACTGACATACAGACTTCTTCCAGTTGGTGCTGTAGTCAGACTGAATAGATTGGCACTGCTCCGAAATAGGGTGAAAGGGTGGGGCTGAACCCATACTGTCCTTAGGGGTGGCAGCATATGAGGTCAGTGTCTGATCCAACTAGCTTTTGGATAATTTTTAAGTTGTTCAGTGTTTTCTAGTCTGCTTTACCTCAGTAAAACTCTGCTTTCAGAAGAGACAAGGGGACTGAATATTGATAGGACTTCCACTTAAAGCAGTGTTGTCACCTTGCCTTCTAACCCAAGGAGGTGTTAAATGTTACATATAAACACAAGGATACAGTAAGTTACATAAAAAGTGTTTCCTTATAATAGTGTGAGCTAACATTGTAGCACTTCTGGTACCTCCTAATGGAGTCTGGCTTCTCATAGTGCAGTATGGGAATAGGTGAGGCATCAAAAGCAAATTATGTCATTGGGCTCCACGGCATGATACAGTCATGTTGGGGTTGGAGGCAGCTTCATGATAACTTTGGAACCTGGAAATAACTGATCATGAAGTCAACTGAATTGCAAGTATGATAGTAAAGCCCTTTGTTTGCTTATGATCCCATGAGATGACATCTTTAGGATTTAGTAAGCTGTGGAATAGCGCATAAGTAGCAGCACTACAAGTGGTCTACAAATCAAATTGGAAGTGTGGGGACTTGGAGGGCATTAATCGTGGTTCAAAGAGCCTAGGAGGGGTGATTTCCTTCAGCCTCAAACATGACCTGTTTTGTTACTTAAACTTTAGGCTGGGAGTGATGTCTGCTCTTGTTACTTTGTATAAATTTAATTGCAAACAAGATTTTGAATTGGAAAAAAAAGCAAAAGCAGTCTTTAGAAATTACAATAGATGTTAATACATGTTACATATTTCACTAGTATGTAATTTTGAATTTGAGGATCTTACTTCATCTCAGACTTCTAAAGTAGCACCTGAACAGCTGCTGAAATTTTAATACTGGCATCTGATTTTTCCCCTAGATCACAAGTGTAATCAACCCAGCACTGGATAAATACTTTCCTTCAGATTCTGGAATAAATATTATTGCAGAGCCAGGAAGATACTATGTTGCCTCAGCATTCACACTGGCAGTCAACATCATTGCAAAGAAAATTGTGTTAAAGGAGCAAACAGGTTCTGATGGTATGTTAATCGAGACCTGGTCTTAGATCTAGCCAACTGTGTGTTTCTTTCCAAGACTTTTTCTCACTGGTGTCTCAACTTCTTCCAGATGAAGATGATGCAAATGACAAAACTCTTATGTACTATGTGAATGATGGGGTCTATGGATCATTCAACTGCATCTTGTATGATCATGCACATGTTAAGCCAGTCCTGCAAAAGGTATGCCTGTTCAGAAGTATCACATACTAGTCACATATCACGGGTGTAGGAGAGTCCTTGTGACAGCAGTCACTTCTCAGTTCACTGCTCCCTTCATGTTGCCAGACTTTGGCATTTAACTTAGGAAGTATGCAATGGAATCAACTCAAAGCCAGAGGTGAAGAAGAACCTGCAAGCAGCTCTTCTTTCCTTCAGAGGTGGAATGTTACACTAACTATGATACTACTTCTGGAAGCTCTGGTTTGATAGTCGAATAATTGAACTCCACTCTCTTCTTTAGCGGCCTAAGCCAGATGACAACTGCTACTCCTGCAGCATTTGGGGACCAACCTGTGATGGCTTAGATCGGATCGTTGAGCGCTTTAATATGCCAGAGCTGCAAGTTGGTGACTGGATCCTCTTTGAAAACATGGGTGCCTATACTGTTGCTGCAGCTTCTACTTTCAATGGATTCCAGAGGCCAACAATACACTACGTGATGTCAAGACCAGCATGGTTAGTAACTAAATATTTTGATCCATCTGTACTTCTGAGATCACTGTAATAAATAGCTCATATCAGCTGATATGACAAACAGGGGTAGTTTTGGTTCCACAGCTCTTGTAAAACCTTCTGGTGTGGAAGAAGGCAGTGCCTCTGAAGGTTTTTGCTGTATGGTTAGAAAAATGCTGATGCTACTAATTACTTTTCTCTGTTTTACATATTTATAGGAGAGATGTTTTTAAAGGGGTGTAATGTTAGGAGTCTTCATTAATCTGGATTCTAGCTAGTGTTTTCACTATTGCACAGCATACAGAAACATTATGAATTCTTTACATTTAGCTTCTGTGACTAGTAATCAGAGACCAGTTAATCACAGCTTTAATACATTGTCTTCTAAATTAGTACCTTACTAAATCCTGATGCAGGGTCATTCAACAGTGTTGCTTCACAGTGTGATCTCTATGTTTGTTTGAGAGCTATTCCTTGGTTTAGGTTGAGCTCTGGCTCAGTGCTCAGTGCAGAGTGCTAGATCTCCATGGGAAGTTATTAAACAGGTAAGCAAAGAAAGCAGGACTACCTTTTAAGGGCACGGATACTGTGAAACTGCAACTTAAGCAGCAGTTTAAAGTAACTTGAGTGCTCTGCAGTGCAACAAAGATTTCACCTTCTATAAAAGTGGGGTTTCCTGTAAGAGGAAGCCCTTACATCTCTACTGGTATCTGCCTGCTCAGCTGGCAGAGGGCTTTTGGGCAGAAGTGTTTGCCCTAAAGCATGAATAGTTCTGATCTGGAGTTGTGTTTGAATTTATTGAAAATCTTTGAATTCAGGCGAATTCCTGAAATAAAAGTTAGTGGAAGCTTCCTCTATTTTCCTACTAACCCTGCCGGTGAAGCAGGGCTTGTATTGTTTCTTTACCTTAGTGAAACCTCGGGTCAATTGAAGCATTTTTCAAAACACATGATGAAGCTTTTAGACTTCCCTTAACATTCCAAAACTGTGTCTAATTGAACTAAATATGGCTCTGCAGGAGAATAATTAGCTTTTTCACTGTATCACTAGGTTGCTGTTAAAATTTAATACTTGGCCTGAGGCATGCTGAGCTTAATTGTGCAAACATAAGTGTCATCCAAGGCCACAGCAGAGCTCTCTTTCAGCCCTATGTGTGTTTCTGTTTTGGCAAGACAATTCTGTGATAAAGGCTGCCCCTTAACTGAGAGGCGTGCATCAATGAGATTATGGTGCAGATCTTACTAGGACGGGCAAAAGTCTTTTGGAATTTCATTCACATATTGTAAAGGCGTACAACTAAATTTGTGGCTAGAAACTGTGAAAGATAAAGAACAAGATGATTACATGTGTCCAAGTAAAAACTAGAAATACATGAGGAGCCATGCAGTAGCACAACTGTTTGCCTTGCATATCTAAGATAACTAGAACTGTAAGATGACACCAAGGTGAGTGTTGCTGTTGACACACCTGAGGGATGGGATGCCACCCCACACCTAAGGGACCTGGACAGGCTTGAGAAGTGGGACCATGGGAATCTCACGAGGTTTACCTTGGTTTAACCAAGTGCAAGGTGCTGCACCTGGACTGGGGCAACCCCTGGTATGAATCCAGGCTGGGGGATGAACAGATCCAGAGCACTCTGGCTGAGAAGGACTTGGGGTGCTGTGGGTGAGAGGCTGGACATGACCCAGCCATGTGCCCTTGTAGCTCAGAAAGCCAAACATGTCCTGGGCTGCATCAAAGGCTGCATGTGCAGCAGGTGAGGGAGGGGATTCTGCCCCTCTGCTCTGCTCTGCTCTGGTGAGACCCCACCTGCAGGGCTCTATCCAGCTCTGGGGTCCTCAGCACAGAAAGGACATGGACCTGTTGGAGCGAGTTCTGAGGAAAGGCACCAAGATGATCAGAGGGATGGAGCATTTCTGCTATGAGGAAAGACTGAGAGAACTGGATTTGTTGAGCCTGGAGAAGGCCTTGGGGTGACCTTATTGCAGGCTTCCCATACCTGAAGGGGACTTACAGGAAAGATGGGGCAAGATTGTTTGCAAAAGCACATAGTGACAGGATAAGTGGTAATGGTGTCCAATTGAAAGAAATGTCCCATTCCTGGAAGTGTTCAAGGTCGGGCTGGATGTGTCTCTGAGCAACTTGGTCTAGTTGGAGGTGTCCCTACCCATGTTGGAGGGTGGGGGGTAGAACTAAAACTTGAAGGTCCCCTTCCAACCCAAACCATTCTATGAACTAGGTCCAAAAACTTAGTCAGCTGAAGTTCTTCTGAGGCTGTGTTTTAGTACAACTCATTGTCTGAATATGGAAGGAGTTTAATGGTTTTTATTGGTCTGCTCAGCTCTCGTATATTCCTAGTCTGTTATCCATACTTTTTCTTGATTCAAGTTACCCAGTAATGTGAGGGTGTTGGATAAGTGGCAGTCAAGTTGTCAGGGATTTTCACATCTGAAATTCTGAACTGTTGATCACTAAGTCAGTAAATCTGTATAGCAGATTTCCTGTATAAATGAGGTATACAGGTGTAGCTACAGGTGTATATAGGTGCGTCTTTGCAGATCTAAGTCCTACACAGAAATGGTAAAATCAGCTTGGTATTGGCACTTACACTAAAAGCCTAGCCAGCCACAAGTGGCCTGCATAGATTCTACAGTTTTTTTATTTTTCCCCCCCCCATGATGATAATGTCTGGATTGTAGGTAATGCATAAAGAGTTCATTTCATACTCATTGGCAATTAAAAAAAATGTTTTACCTTACATTTATAGGTAGATTGCAGTGAAACAGTTTTTGACTCACTCTATTGTTGTTTTTTTTTCTTTCTAGGCAACTAATGCAGCAGATCAAGGAGCAAGGATTCCTAGCTGAGGTGGAGGAGCAGGATGTTGCTAGTCTGCCAGTCTCTTGTGCCTGGGAAAGTGGAATTGAACATCCAGCAACTTGTGCTTCAGCTAGTATTAATGTATAGGTAATATTTAGTAACTAAGTGCAAGATTAGTCATTGAATTTAGGGCATTTGGGGGACTGTTAACTTAATTCTTGGTAGAATTTTTAAGTGTTTTTTTAACATTTAGGTTTGGCATAAATGCAAGAAAAATGACTAGGAGATGGGTCACAATTATCTGTGTTCCTATGGAAACTATTTGAATATTGTTTTATATGGATTTTTATTCACTTTTCATGTATGCTACTAAAGACTGACCCTCAACTGTCAAACAAGTATTTGTAGCTTGTGTATGGCAGAACGGGCTAAGCTTAGTGCTTTGTGACCTACCTGTTTTAAAATAAAGTATATTGAAATAACTGGTGCTGTGTTTCATTAATCTGTAGAAAATTAATGTGTCATGCATGGCTCTTATAGCATATATGAGGGCAGACCAGATGCTGCAAGCCCAGAATTTACTAATAAATGGATCTGCCCTACCCTTGCCCTCCCAACTAAAGTGAAGGAAACCCTCAGTGGATAGGGGAACGGAATTGTCTTTTTTCATGTGTGATTAGGAGAAGGTTGTCTGCCAACAAATCAAATACTGTGTGAATTCACATTTTTTACACTACTGAGCATGTGTGTAGCAAGTTGCATATTGCAAGTTCAGTGCAGTGCTGATTTTCTGCAAGTTAGTCTACAAGTGCCATGGCCAATGCTGGTGGCTGTTTATAAATATATCTAGTCATTAATGAGAGAATACAGCACAGGCTCTGTGACTGGCACTCTGCTTGTTATGTGTGTAAGAACTAAAATATGTTACAGGAAAAGCCAGGAAGCTGAAACTGTGTGGCTGACAGGCTCTTTGACCTGTGTTGCCTAGGGCTTTAGTATAAAAGTATAAAAGAACATCTTCTGTATGTGCAAAATTGAGGGCTTATTGGAAGCTCTTATTTAATGCTATGAAAAGATGTGCTACCATTTTGACTTTGGATTAAATGTGATAATGACACCAAGGAGTAAATACTAATACAGGGGCTGTTGGTAATAAAATAGTCTCCTTACTGAAGCAAAGTATTCTGACTTATGTTTAACCTATGTTAGTTTGCTGCCACTTTTTATACTAAAATTAGAAAATGTTTCTGGCAAACGAATTGGTCCTAGAGCTGGATGTGGTCTGTTTGCCAGAAGGTCCTGGACTGCAGGCATGCCACAGCAAATGCCTGATGTGTAAAGAGAAAGATCTTAATGTACCAAGTAAATAGCTTAAGCTTTACCTAACTCGGAGTAAGTGTTGAAATTTGGAGAGTTGTCAAAAGGTTGGCATTGCTGATAGAAACAGTGGCTCTAGCAAGATGAGAAATAAAGTTGTTTTTGTACAAGCAGCTCTGAAAAGTAATGTTTAAACCTCTATTCTGTGCTTCCAGCAAAAACTCTACATTAGCTGAACTAGGAGGGTAAACAAGAGTGATGGTACCTCATTCCTGAGTCTCTTGAAGCATCCCAAGTGATTTTTTTGATTTTCTTTATTCTGACCTTCAAGCTTGTGATTGAAATAGCACTTGCCTTTATTCTTATGCATATGACAAGGTTCAGTACATACACATAGCGGAGTCATAGCCTTAATCTCACAGAAACTCACTGCATCCAAACCAGGGTTTCCTTTAGCTTCTCCAAATTCAACTGGAAACTTGATGGTTTTTACATGTAAACAGGTAGTAAATGGTAACCAAATGTTAATACCGTAACAATTTCACATCTAAATCTTGCTCTGCCACAGCTAAGTACATATGAACAGGTATGCAGAAATACTCTTGAGAAGCTGCAGTTGTCTAAAAGAGATGTAGCTGCTTTTTCAAAGTGCATATTTGAAGGCTGGGGCTGTTTTGAGTCAGAAGGGAGTTCATCTTAGCAAGACCTTTTGTGATTACCTGCACTAGCATCTAGTGTCCTGGGCAAGTAGCACAGTCTGCCTTCCTCTACTCACAGCCAGTGGAGACCATCTCCAGCAGGTAGTTTAAAGGCAATCTCTTATGGAAACTGAAACTAAATATTGAGCTTCACTGTGAGGAGATTGGCAGACTACCAATTAATTTCTTCATCTGCATTTAACTTGATTGGTTATTTTTGCTATTTCACTGGGTTTTGTGTCAAGAATCCAAAATTTACAACTCTACAGGAGGCCAGGACTGTGAAAACATGCTAACCAGCATTTTGATCAATGTGATGGTCCCCAAAAGGCATGTAGCTGACTGTAGTTCTTTACCTTTCTCTCCTACAGCAGGTATATCATAGACTTGGCTGATGCTCTCTAATCCATGTCTAGCAAGTTTGTCAAGGGTTTAAAAACAGCTAATCTGAAGCATCTTCTGTGTAAAAAATTCCCAATGGATTTTGCCAAGGGACTTTTAGTACTTTCTGGGAGCAATAGGTGTTTACAGTAATGCTGGTGTGTCTTTAAGCAAGACTTAACTTTCTCAGGTTATGCTGAACAGATGTTCTGTGCTTTGGGATACTTCATCTCACAGCTGCCTGGCTCCTGGCTTCCATAGAATCTTAGTTGCCCATTTGTTAATTGATTTTAAAATAGCCCAAGTGACAGCATTTGGCCATAGGGTGACTGTGGGTATTCCCTACAATCCACAGTAGGGAAATTTGTTTATAACTGGCATCTGGAGTGAGGACCATGTAGGACAGTAAAGATGCAACAAAGTAATCAGTGAGCTCACATGGTTTAGTTTGGCCTCCTCTTGATGGCCTTTTGGGACGTTAAAGCCTTTGCTCTGTTTTGCTGTGTTTATTGATCAAATCCAGTTGTTCTAACTGCACATCTTAATTATTCCTCCCTAGGGCAAGCTTGTCTGATACAGGAGGAAGGGAGGAGCTGCATGCCAGAAAAATTGAGATCAGCTGCATCTGTCTGATATAATTAGCTCAACAAATATTAAAGTTGGAGCCAAGAATAGCCTGTGCCTTTCAGCTTGCTCCTTGCTGGCCTTGCCTCTGTATGGTGCTTTGTCTGTCTCACTGTGGGCTTTGCTGGCTCATGAGCAGGGACTGTGGCATCCCTGCTCCAAATGTCCCTGGTACTTGCTCCACTTGCTGGCACCGGTGATTCTCTTGGGATCACACATGTAAAAAGAAAGCAATATCTGAGGAAAATACCAAGACATCTGCCTGAGATGGCTTCTCATCACCCCATTTCTCTTTTCTGAATAGTGAAGACACTTGAGATCTAACTTGAGGTCTTAGCTGGGACCATATGTTTAGTCCCCATGTAGCCATACATGTAATGTACTGGAGTTAAGCTGACATTCTTTGGTGCAAAGGTTGTTTCATATACCAAAAAAAAAAAGCTGAGAAACACTTTTCCTTTGGAATTACATGCAGAGGATGGAAAACCAAAGGTGGATATGTTTTAGGAGAGATTGGAGAATACTGACAGCGAGAGGAAGTAAGGGACAAGGGGAAGTTGCTGATGTCAGTGTAGCGTGGGGCAGAGACCCTTTATCTTACTGCTTAACCATTTAACTCATGTTTTACTTTTTAAGCTGCTGTCATCTAGGCTACCACATAGGCCTTGCAGACAAAGTGTCAGTGCACCATTTGCCATGGCAGAGTCAATTCTGCCGCCTCACCTTCACCAGCAGAGAAACCAGAGCTGGGAGCAGCACTGAGCAGGAACCCCATTACTCCACCTGCAGGAGCAGAAACAAACCTGGAGCCTGGTGGGAGCTCTTCTGCCACAGACCTCATCCCCAGAAGCTACTGTCCTTTAAACAGGTGTTTTATAGCTAAACACAGAATCAATTCGCAGTAAGATTTCCAGATCAAAACCAACCCTCTTCCACAAAATAAACTAAAAAAATAAAAACAAAAAACCCACACCATTATCCACAAGAATTGCAAGAGGAGCTTAGATGAATATTATTTAATTGACAAAAAAACCATTTCAATAATTATTATTTTTCATTTTCTATTTTCTCTTGAAAGAAGCACCAATCAATACCAAAAGAAGTGAGAGTGACTTGCTTTGGAGAGTGTCCCTGGTTTTGATTCCATCACCTGATTTTCTTTACAGTTTGCAGGCAGTTGGTATCTCCATGGCCATGGTCTGGTTTCAGTACCCATGTCACAAAGGCCTGCAATTCAAATTTGTCTTAAGCTCATTAAAGCACTGTATTTGACAACCCTAAAAATGCATTGAGAGTAGGGAGCTTATAATGGGGCTGAGATTTAGGTTTTGGCAAGCTTTCCTCTTGCTCTTCAGTTTCTTTTGTAGTTCTCAGTACAGTTGTTTAGAGCAACAGCCACGGTGGTGCCACTTTTGGAAAGCTGAGGATGAGCACCCAGAGGGGCATAGCCACCAAGATGATGTTGCCCTTTGCACGGTGAGTCTGAGGGTGTAGGTGAGCACTTTGGGCATGAACAACAATGGCCCCTTGAGTCCCCTCCACCAAGCATTACAGGGAAATCACTGGCAAATGAAGGGAGCTCCCTCAAGGGAGCACACTGCAGTCTTGTGTGTCCATGTAGTCTTGCAAGTATTGCTACAGTCCAGTAAATATTAGACCCTTATTTGCATGTGTTTCTTGATGCTTACACTGCAGCAACAGTTTTCCTCTGTGTTAGCCTTTGCCTGAAGACAAAAGCATTAGCACGCTGAATCCAACCCTTCTTTTGCTCACTCATTTTAGGGAGCTGGTCCCAGTCTTACCCACAATATTCCCACAAAAAAGAAGTGCCTTCCCGTTAGTCTCTTCAGTTCATGCTTTTTAAGTGCTTTGCAAAGAACTAATTGGTTCACCCTGCTTTTGTGGTACAGAGCCAACTGCCATGTTCCAGTCCAAAGAGCAGCCAGAAGACAGCAAGGCTGTGGAGCAATTCAGGAGGGGGGAGAAAGGCAGAGACACTTTCAGAACAGTGATGCAGAGACCAGTGCTCCCAGTGGGGTTGCTACCAACACCTTTCCATTGCTAGGGATGAGGAGGCTCACAGTACCTTGAGAGCTCAGCAAGCACTGAGTTTCTCAGTCAAGAGGTGAGAAAGGGCAACTGTAGCAGCACAGTACAAAGAATTCCCAAAATACTTCACAGGTATTATTTAACTTACCCTGAGACAGCAGTTCCCTACCATGTGAGAACAGGATTTGGACATTCAGTTGGCTTAAGCATCACCTTTTACATTTGGCTACTAAGCTCACTAGCTGGAAAAAAGAAGATACTGGCGATCTTGAAAAGCACAGGATTTGCAGTGCTTGGAACAGGATAACATGGATGCAGTTTTCAGTAGGAACAGAAGTGCTGCTGCCCTTACTCTAACAAGAAAATAATCTATTGCTTGTTAAATTAAAAAAAAAAAATCCTGCTTAAGAACTCCATTTACTCATCAGTAGTTCATCAGTAGCAACAGCATTTCACTGAAACAGCTCAATAAATATTTCTCAGCAGTGGTTGTCCCACTTTTCTGCAGTCAAAGCATGCACTAAACAATTAAAGCATCTGATTGAAGTGAAAAGCAAAAGAAAATCCAACTTGCCAGAGACTGCTGATCCAGGGGAGGGAGATTTCTCCTGCCCCCCACTGGAATGGCTCCCAAACTCCTCACAAGTCAGGTACTATGGGACTCACCTTCTTCTGTCATCTGGGTTTCATTTCCCGGTGGGTTATTTGGGCAGCCTGGTCTAGTGGAAAGGTGTCCCTTCCACGGGCAGGGTGTGGGAACTAGTTGGTCTTTAAGGGTCCCTTCCAACCTAAGCCATTTTCTGTGATTGATTCTATGATTATACCTGACCACGAGCAAAGCAGGGAGATGTTCCTCTGGCTGGAGCCGAGGGAGATCCTCCCAGACATAAGGATATGGTGACTAATTAGCCAAGCAAAAGCCCACAAGATGGAGCTCAGCTCAAAAAAAATGCATCCAAGAAACTGTCGGTGAGAGCCAGGGAAGGAGGAGGAAAGGAGTGAAATGGAAAGCTTTCAAATGAATCCCACACTCCCGATGTTAGACCACAGCATGAGTGAGATGTTATCAGAGTGAACAAATGCAAATAAGAAAGTACAGGGGAAAGGTATGTACAAAGTAATAATTAACCTATTGCACAGCTCAAAAAAAAAAAAACCAAAACAAACAAAAAAACACCAAAAAAACCCCCAAAACAACAAAACCAAACCAAAACCAAACCAAAACCAACCAAAGCTCTCATCCCATCTATTCAGAGATGAGGAACAAAGGATGTGAGGGTTTTAATACATAGAAAACTTCAAAAAGAGCTGGGGTTTCTTTAATTATTTATTAATGCTGTTACCTCAAATGTCCTGTCAGTTTCCAGTTTCCTGCTTGGTGCCCAGTCTGAGGCTTGGTTCATTCAGTAGCTATTTCTGTGATGTTGTTTATTCTTCTCTCTTCCTGGGGTTAATTTAGGTTTGCTGTTGTAATAGTTTTTGGGGTGTTTTTTTGACTAAGTGCATGGAACTGATTTATGCTGCCTTCTGTAGAGCAGCTTTGCAGGATTGCTGATCTAGTATCAAGTGCCAGTGGACACAAGCTGAAACCTGGAAGTCAGGCTGGATGCAAGGAGAAATTTGATTCATGGGGCCAACCAGGACTATTGGTGTTGGCCAGGCTCCATCTCTGGAGACTTTTGAGACCTGACAGATCAAGTTTTTGAGGAGCCCACAGCTGATCTTGCAATTGATCCTGCTTGGAGCAGGAGCCTCAGCTAGAGACCTCCTGAAGTCCCTTCCAATCCCGGTGTGCTTGTCATCACCCTGCTCCCCTGTGGGTCTGGCAGGTCCATAGGGATGAGCCCTGCAGCACAGTTCCCTCAATTCAACAATGGGGTTTGCCAACACTACCGGCTCCTTGGCTGCCTGCCCCTCTATGGGGCTCTGCTTGGTGAGGGCTTGTGCTCCAGTGCTAAAATGGATCTAAACTGAGCAGCAGCCTGAGCTGCTGAAGAGAAAGGACCCACTCCAGCCTCAAAATAAATGAAAAAGTAGCAGGGAAGAACTTGTAATGGACGTTAAACCAAAGGCACAGTGTCACTGTTGGAACAAAGGGAAGAGTCTTATCCTGCTCCATAGCATGAAGAAGATTTCTCACCCAGGAGCCCTGATCCTTATAGGGTGGCCTCTCACCTTCCTAAAGCAGTTTTCCTGTGTCCCCAGCTGAATGTGCTGGTTGCTGTCAGCTTGTCCTGGGAGAGCTACAGACACTGGAGGGAGTAAACGGCTTCAAAAGCTGAGAGCCATTCCCAGCCTCAGGTTTAGGCCACTGATGGTGTCCTTAGGACAGGTAGTGGGGGAGCAGCTGGATCCAATAACCGTGCCAGCACTAGGGCATGGGGCGGGTCCTCGCCCAGGTGCATCTCAGGGAGGAAGGACGCGGTGCACAGAGCCTGTGGGGAGCAGGGCAGAGCGACCGGCCCGGCCCTGCAGCCGCTACGGCTTCACTCTTGGAAAGGGTGGGCTAAACCAAGAGACCTTAAAAGATACCTTCTCTTGGTGGGTCAGAAGAGGAAAGCTGCAGAAAAGCAGTAATGTGGGCAGAACACAGCCGAAGGAGATGGCGTGGGTGAGGGCTGAGCGGCATCATGGCTAGATGGCAGCAGCAGCCCGCGCTATCCATCCCAAAACCGGCTGCTGCCACCTGCCCCTCAGCAGCGCACGGCCTTCGGCTCCGGCACTTTCCCAAGGCTGTGGTTACTGCCCGCACACTACATTTTTGGGAGAAGAGAGGAATTTTCTTTTTTACCAGCATATAAATTGGCTGGCACTGAGGCAAGCTGAGAGGCAAACAGGGCTTGCAGGAAAAACGTAAGTCCTTAAATCTTCGGCTTTTGAGCTTGAGGAAAGATGGAGGGGAGGGAAGAGGTCACAGCAAGGAGTCCCAGTACGCCCTACCCAGGGTGCATTCCTCCAAGTGGGTTGCCAGCAGCTCCCAGCGTTCTTCTGCCCAATGCCACCAAGTCCAGGGGTTTGTGGGACACAACAGAGACTCCCTGTAGTGTCCACAGCTGATGAAAGATAAGGCCAGGCTGGTTGAGTGAGGGTTCCCTAAAAACCTCTGCAGGAGATGAGTCCAGCTGTGCCCATCTTCCTGCACTCCTGACCAGACAAGTATCCCATGGCTCAAGGAAGGCTGGAGACAGATGTCTTACAGTGCCTATTGCATGTGGGAGGTGGAGGTCACCCCTTACCCAGGGCTGGACAGCTTAATCTGGGTGTGCCCTTGGATGCATCCCAAGACATGCCCTGGGAGAGGCCCTGAGTTCCTCCCACTGCTGTTGTATGCTGCAGAAAACCACCCTGCTTGGGCTGAGGATACCAGAGCACATCTCTGCTGCCCTGGCTTATTGATACTGTCTCCAGCAAAGCACAGGGACACTCTGCAACCGTCCTCTGACATCCCCTGTTCTTCCTGAGAGCCTGTGCACTGGCAGAAACAAGGGAAAGAAAAAGTGAAAAGAGAAAAAAAAAAAAGCTACCCTGGTCATTATCTATTACTATGAGTGTAAAGTGCTGAATTGCTGGTACCTAATGAGTTTTTTCTGTCCTGAGCAATACCACACTGTAAAGTACAATTTATCTTCGGGAGAAATGGGTGCAGCTGAGCCGGTACCAGACTTAGGACAAAAGAGTATTGACGTCACCCTCAGGAGTCCAGCAGCAGATGTTTAACATTGTCTCCAGCCTCAGGCCTAAGGTACAAGCCTGGTACACAAATTACCAAGGCAGATTTGCTGGCCTGCATTAGCTGCAGGGTCAAGAGGGGCTCATCAAAATGTTCCCTGCCTGCATTAGGCAGCTGGGAAGCCTCTTGCCACTGCTCTGCATGGGCATGGCTGACACTGTACGTGATTTAGCCAGGTACCAGCTGCCACGTAGAGAGTTTAAATTGTCAAGCAAAGAGCTAAGGGCACAGAAACACAGGCATGCAAGCTGCACAGGGGGGACATGCTGTGCCAGAGCAGGGGTGGCGTGTCCTAGAGGCCAGCGTAACCCCATATGATGAGTGCGATGCCCAGGGAACCATTTTACCCAGGTCAGTAACATCCTAAACTGTAAGGGTCTCCAAAAGCTTCTTCTTCTTGTAAGGTGAGCATTGAGCTGATATTTTCACACCTCTACCCTAAGTGATCCCTATACCATTTAAATTTTGACCTCAAAGTATATGAATGGTTAGAACTACTGTTTTTTAGACGTCTGTTTTTCTTTTAGTTAATATTAGATAACTAAGCTTTAGTTAATGGGTAGTAGCTTTGCTGCCTCAAAATCATTATGGAGAAAAACTTGTGTAATATTTTGCCTAAACTCTAACAATCCTAAACAATCCTGTATCACCAGTAAATTTCTTTATAGTTATCTATCCATCCATCCTTCCCTTTTCAGACCATGTAAGAATGTGTTACCTCTTCATTCCTGCAGAGATCACAGATTTATCAGGCAAAACTTCCATTTGTAGGAGTTCATTTTATCTCTTCACTTTATACATCACGTTTATCCTAGCATCTTCAATGCCTGTACTTTTCTATAGTTTCTACTGATTTTTTCTCTTCCAGATGTGAGGCTTACTGATTTGGAGTTCCTTAGACCATGCCTTGGAGTGATTAAAAAAAAACCCAGCTAATAATCTGGTATCATGTTTGCTGGAGGCTGATTTCAGAAAGAGGTTACACTCTCATCCTTCTGTTCTTTGCGTGCACTCAGGTGGCTACCATCTGATCCAAGCAATTTCTTTCTGCTCATTTTAGCAGGCTGCTGGAAAGCCTTTCCTGTGGCATTTCAGGTGGCAGCAGCTCCTCAGCCTGGGTCTGTGTCACCCATAGCAGTGGTTGAAACTTCGGTTAAGGAAAAGAAATTAAATAACTTGGCTTCTCACCGCCATGCTGGTGGCCTAAGGATTCAAATATCATTATTCTGGGATGAAAAAAAAAAAAAATTTTGCTACTTTAAGACACATGGATAAAGGTAAAAACCTGCCTGGGTCAAATACATTCACTTTAGCTCCTCTCACCTCTATGAAACCCCAGTTTACCCAGGTACTCACTGCACAACTCCATCCTCTCTTCCAGGACACAACAGGGCATGTCTTTGGGCTCCAACTCATTGCTAATCACTAATTAGTTATCCAAGATAACCAGCCAGCTTGGTAAGGCTGTGATCCATTCTCTGAAGTACCACTAATCCTCTCAATCCCATGGGGAGAGCAAGTGAACTTCGAGCTTTGTTTCCAGAGGCAAGCCCACCACGCCAACCCCTGCAGCTGGGTCTTAACACCTCCCAACATCACTTTTTTTTTTCATATTTGAAATAATTTCTCCCTATTTTTAAGGAAAAGGCATGACCTGGAGGCAAGCTGGAGGGTAAATCTCATTGCTGTTCAATGCTGTTCAATGAATGGGTGGCTGCATACCATCAGTGCAACACACTCCCTCACCTTTCAGGGCTTGATTAAGCACTGAAATCTCTGACTTCCTGAGGATGCTGGGCCATCCAGAAAAATCTACCCACTGTGCCCATGAGCCTCTCGTGCAGGTGAAGAGAGGATGCAGGCAGGGATGACTACAGTGCTCCAGTAGCACCCCCCTACAGCACTCAGAAGCTCTTTCTTTCTGTATCGTTGTTGTGCACAACATGAGAATGTGCCATTTCTCCTGCTTGTGCCCTTTTCCTTCATACACCCACAGCAGAGAAACCAACAGATCCAAGCTTGGCAGTCACTTCTCAAAAACCCACTCCAAATTGAACCAATTTCTTAGAAGCATGTTTCTCTTATTTAAGTGGCTAATTTGTTCTTATTGCCACAAGGTGAGGAAATGACTAGTGATTGAAGGGTGATTTAAATCACATTACTGAGGAAGGAATCCAACTTCAGCAGTCTAGCTTCAGAAAAAAACTTTAAGACAGAGCTGTGCTGCTGACGGAGGTGAAAATTTTGAACCGATTCAGACTTCAGGACAGAGGTGGGAATTGCTCATTCTAGGGAAGAACAAGGCAACCCCAGAGGCAGGATATTTAGCTTTATCCTTAGGAAAGTACTTGTGAGTACAAAGCAGCACAGTAAGGAACCCCACTGTCAGTGCCATCAGCTTCAAGCGCTGCTGGTGGCATCAGCTGATGGACATTTTCAAGAAAGTCCCCTTGCCACTGGTGCCTGCTCCCTGCCCACAAGTTCAGCTGCAGGTGTCTTGTTGGGTCTTGTGGGACACCCAAAGCAAGCAAGCATGGGCTGCTGGGGGAGTTACCATAAATTGGTGCTGGCTCAAGCATGAAAAGGAAGTTTAAAAACACATGCCACATAAGAGCACTGAAACTTGTAGCTGCGTGGAAGAAGCCTAACAAAGGCAGCTGGCACAGAAGGAACTAAAATTAGAAAAGTGATGGTGTAAATGCAAGAAACACCACAAACCTTGCTGGTTGATGGTAGAATCACAGAATATCCTGAGTTGGAAGGGACCCACAAGGATCCTCTAGTCCAACTCCTGGCCTTGCACAGGACCATTCCCAAGACTCACACCATGTGCTTGACAGTGTTGTCCAAACGCTTCTTGAACTGTCAGGCTTGGTGCTGTGAGCTTTGTTTTGAGAATCAGCAACCAGAATATGAAAATTCATCATAATTGTCCTTCACAGTCCTCTTTGTCCCTTTCCTTGTATCCTAGGTGATGCCAAATTCCAGCAAAAAAATGCAGCGGAGTGCAAAGCGCAAGGGCCTTGAGAGTAACTTTGCCAGACAATTGCTAGAATGGAGAAGAGAAAGAGAAGCCTTGGGTTCCTTCCACTGCCTTGGTTGCCAGATCATCCCATGAATGGCTGCACTCATGCTGCTGGACAGGGATGTATAGTTGCTTTCAAGCATCCTGCCCAGTGTGGATGCTGGGAACTGTGCAGAGAAGGTGAACATGGAGGGCTGCAAAGTCACCCAAAATAGAAAGTGGGGTTTCAAACAAGTTGCTCTACTTGAAAAGAAAGAAAAAAAAAATTAAAACTCCTGGCTTCTTTTTTGTGTTGCCATAGCAACTGAGATGGCCTTGGCCTCTACTGTATGGAGAGCATCATCTGGATACCATGTGGTGAGCACAGGATGGGCCACATGGAGGTGCAGCCAGGGTGGCCAGCATCCCCCTCACAGGCACCCCAGAAAAGCATCACACTCAAAGGAAAAAAAGGGAAAATACTTTTTTCTTGCCTTTTGTTGTTGTTGTTGTTGTTGTTGTTGCTGTTTTTTCCACACTGTTTCTAGCTGGCAGTTGTTAAAGGTCTGAGCAGACTTGGAGTTGGTGTGTTTCATCAAGTGAACAGTACTGAAGGTTTCGCCAATGTGGCCCGTTATGCCTTGGCCCATGATGCCAAAAGACATTGGGATCCTCATGGGACAGCTGGAGTCCCACAGGGGGCTGCTTGAGGAGCCCTGCTAAATGCTGCAGCTGTCAGCAGGTCCCACAGAGGACTGGTGGTGACATGCCTGAAGCACTAGCAGCTCAATGAGAAGTGAATATGGAATTCCCTGCCAACTAATTCAGAAGGGTTCAACAGCTGCTTTTAAAGCTGACTTAAGCCACTCCTGCTTAAAAGTGGAGTTCTTCTTTTACACACAATTAACTTTATCCTCTAAGGTTACCGAGGTGGGGCATAGCAAGGCTATGAAAGCCAGTTTCCCCAAAGATCACATTTCTCCAGAGTGGTCAGGGTGTCTGGCAGCAGCAGCTCCCTCGGGCATTACTGCACACAACGCCGGTGAGATGGAGGATGGTGCAGTGTGGGGTAAACCCTGGCACCTGAAAGCCATTTAAAGCACCAGCACTGTCCACAGCATGCAGGCAGCCCTGCTCCTTGGTGTCACCACACATGTGCACTGGCACTGTCTGTGTCCTTTAGCAGGCATCAAACCTGCTTATCATGAGCCTCACATGTATTAATAATTCATAAGGAAAGCAGCAAAGGAATAACCATGTCTGTGCAACACTAACATCTAAATTATCTGAGTTTATTTTATTTTCTCCAAGGAAAGTGTCTGTAATGTTTCTGTTTTGTTCCTGGTCATTAATGGCATATTAAGGCACAGTCGGTGCACTCACCTTTTCCCTGAGGAACAAGCTGCCAGCACTGTGCCTGCTGCCCGTGGCATCTGCTCAGCAGTGGAATTTGCCCTGAAAAAGGTCCAGGAAAATATTAAAGAAAATAATAAAGAGGAAAAACACATGTGTTCAGTCATTGCTGCAGCACCAGGAGCGGGGTGTTTGCTCACACCAGTTGGGTCTGGTGGCAGGAGGGGTCTCTTCTCCCACCCCCGCTTCGCAACTGAACCTTTGCACCAGAGCAGGGAGGCCAAAGCTCCCCCATAGCAATCCAGAGGGAGCTGGAGATGGGAAGCCTGCTGCTCTTATGAGCTGCAACTAATGAGGGCTCAGTGTCCCCAAGAGGATGACGCTCCCAGCTCCACGCTGTGATGCTCAGCACATGGCATTTCCCCTGGCTGCTCCCAAAACACTTTAAAAACCATTCACAAAGACATCTTGCTCCCAAACAACCCAAATGGAAGACAAATTCCAGCTTCAGGCAGAGGATTATCTGTACCAGCTCTGTTTCTCCCTAACCCAGTTCTGTTTCTCCGTAAGAGGGGATGGGCCAATGTCCTAGTGACTTAGCTGGCTCTCTCCTCTGAGCCTGGGCATCTTCAAACAAATCATCTTCAGTGTCTCTTCAAACAAGCCTGATTTCTCTTATTGCCCATTATTCATGTTCAGTTTAAGACCTGGGCAAGGAACACCCCAGCCCTGCTCCACAGATCTCCAGCACAGAGTCTCATGGCTACGTGCAGAAAGTGTGGGATGGGCTGTCCCTGCAGCCACCACCACGGTAAAGATGCAGTAGGAAAGTTCAAAGATGCAGTAGAACAGTTCTTAGAAGCAGGAACAAGGGTCCTACAGAGATGAAAGGGAGAGGCTGCCTGCCAGAGACCTTTGGAGTTCACGACTGCTGGTGCAGGCTCAGCACAGTACTGACTAAAACCCAAACCCCACATGGGAGGAACAAGATGTTTCTTCTTGCATGTACCCACAATGGAGACACCAGAGGGACGTAACAGTTTGCATCTTCCTCTCGTGCAAACAAGTCAAGGAAGGATTAGAGGTGCTTTAATACATAGAAGAAACACATGGCTGCTCTTGTGAGTCAGGAATGACTGAAGCAGAACCATGCACAGCCACAGCTCTGTCACAGAATTATGCAATCACTTAGGTTGAAAAAGACATGTAAGGTCATAGAGTCCACCACTAAACCACAGCCACATCTACACATATTTAAATACATCCAGGGATGATGACTCAATCACTTCCCTGGGCAGCCTGTTCCAATGCTTTATTACCTTTTCAGAGAAGAAATTTTCCTAATATTCCTAAGCCTCCCCTGGTGCAACTTGAGGCCATTTCCTCTCATCCTGTTACTTGTTAGTCATCCCCACCTGGCTACAACTTCCTTTCAGGTAGTTATAGAAAGCAATAAGGTCTCCTCTCAGGCTACTTTTCTCCACGTGTTGCTGAAGAAAATCTGGATTTAATCCTGTCTCAATATATACACACCCACCTTAGGCTTTAAGGATAGTACTTACTCGGAAACTAAAAAGCAAAATGCAAATAGCGACTGTAAAGGTGTCTGTGTCCTGACCTGGGAAAAACAATGGAAGTTTATGTTGTGTGTCACTTTGACACAATGGGACCCTTAGACAGGACGTGTCCCTGCTCCTGTTCTCTGCTGCAGTGCAACCCCATCCCCAGTGCTGGGAAGGAAAAGGCACTGCCAAGTGCTAGGGAAAAACAGGCTCCCTTGCTTACACCTCATTTCCTGCAGAATGTCCTGGGTGACACTGCAGAGGCAAATTTCAGCCAGCATGTAATTTGTCATATTTGCTGTAATATATCTGTGACCAACTTGGATTTTAGAGTGTGACCCACGTTCTGCACTAAGTTCCCACACTGCAGCATGGAACAGTTTATGCAAAGGAAAAATAAAGTTAAGGCAAAGGAAGCTGCCAAAGTGTTGGGCAAAAGAGTTGCATTGTTTTGAAAAGGTAAAAAATGCTGGGCTGGATGCCCTGCGAGCACAGCTGTGAGCTGGCAGTGCCCAGAGGTTTAGTGATGCAGCTCCCAGTGCCAGGTACAGGATAGAGAAGACACTAAAGATGTGTTAAAAGCTACAGTCCACAGGCAGGGAGGGTTTGAGGGAGCTGAGTATGACCCACCCAGGCCCCAGCAACACCAAACACCAAGGTGTGGGAATGTGCGTGGAGAGGAGAAAGGAGGGCATCCTGCTTCTCACCTTCATGTGAGAGACAATCCCCTCCAGTGACAGCCCAATCAATACAGATTTTGTTTGTGATAAATTGCTCCTCCATCAGGAAGAGCCAGCTAGCTCTTAAAATAACCCACCCAAGTGGTGGTCATGACCTTGCCCGTCTGTCCCCGAAGACACCAGGCAGCTGCCATGACAGCTCCTTGCCTCCTCCTGGCAGTGGTTTCTGACTCGTGTGACATGGCTGAAAGTCCAGGATTAACCTGATCCTCTGGTGATGCACTGGTTGCCCTTTAGTCACAGTGAACATGAGCGTGTTCAGAAGTGTGTCTGCATCCAAACCACCACACTGGGTACACGTGGGCAACAGGTAAGGTCTGCTTGCAGGCACACTGCTCCCAGTGATGCAGGCACATCTCCAAAGCTCCTACACAGAGAGATGCTCTGCTTTCCTCTCCCACCCTTTTCCTTCTTTTCAATAAAGCATCTCTCCTCCCAAAAGAGATAACAGCAATTATCAGGTTCATCAGCACAGTATCTGCCATGGTGCAGCACAGGGAGCTCAAAATGCCAGTCTGCCCACTGGACCATTAAAGTCAATGGCTGTTCCTAACCTTTAAATATGAATAGAGCCCTGCATAATGGATTGAGGACTATCCATGGAGACCATCTGCCCCGTGCTTGCGGAAATGTTCACGTTGTTCTTCACAGGAGTTTATTACTCAGAGGCTAATGCTAAAAATACATTGCAAAGGGCCTGATTTAAAAACAAAGGGCCAATTCAAACTTGGCAAGACTGAACCCAAGCACCTCTCTCAACCACGCTGGAGTTAGGCTGCAACCAGACAGACTTTATCTGAAAGGCAATGACATACTTCTGAATTAGCTTAACAAGACCCGCAATTCATACAGAAAAGCCTGAATTTATGTAGTAATTAGCCAGAGCTTTCAGAGTGTTAGATATCTCCATGGCAAGAAAATAATCACATAGGTTATTACAGTGAGGTAAAAATGGACACAGTGCTGAGATTTTTTTTGTGCTAAACTACTTTTGCTAAGTTTCACTCCATTTTTGACTAAAAATACAATTAACAAAAACATTTAAACCACTTAACAAGTTGAAGTTTTCTATTAATCACCTGGACTTCATTTTCCAAATGATTAACCCCTCTACACAATAGTTCCTCTATGAAAGACATTCCTGGGAGCCCAGCAAGCAGTAAAGCTCCCTTAACTTTTCATTGATTTCTCTATTGGTTTTGAACTCTGCCTGTATCAACATGGAAATTATCATCCTGGAAAAGGAGCCTGGAAATTGTTCTCCCCTCTGAGTCCTCGTTACCAGTCAGGAAAATGAGACATCCTCCAAGGAGCTGCTTAAGCACAGCCAAGATGATCAAAGTTATCCAGTAACTGTGGATGCACAACCTCAGCCTCTGAAGCAGGTCTGATTTTAAGAGAGCTGCTTGGCAGCAGCAGATAAAACCCTTTCCAGTACTTAGCTGGCCTTTTAATTAAAAGTTTCCCCATATCAGAAGCCACCTTTGAAAAGCTCAGCCTGGTTGGGCTTCCAAGCATCTCTCATTTTCCCCGGGATGCCATGCAGGTCCCAGGACCACCTTTCCTGGGCATCTTCCTTCACCTCTTCCCAAAAGGCAAGCTGGGACCATCTTACATAATTTGTGCCAGTCACAGTCTGGAATGAAATCATCTTGCCCTGAAAAGAAAAAAACCCTTAAAAGCTATTAAAACAGTGAGGGATAAGTGAAAAAGCCCCAAATCTGGAATTGGAAAGTTTAAAGAAGCAAAGGGAATGATGGAAGAAATTTGGTCCAATGAAGCAGGACACAATCCCAGTGTCTGCACAGGGCTCTGCAGGGGCTTGTCAGACCATGGCAGGCAGCAAACTCCATCATGGATACCTTGGCCCACTTCAGAGAAAAAATCGTAACATCAAAGAAATGGGAACTTCCTAAGCGCTAAAATTTAGATTCTTTCATTTTCTTTGTGCAAAAACACGGTCAAAATAAGCTTCTGTAAGGAGACGTCTTTTTGCCCAAATGAGAAGAGTTTGGGCTCTGTTAAACTACTTAAACTTGCTATTCCCTGGAGACAGCAAAGTAAACCAGAAGAAGTGAGATGCCAGGAAAAGGCAGTAATATTTCCACTTAGAGGAGCCAATGACTGATGACAGAAGAACTGCTGCATTTATGAATGCTACAGCAAAACAATTTTTACGTCTTTGGTACCCAAGATATCATGCAATGCTTGACTGAAGATATGCCTGACTCATTTTAAGAATGCACAAACAAGATTCAAATGTTGTGGTCCACCTCAGAGGTACCATTCCAGGACAAGGTCAAAGACATTTCTTCACACTCTCAACATGATTCAGAAATGATAAAGCCCATGGCGGCCAATTCACATCAAAGCAACTGCTTTTGGACCCAGCCCATGCAAGAAGAGTCATTAGTGTAAGAACATCTGCAGCGTATCTTACACCCCAGCATCTTCTGGCAGACAGACTGACAGCGGGAACACAAGCAGGCTGGAGACAGGCTATCAGTAACCATGGAGTCATATTTTTTTAATAGTTGGGCTTTTTTGCTGGGCTCACCCTGGGAAAGCAGGCAGGCTTCTGATTAACATCCCTATCAGGGTTGCCTCATCAGCAGGGTGTTGTGGTTGAAAGGACTTTAGTTTAATTGATCAAATTTGAATTTCCAGGGGGAAAAATGAACATACTCTTTTGCTTGGCAGCACTGATACGAGTTTGTCTTGTAGACCAAGTCTGACTAAATGCATTTCCACTTGGATATTGCAAACATTTCTCTCTCTTTCTTTTAATATTAAAGTATTATCACGTGACCACTACTAGAACATTCTACACAGCAAAAATCCCTTCATTACATGCTCAACATTAACTTCAGGCCAAATAATTTTTTGATACTTTATTTTGCAGAGAGGGCAGGCAGGCTTA
The DNA here is from genome assembly GCF_029207755.1 of Chamaea fasciata. Taxonomy (NCBI): domain Eukaryota; kingdom Metazoa; phylum Chordata; class Aves; order Passeriformes; family Sylviidae; genus Chamaea; species Chamaea fasciata. The sequence goes on along the minus strand of NW_027094088.1, from coordinate 99,575,519 downwards.
TGCAGCTACTTGCAGACCTCATGAATGTGGAGAAAACTGCTTCCCATGCTGCTAGTGTCAAAAGTTAGTCCAACAGCAAGTACCTGGTACCTGACAGGAGTTTTATTTTGTAAAGCTGTGGTCACGCAGCTGTGGGCCAGCAGCTTTTCCTTCATTGCCTTGAGATGCTCTGCATCCAGCAGAAATTCCTTCCTGCAATCTTTACCATGGATTCAGCTGGGATGCAGCTGGATCCCACAGGCACCAACACCACTGTGTTAACCCAGCCACAACAGCCAGCTCCCAAAATCCCCACGTACTTAAAAGGTAACATGTCTCAGGCAAGACTGGGAGACATGCACGGAGCCATTCTTGCCCTTCCCCAAATATCTTATGCTAGGAGCTTGGTGCATGGCTAAGACCAAAACAGGCAGTGACAAGAAAAGTAGTCTTTTATTTCAATTAATATTTCTTGGCATTAGGCAGATATTAAATAACACTGGAATGCACAAGACTATTAACATATTGACAGCAAAAGGGAGGAGGTGTAGCCAAGTCGAGAACAGCAGTGCCAGTCACGTCACCTCGGGGCACTCAAAAGCCATTTAACGCAGCAACCACCAGAAAGTAGGACTCCACTGAGAAATACAAAATGAGGATGAACTCCTTTCAGGTCTTTTGTTAATACAGTAATGCTGGAATGACTGACAGTAAAAATGAACAAATATTTGCATTCAGGAATTAAACAGAGTGAAATATCCACAAACTGCTAGTCATGCATTTCTTTTGGAACAGCAATTTGCTAATGCATAAATATCACAAAAAAACAATCTCCAAGATTTGAATAAATCACAGACGACTAGAAGAAACAAAGCTTGAATTCTATTTTATGCCTTAAATAGATGACCTAAATATTTAAAATTTTACTTCACCATATATATATAATTTATATATATATTAAAAGAAAGTAAAGACCATTAGATAAGTGCAAGCAATTTTCCTCAAAAAGAAAATTGGAACCATGCCCAGGAAAGCTGCTTTTTTTTTTTTCTTTTTTTTCTTTTTCTTTTTTTTTTTTTTTTTTTTTTACTTTCTACTCCATTCAGTCCACTTGTTTTTTCTTTTTTTTTTTTTTTTTTCAACATAGTAATTTCTGAAGCAAAATAAATTATCTACCATCTGCTATTTTGGGTAAAAGTCCTACCTAGCATCTTCTCGGGAACTATGGGAACATCACCTTTCTCACGGACTAAGTGAAGTGGTATCTCACCAGCCATTGAACTCTCTTTGTAGCTGCATGTAAACAAACCTTTCGATTAATGTTTAAAATGTGCAGAGTGAATCGTAACATTACAGGGAAGCAGAAACGGAGCTGCCGCAGGAGAACTGCACTGGTGTTAGTGGGGGGAGCGAGGGCTGGTTCGCTCGGACACACACACACACACGATCTGGCAACGGGATCTTATCCGCGGAGTGTGGAGGGATGGTTGAGAAGGCATCCGTTTGCGAGCAAAGCTTGAAGGACACAAGCTGAGATTCTCTGAGCACACTGTCCGCTTTTATCAGAATTGACTCGCGCTACTGGGGTCGCACTGTAACAACCGCACGATGGAGGGATCGCTCTTGGCACCTTTGATGAACTCTTCCAGCGACAGTTTACCTGACAGGGAGGAAAACCAAAATGAAAATCATTTTTTAAAAGTCAGTTGTTCCTGCCACCACTGCTGTAGCGAAGAATCCCTCCTCACCGAGGCAACGTAACATCTTTTTAATCTATCGCAAAGGCATTGAGGGGAATTTAGTGCAATGCATAGAAGCTAAATCCTACTCAAGCCTTTAAGCCCAAATGCATTTTTCTTCTGCAAAACAATCCAGCATAATAATTGCTGTCTTTTTATTTAAAAAGACAGTCCCAAATCTAAAAACAACTTTTCTATTACCATTTGGCAGCTTTTTGCTCAGAACCAGACTATACGAATAACATAACACATGAACACAAGGTATGGTACCTGAACACATGTGTGCTTTGAAATGATGCTTGTATTACTACAACACTCTAAACCTAAATATTCCAAATACTCCCACTTTGTCCTCTTGTTTCTTGTGACACATAGCACTGAGCAGTCATGGCTTCTCTGGCACCAACATGGCTGGCCCAGGGTTTGAGCAACCTGATCTAGTTCAAGATGTCCCTGCTCATTGCAGGGGGGTTGGGCTAGATGACCTTCAAAGGCCCCTTCCAACCCAAATTATTCCATGATTCCATGACTCTGCAAGTCACTTGCTATGCCCTGCTGGGTGTACAGGAACATGATGGGTTTTGTTTTTCTTTTTTAACAAGCAAAGCCACCCCTGGGGTACACCTACTGCTATATATTGCTCCTGAGCACTTCTGGTTCGTACATCTTTAGTTTAGGCCAGAGGAACTGACTGGGATGGACCTTGTAACAGTCTGAGGGTCTGAAAACTGCTCTCTGAAGAAGCAACACCCCAGTGTCCCCTGGCTCCAAGAGTCCTGTGGAATGGCATAGCACAGCATGGTACAGCAAGGAGGAAATATTCCATCTGCTCTTTCAGACCTCATTGTGGGGTGACCCAGCCCTCTGGCAGGTAGCTAGCACCATGCTCCCTTGCTCTAGCACTCAGAACCACAATGTGGCAATATTAAAGAAAAATGAAATAGTTTTCCCTATGAAAGGGAGAAGACAAGCATTTGCTGCATCCCAGACATCATGTTTAGTGATCTCCCATTTAGCTCATGCATTCACCTACCCTGCCCTCACACAACACCCCAGGGCTATCCTTACCCACCCCAAACTGCTGTGCTCAAGACCCACACACATCTTGCACTTGGGAGGTGCCTGCTGTCACTTTTGGCCACAGGCACCCAAGGAGAGAGAGGCACCAGATCACTGTGCCAGTTTGCACCAGCCCCAGGATGCTAACAGCCTGTTGTGGGGATGGAAGAGGAATGACTCTAGTGGACAGCACCCAAAACAGGTTGGAGAGGGAGGAACTCCTCTCCTAAGTAACAAGCAATAGGGCAAGAGGAAATGGCCACAAGTTGCACCAAGGAAGGTTTAGATTGGATATTGGGAAAAATTTCTTCCCCAAAAGGGTTGTCAAGCATTGGATCAGACTGCTCAGGGCATTTAAAAGACATGTAGATGTGGCACTTTGGGACACTCCCAGTGACCAGTTCTATGATTCCATGAATGAGCAAGCCTTCCTCTTGTAGAAATTACAGGAGCTCAAAAACCTGTCGCACACTAATTTCTGTCTTTTAAGAAAATGTTCCCAAACCAACCATTTTTAACAAAAGCAGAGGTCTCCTAATTATCAGGATATTTAATTGTTTGCCCATTGCCTTGTATTACTTAAAAGCAAAGCCCAAATCAAAATCCATTTGCAATGCCCAACAGTCAGATGGGGAAGAAACATCTTCAGCCACCACACATCTGCAGATGTTATTCTTTGGCACTGCATGGCTTTCAGGGCTGATATTTTACTGGGAATAGGATGATTTTATTTCAGCAGCAAAGTGCAACAGATAGAGGATGCATATATACATATATATATATATATATCAGATTTTGGGACCACTACTCTGTTACACATCTGCATGCACTGCTACTTTCCGCAGACCAAAAACATTTTAATCATGTTATTTTAGGGCCCTACACATGTCAAGACAGAGCATGAAGTGCTAGTTTTGATGAAGTCAAAGGTAAAATACTTGAGGACTCCAGGAAAGCCAGGAATTTGCCCTGGGGACTGCAGCAGCAGACACCAAAATGCAGCCATTAAATTCTCTTAAATAAAATCCTTTCTGTACATAAGACGGTATTTTTTCAGGTCTCCATATCTCAGTGCTAGAATCAAATCTTTGCTCCTACTGAGCACATCAGTAGGACACAGCTCCTGACTTTGATGTGCGCAGTTGCCATCTCAGCTTCTGACAGGGTAATTCCCAGGGAAAAGCTCCACCTCAGCTGGGAACAGAGGAAGCATGTCATCAGGCTGATGAGAAGAGGAAATTCATCATTTCTTGCCTGTATTTTTCAAACCTAAAGAAATGAGCCAGCACAGGTGGAGGGGTTGTGATGGGTACACTGTCAGATAATTTATCAAGGAGATCCACAACCTAGCTTGGGAGCTGCTACATCCCTCTGGTGCTCATAGTGCACCAGAGGTGTGTGACCATGTATGTATACATGCCAAAACCTTGTGCCAAGCTTGTGCTATGCCCAGAAAAAATAACCCAAAGACAATGGACACAGGAAATTCAGTGGAGCTTTTGAAGAAGGGGATTCACTCATGAAATGTCAGCAAAAGACTGCTCCCCTACCAGCCCCCCAGCAGGAGAATTCACCCTCTGTTCTCTGCTCACCTATTCACTCTACTTATCATGGACCAGAGATGCTCAACAAGGCCAGGCAGAGACCAGAGGCACCAGTGGGGACATCCCTACCCTCTCTCCCCTCTCCCCAAATTCTGACATCTACCAAGGCCAAGCTAGAAAACCTCTATTTCTAGAGCTTAGGAAGGGGTGCCTTCCTAAGGTGGGAAACCTACCATCATTGTTTGTGTCCATCTGTCTGAAGATCTTGTCTGTTCGCTTCTCAGGAGTGGATTCGTCCTCTGGCATTTTCATTACTGAGGAAACCATTTTGTAAATTGCCTGAGTATAAAAAAAAAGTTTTAAAAAAAGAGATATAAGAAAAACACAATTCAAATGATAAAGCAGGGGACAGAGAAAAAGAATTTAAGCCTGTAGCAACAAAAAAGGCAGCTGACCCTGGCAGGCAGCTGCAGGACTTTATAAACCAAAATGAATGGGAATGTCTGACTGCAGCTTTTTCATTCTTCTTTCCTGTATTCATTCATGCTTCAAAAGAAGTGTTGGGCCAGTTTAACTGAAAGTCAGTCTAGATTAATGTATGAGCAGGACTGACTGAGCTAAAATACAGGAGACAATGGGGTGCAACCCTCTCTTCTGCAGCTGGGCTAAGCCATCTCCTCTTTGTCTGGCTCTCACCCTCCACCCAATTACAGGTATGCCTGTGGAGTGCTGCATGGTTTATGATATGAATAAACAGCTATAGGGGTTGTTTTTAGTGGATGAGTAAGGAAATGCATCTTCAGACTTACAAGAACATGAACAATGACAAGACCACTTTAGACTGTCTGCAGGCCTAGCCTTCCATCTAAATTATCCCACCACAGCCATGAGGGCTGAGTGATAGGGCACTGGCTGATGCATGACTCCCTTGCACTGCACAGGATATACATCTCAGCTGCACAGTGGGTGACAAGCAGTCAGTGCTGAGGCCAAACCCCTGCCAGCATGTGGGGTAGGGGCACAGGGGACTGCGCTGCCTGGCCCCACTACAGACTCTGGTCTACATGTCCTCTGCTTTTGGGAGACAAAGGCATGCTACAGCCTTTCACTCAGAGTTCACATTGACTCAGATTTGAAGATTCAAAGCATTAATTCTGAGGATAATCAGGTCAATAGAATTTGCATTTAGGGTTTTTTGATCCCATCAACATCACAGTAAGAAACCCCCAGGGAGAGCTGCAGAATTTTGGCTGCAGGCCAGCTGCACAAGTGCCTTGTTCATATCTCAGGCCCTTTCCTCATCTGCATCTTGTAGGTCCCACCATGTGTCCCTTTGGGACCATGGGCTCAGAACCTCCCTGGGGCAGGAGCGATCCAGCTCTGCACACCCCTCATCTCCAGCTCCAGCTGTCTCATGGTGAAGAGGTTACGGCAATACAAATAGGATGTCCAAGAGGGGTAATGCCTCACCTGCACTATTTCTAGCATTTCCCCACGGCTGATGTACCCGTTGCCATCCAGGTCGTACATACTAAACGCCCACTTCAGCTTCTGTTCCAGCTTGCCCCGGGAGGTGACACTCAGGGCGATGATGAATTCCCTAAAGTCAATCGTCCCGTCGCCGTTCGTGTCAAAGGTGCGGAAGACGTGCTCCGCAAACTTCGACGCGTCACCATAGGGAAAAAAATTTGCATATATTTTTTTAAACTCTTCTACAGTCAAATGGCCCGTGGGGCAATCTTTTAGGAAGCCTTTGTACCACTCCTGCAGCTCGTGGTCTGTGAACTCAGTGTTCTCGCGCAGGTCCTGGAGCACCTCGGGGCGCAGCTTGCTGTTCTGCTTCCCCATCCTCTTCTGGGTCCGGGTTCAGCAGCTGCAAAGCAAGAGAAAATCTGCCTGAGCTCCAGCCACACTAGGCAGAGAGGGGTTGGGGAGAGGTAGAACACTGCAAGAAACAGAGGGTCCCCCTGGGCCAAGGGGGAAAGAGGAGTAAAAAGGATGCTATAAATCACCAGGAAAAGACCTCATTTAATTTGGCTTCCTTTCCTCTCCTCTAAGCTCTCCCAGTGATTAATATGCTGTGGAAGGGAAGGTAGTTCAGGAGGAAGTATTTGGGAAATATTAATTATATTTCTTCTTATTAATCCTTATTATATGGGAAATAATAGAGCTCAGTATTTTAGTTCTCTGCTGCAATCCCACTCCTCCATCACATGGCTTGTGATGCCCAGCTCTGGATTCCTACACAGGCTGATCTGCTTTGATGACGGAGAGGGAGCGGGCAGGGACAGCAGCAGTGATGAAAAGAAAAATTCATCTATTCAAAAGTGAAAGTAAATGCAGCTGAACAAGAGGCAGGAAGAGCAGGTGGCTCTGTTCCAGTCATGTTTGCATTGCCCAGATGCTCTTTGAAACCCTTTGGCTTACACAGCTTCTCCTCCCTCCCCACATCCCTTGCCCCATAGCAGTAGGGGCTTCCTGCTGTGTGGTGGGCTTGGTTGGTGCTCCTTGTGGCACCTGAGGGTCACAGGAGGGCGCAGCAAGGGTATGCTCACCACAGCCCATGCTTAACAGTAGCACCCCAAAAGACTTCTCCGCCTTTTTCTCAGCTATGGAGGCAGCATGAGCAGATGGATCACTGTGACAGCAGCACCAGTGCAAGGGATTTCATCCTTTCCAGCCCTCCCAAAGAATCAGAGAATAAGGCTTTTTAAAGCCAAATGTTTGGCAAAGCAACTCTGCAGGTTTACTGGGATTTATACTTTTAGAGAAGCTTATTCAGTAGGTTCAATATTTCCCCACAAGGGCCAAAGAGCATTTAAATTCAGGATTTCATCAGGATATCAGGAGAGGGCTGGGTCTGTCCTCTCTCTTGACAATGCCCACATTGTGCCACACAAGGTGAGACTGCCCAGCAATAGGAGAGCTCCTTCACCAAAATGAAAGATGGTCAATCTGCACTTAGGCAACAACAGGAAAAAAAAAACAAGACCTTGATAATTTCTGGCTTTTATCCCTTGAAGTCTTCCATGGCTCCCTAGCAATATCAAACTGTGCTGCCAAGCTAGAGGTTGAGCTGCATGTCTTTCCCCAAATTCAAGAAGTTTATTTGCAGGTGTACACAAAGTCACATCCAAACCCCTGTGACTGGTTTGCATAAATAATATTTCTCTGCACAGACTGTTGAGCCTATTGGGTTTGCTCAGAGCTAATGCAGAAGACAGGTGAGTAATAGGCCAACACTGCAGACTACCTGGAAACTGCAAGAGCTGAGCTGCAAAGCATGCAGAGACCAGGAAAAACAGGAGCTAAGCACTTCCCAGAGAGTAAAAATTCCAAGCATGCATAAGAACCCAAAAAAATTTTAAAATGCTAAAGGTCAGCAAAAAATAAGTTGCTCTACAGCAGAATGTAAGCTTGTTTTATTTGTATTCCACTTAGTCTGTGCACTGCCTCAGCAATGTAAAAAATCCACATCCTGCTCTGTGGCTTAATGCTCAGAGACAAAACCCAGCCAGCTGCTCATTAGTTCCATGCATCGGGCTTAACAGACAACTGTGTTATCATTGGCACTTCTGTTTTCCAGAAAAGCTGCCATTATTTCAACTCCAAAGCTTTATTTTTGTCCATTCTATTGCAGCGTTTTCTGGACATACCTGACATACCTCTGCTTGCTCCCAACATGCAGGGATAGTACAGCTCCTAGTCCCTGCCAGCGTCACCCCTAGGAGAGCATCAGGCTGCCCTCCAGTTAAAGCACTAACTCTCCGTTACTGCCACTGCCTTTCCATCTTTGAATCTCCTCTGCTCCAGATAGTCATCCTTGCAGTGCCAAGGGCAGAAAACACAAAAATCTAGTCTGTTGAAGTCAAATTGCAGAAAAGAGTGGCCTGGAGCAAATAATGGATCAGATGTGATCCTTTTTTTTTAAAGAGCAGAAGTTGTAACAGTGTGTTCCTGTCCTTGGGTTAGGAGGGCCCTGCAGTTTCCAGCCTTCAGTGAGCCCCTTCACTTCATGATTCCCAGGTGCTTGGTAAGAACTAGTGTCTGGATCAAAAAGCAGCCCCTGCCTCATCGACCACTGCCTCAGAATTCCCTGGGAGAGGGGCAGGAGGAACAGCAGAGCCCACTTAACGCAGGAGCTGGGCTTTAAGCAGAAATTACCTCAGCTTTGTTGACTTGCAGGGTTAAGTACCACAAAACTTCCAACTCAAAAGAGGTTTGGAAAGGTTTAATATAATTTCTTCCTCTTCCTGTTCCTTTAAAAACTGAGACCTCTAGACAACAGAGAGGTAAGGTAATAATTCCACTTTACTAGATTTCACTACTTGTTCTAGTGGTAGATATATCCTGTTATTTGAAGAGGTGCTCATTAAATATCAGTTTCAAAAGCTTTATATTCAAGCAATCTTTGCATTCAAAAGATTACAGGCCTTTTCAACCCTCCCTCCTCTTCCACATCCCTTTCCATCAGATGTGCAATGCTCTGAACACAACCTTGTTTTGCATATGAGCTTTCTGAAAGGCTTCTTAACGTGTTCAGCCCAAATGCAATCCTGCAGTTGTAACCAATTTGATGTGAATAATTAAATAACCAACATTAACATTAATTTATTAAAGCCCATCTGAAAAAAACCAGCTTTGATGTAAATTGTGTTGCAGGTAGCTCCTTCAAAATGAAATGCCTAAATATCTCATTAATCATGACAGCAACCCCTGCTGCTGGCATCCAACTGACATTTCATTCGATTGCTATAAAATGCTTTCATCAAATCACTTTCCAGAGGCTCAGCAGCTGATTTAGCCACAAGACCACTCAGAGGATGGCTGCTAATGGAAATCACAGGGAGCAGGGCTGGGATGCTCTGGTCAGTCCTGTGGTTAGGGCTGTGTTCTGTTGCTTTTTTTTTTAACAAGCCTTTACCAGCGAAATCACTTGTTGCAGTCGGTGTAGAAGGCAAGGCAGGAGAGACATCCTTGCACCCAACATTGCCCTGAGCAGTTAGTAGAGACCTAACTCCAGCACAGCCTGCTTTTTCCTCATTTCCCATCACACCAGGGTGAAATCCAGGGAAGCAATGCCACATACACTGCAGCAAGGTCTGTCCCTGCTTACCTCGATGAACAAAAGCCCTCAGAGCATCTGGCACTATCATAGCAGTAAGAAAAACAATCGCAGGAATGCCCTTGAGGTGATCAGACAAGGAACAGCTTGGTAGTCTAAATGCAGAGCTGAGGGCTTAGCAAGTCAATCACTGCTCATGAAAGACACGCTGGGCCGTGTAAGGCTTAAACAGGGGGAAATGCAGATGCACTTTTGTTCCAGTTTCACACCAAATTTTTTGCTAAAATTATGTGGTGCTACTGCCTGTTCTAATTCTAATTAATTCTAGCCAGGCTCAAAACTGAGCTGCCAGACAACTCCCACCTGAATGTAACCTCGATCCTTGTAGGCTTATAAAAAATCAGCAATAATCTCATAGCAAAAGCCTAGAAATGAGCAAAAAGGTCTTTTACTAAAGCTAAGATGCACATTGGTGTCCTGGTTTCAGCTGGAGTAGTGTTCATTTTCTTTCTAGTAGCTGGCACAGGGCTGCGTTTTGGATGAGAAAATGGGAGTAATGTTGATAATACACTGAAGTTTTAGTGGTTGCTGAGCTGTGCTCACCCCAAGTCAAAGACTTTTCAGTTTCCCATGCTCTACCAGTGAGGAGGTGGACAAGAAATTTGGAGGGAGCACAGCCAGGACAGGTGTCCTGAACTGAACAAAGGGATATTCCATACTATCATGTTCAGAATATAAACTGGGGGGGATTGTCACGGTAGGGGGCTGATCATCACTCAGGGATGTACTGGGCACTGGCCAGCAGGTGATGAGCATTTGGACTGTGCCTCCCTTGTTTCTCTTGGATGTCTCTCTCTCTTTTTATTATCTCGCTCTTCATTACAATTGTTATCATCATTATTATAATAGTATTTTCTTTTATTTCAGTTATTAAGCCGTTCTCATCTCAACCCACGGATTTATCTTTTTCACCCCAGTTCTCCACCTGGTCCCTCTGGGGGCTAGGGTTAAACCACAACATCGGGTTATGAAGCGCCAGTGTGAGTAACTGTAGCAAAGTCTGAAACAGCTAAAGTAGCAATTCTGTGTTTTTACCAACAGATGGACTGGCTGTCAGCATCCACGCACTGAAGTATTTGAAATACTCTCAACAAAGCTCAGTGCATCCTACTTTCACAAGAACTCTCTGTCAACCACCAGTTACAGCCGGTAGAAGCATGCTTTGACCATGTAACCCGGAAAGCCAGAGACCAAAACAGCTTTTTACTGCAAAGCTTGTGAAAGCAAAACTGCCTTGAAACGAGCTCATGATGGGATCCTCTCAGTGAAACAGTTACAGCTGCAGAAAGAGGAATAATTCCTTAGAGATGTATTTCCTTGTGCAAACCCCCTTGGATACTAATTTAGCGCTAATAAAAAGAGGAAAATTGATGAAATGCCTGTCTGTAGGGCAGAGGTGCTCTCCAGCTGAGAAAGACAGTGCACAGAGAAACAGAACAAATACTCTTCATATTATCTGAGCTATCTGCTTTGCGGGGGAGAAGTGCAGCACCATTTCTCTTGCAGTGCTCACTTATAAAGCAGAATAAGTGTGTCAAATCTGTTACAGTCATGAAGCTGTAGCACATGCCTCCAGGACTGCAGGAGCCCAAAGAAAACGAACAGCACAAGCCAGGCAGGAAACACTGCTCTGGGTTGGTCTGAATTGCAAGAACCATTTCACCAGGGGTGGAAGATTTTTTTTATTAAAACACCTAAAGGATCAGATCTGTCAGAGGGGCTCTATTTTTATAAGTTTGATCCATGTATTAAAAAAAACAAACCCCAAAAAAACAAAAACAAACAAAAAAAACACACAAAAAACCAAACAAAAAACCAAAACAAAACCAAAAGCAAACAAAATCTCAAACAAAACCCCTGCAAACAAACAACAAATCAAACCAAACAAACAAAACACCACAAGAAACTCCCCACAGGTATCCCAAACACAAGCCTCAGCCACTAAAGATGTGTGTTGCCACAATTCAGAACACACCCTCGAGAATACTTTTCATGTACCAGTAGCACCAGCTCACACCAACTCAGCCAACACAGAGATGTGTTTAGGAAGCCTCCAGCTCCCGTGGGCCAAGAGGGAGATGGTTCCCAGACACCCCAGCTAGTGACAAATGTTTAGGTGAAAAATGATCATGCAGCAACAGCCTGCAAAACAGGATTATGACAATATCCTCCGGACCATGCTTTCCAGAGGGCTGGTTAGCGGTTCTGATCTGAGCTGAGGGGGGAAATGCGAAGTTACACGGGCTAGGACAGATAATGAACTCCAGAGTGAAGAGCAGATTTTGTTACATGTTTTAATGTCAGTATCCTAAGCAACGAACGTTGCAACAGGCAAGGCACAGGATATACAAATACGTTGCTATAGATATCTGGTCCTGCCTGGTAAACTCATGTGAACTTCTTTCCTGCCCTGCGGCAAAAGCTGACACCCACATACCAGCCACTGCAGCACCTGTGTCACTTTCCCAGGCTGCAGACACGGGGCCAAAAGTAACACCTTTTGATAAAATCTGAATAGTAAAAAGGAGTATCTTCACCTCTCAAAATACCTAGTATTAGAAGCAGTGAGACAAAAGCAAAACCTTAATCAATAATGCTGCAAAAAATTCAAATCCTGCAGGGTTTAAGATGTGAAAGGCTTGTGACAAGAGGGGCTGAAGCTGCTTCTGCTGCTGCCTTCGAGGAAACAGAAAGAAAAACGAAACCTGACAAGTGAAGAAAAGACCACTCTAAATAAATAAATAAATAAATAAATGTTCTCTTTAAATTTTTCACTTTCAGTGACTAATTCTGCATTTATTTATACAAGAAACATTGCTTATTTGCAACTTACTTTCAAGTTCAACCCTTTTCAGAAGTTTATTAAAAACAGTAGGTGAAGGGGAAGGACCACTCCATGTACCACTCACATTTCAGTTTCAGAAAACTCTTAACAATTCACATTTGCTCATTGAATGTCCTTTGAAAGGTGGAGAGAATCGGTAAAGAGACCTCAAGCCACCTCACTCTTCAAGTTTATCCATAAACACACACTTAGGAACTGTGTGGTCTTGAAAACCTGATTCCATGTCTGGGATGAAAATCCATTATAAATAGCCACCTACCCCTCACCCTGCCAAAGAAGGATATAATTGCAAATACTCCAACCCTGGAAATGGCTACGTGAGACAAATATTTCCAGGCTGGCACATTCATTTCATGGAGTCCACTGCAAAGGCTAAAGCAGAATAAATTTCCTTACATGTGTCTAGGTTGCTCCCATCTACTGAAGTCACTTTATTCAGGATTATATTCCTGATTTACAGGGGAAAATCAGTTAGTCACTGACACAGAGCATCAGTAAATTAACCTGAGAACCATTTTACATTTGGATCACAAGTGTGTGGTGAAAAGGTGTTTGCAGATCACAGTGGCAGGATCTTTCCAGATGTTGGCGTCACAGCGAGGAGGCAGGGGATGCTGACACCTGCTGCACCCATTGCTACCCACTGTGCCCACCAACACTGACCCCCACCAGCAGAGGAGAGTTTGCCATGGATGGTATGGTTACAACCTACTGAAGCAAAAGAAACACAAACTACCCCCAAACACTCATGAATTGTTGATTATGAGTAATAAATGAGTTGGGACCAGAAATGTGGCAGTTCTTTGGGGAGCTCTCTGTGATGTTCTCCAGCTCAGGGAGGAGAGCTTATTACTGTAAAGGGCAAATATTCCCAAAGCAGTAAGAAAAGCACAGAAATATTTCAAGTAAATTAGGATATTGGGTTAATTTGGGTGGGAGCAGTTTGGGCAGTCATGCAGCTTGTAATTGCAGACAGGAAAAGAAAATCATGAGTGGATTTTCCTCATCTCCTCCCTTTGTCCTTTTTTTTTAAACAAAACCAAGGGAGAAGCAGCCAGCCCTATTTTTTCAGAAGCTGTGTAAAGTTGGCAAGGCTTAAAAAAATTAGTTTGTTTACACAATATTGCAGATCAAGGAAAGCATGTCTGCACAATGTCTTTTTCTGAAAAGGTTGGGTTGCATGAGGAAAATCCCACGTCATGATCACTGAATATAGTATTGTAACACAGAATTTTTAATAAAACCCAGTGAGTGCTGGCCTGCAGGATAGGGAAAGGTTCCTGATGGGAACTGGGAAATCAGAGAGAACATTCTTAGAAAAAGGGAAGAAAAGTGACAAAAATTAGCACAAGGTGCTGTGTTGATAATATAATTAAAACCACAGAAGTAGCACGGTTGGGCTGGTTTGTCATTAGATTTTAGAAATTTCCTATGATGCATTTATTTAATTGATGAATGTCAATCACAGAAAAATTCTCTACAGAATAATCACAGCCCTGGGAGAAAGGAACCCAGATTAAATATCAGAGAATTAGTCAAACTCTAGCAGTTGCAAGAGCCAGCCAATGGCACCTGAGCAAATTCCACAGCATTAGAGCCACTGCTGTGGAGAAGATGGAGAGTTTGGGGACAATGACACCAGCGAACCAAACAATGACAGATGATATCCAGCCCTCAGGCATGGTCTGCAAGACCATCCTCACTGCTAATGATGCCTAAAAAAAACCCCACAAAAAAACAAGGAAAAGATCTGACATCCTTCTCCAGCTGCAGGTACTGTGCTGAGACGCGGGGCTTGGAGGAATCAAGGGGATTTCAGGGCAGCTACTTTGAAACAGAGCAGGGAAGAGAGTCGGGTTGGCTTTCAAAGAGCAAAAAGAAACCTTTTTATTTAACTAAAAAAGCATTTTTTAGCAGGTGTATCCTTAGTAAAAATGATGCCGTGAGAGGCTACCTAGAACAGAGGCCAGACAGTGTTAAAGGAATAAAGTAGGTATTTATTAAAAGGCCTTTAAAGGATACATGTTGGGCAGCACAAGAGCCCGGCTGAGGCTACACCCGAGATGGACGACAGGTCACACATTTTCACACTTTTATAAGTTTTGGTCCATTTACATATTGGGGTCAATTGTCCAATTACAGCTTCAGGTCATGAAGTTCCTCCCTCCCAGATTGCTCTCCTCAATTAGCTGATGTTTATACTTTTTGAGTCTGAAGCTGCAACACTGTCCTTGGTTCTTGGGCTGGAAAAGGATTGCTTTGTCTAACTGCCCTGTGCGGAGAACTTGCTAACACTTTATATGAAGTTCAGAGTTATATACCAATGCAGTGAAGAATCTGGATAATATGAAAGCTAAAACTTAAGGCATCAAAAAGATGCTCCAAAATGTGGCTTTGGAGGTATGCCAACCAGCTACGTCTAATAAAAATTCAACATTAACTAAAAGTAGTAAAATATACTGGGGGAAAAAAAACTCAACCAAAAGAGAAAGATTCTTTGCCACCAACATGTTCAACCTCCAAATATGCAGCTATTGCTAACAATTTCTAGTACTAATACACAGGTTGGTTTTGTTCCAAAAATATTAAATCTAATATATATGCACCCATTTATTTTATTAATCTAGATTTCTAAAGTATCTTTTTTTTTAAATTGGTCATCACTTCAAAATAGCGCAAAAGCCACTAGTTAAATTACTTGTAAAAATACACTCCACTAAACCAAAATTTTTCTCAAAACAATGTTGTATTTCCCCTTCAGTGGTAAACACTAATAGCAGTAATCAAACTGTTTCACACCTTTCCTTTCTTGTTTATTGAATGGAAAAAAACCACTGAAATCTAATAGCAAATTTCAAATCTAATAGCAAACCTAGAGCTTAACTTCCCTGGACTTTTTCCTTACAGTGTTGTGAATTAAAAACTGAGAGTGAAATAACTATATGAGAACAGCATCCCACTGATAAGGAAGGAACCTGGTTCTGCTGGAGGCAGCAATTCAAGGAGCAGAAGACCAAACCTGCTGGTAGAAATCAGCCCAAGCTCTAGAACAGCTAAGGATATTACTCAAGCTGGTGCATGTGACTGTACCAATCTCACAGGGTTTTTTTAAAATTCATTTTTAGAACCAAGGAGCCAAAATTACAGCAACTACTATCCTGTGCAGGAAAGCCATGGATCCAGGACACACCCTCGACCAAAGTGTCACACCAGGAACACAATGCAAGATTTGTGTTCAGGTAATTATCAGGGGAGCCTTCGTGCCTTGAGAACAAAATGGCAAGCACCTTGTGCTGGATTATGGTAGAATTTATGC
This sequence comes from Chamaea fasciata, assembly GCF_029207755.1. Taxonomy (NCBI): domain Eukaryota; kingdom Metazoa; phylum Chordata; class Aves; order Passeriformes; family Sylviidae; genus Chamaea; species Chamaea fasciata. The sequence goes on along the minus strand of NW_027094088.1, from coordinate 99,559,912 downwards.
TGGGATGTGGACACCCAGCTGTCCTGCGATGTCCTCCTGTCTTCCCTGGGTGGCAAGGACTGCCCATGCCAAGGCAGGAGGCTTGCAGGAGGCTGGTGGCTCCCCACAGGCAACCACCTGCAAGGGCACTTGAGGGCTTTTGCCCAAGGCAGTGCCTCGATTGTGTGAACTCCAGACCAAATGATCACAGGGATGAGCAGAGCACTGGTGTTCCTGTGAGGTGCATCCTGAACACAATGGGGCCTCTTGACCAGCAGTGATATGACAGACCATTTCTTTGGCCATGCATGATGCTCAAGGATACAGTAATACCTTCTCTCACCTCTCACTTCAGCTTCCATCACTAAAAGTGGGAGAGTTATCTCCAGAAAATAGAAAACCATATGATTTTGTGACTAGTTCCTCTAAAATCCCTACAAAAATGGGCACCATCCCTTCACTGAGCTGTCAGGGACAGCACTGACTGGACTCTCCCAGCAGTCAAGATCAAGGCAAGAGGAGGCTGGTGCAGCAGCACGGCAGGACACCTCCAGTCCCAGCTCATACATTTAGTAGTTGCAACTTCCATTAATCCTGAGCACTCAGGAGTTTGATTTGCTCTTAAGTGCATTCACTATAAATTATGCAGAAGAACGATATGACTGTCTGTCTCCAAGAAAGGGAGTGCTCCATATCAGAGGAGAAAGAAGAGACAGTGGCAATTTTAGGGGCACCAAGAACAGCCCTATGAAAATCCTTTCTTTTGGCATTTCTGTGTGGCATTTAACACTTCAATGCAAATCATCTTGGAAGCACCTCATGCAATCTGCACTCAAGACATCACTTTTCTCATTAATGTCCACCACAGGGCTCCATCCCCAGCAATACCCACACCAAATGTGCTTTTCTGAGCGCTATGGGTGAGGGCTGAGCCTGGAGCTGAGCCTCTGTTAGGAGGCTGGGTAAGTAAAAAATGGAAAATCAAGTCATGCTGAATTTTATATGTATATCTAATTGATGGCAATAGTGGCCAAATGGATGTATTTTCTTCCCTGACTGGGTATAGTAACAGGAAGGAGATGTGATGATTTGGAGCAGGAAGCATCCCAACAGGCGTGGGATGAGAAGAGTTGACCTCCACCTGAGACCACATATGGGGCACATCCTGTCCCACTGCCTCGGTGCTGCATCGGGGAAGGTTTCGATTGCAAAAACAGGAAATGTGCCTTCTCTCAACAGTGAGGTTGAGGATGGACTTTCATGTTCACATGAGGAGAGGAGGATGAGGGAGAAAATCTACTCCTGATACCCCCTTTAAATTGCTCTCTCAGGTGAAAGGATCTTCATGAACTTCATTTTAGCAAATGCAAAAAGAGCACCTAATCTGTAAGGTTTTAACACATCAGGCCACGGAGGACAGATAAGCTTTCCTGGGTATGGCCACACCAGGTGGTCAGGATACTGACCTCAGACATTTTGTAACCTCTTAATTTATCACTCTGGTCTCTCAAAAGACCCTAAGCTACACAAGGTATCAGCTACTAGTCTGCTCCACTTCTAACAGGACAAAAAAAAAATTCTACTAACCCAAATTCTGCATCTTTTGCACACCAGAATGGATCCACATTAGCCCCACACCAGGCTGGCTTGTTGGTTTTGTTTGTTTGTTTGTTGTGGTTTTGTTTGGTTTGGGGGTGTTTGTTCGGTTTTTTGTTTGTTTGGGGGTTTTTGTTTTTGTGGGTTTTTTATTTTTATTTTCCTTCCCCAAGAATAACATTATCTATTTCCCTGGAAGTTTTCAGCAACTTTTCTGCAGGAGGAGAAGGTATCCTGTGTGAGAAACCATGTCAACAAGATCTTTCCGTAAATGCAACATTTGCGTAAGATCAACACAATAATTTATCATTTATTTTTTCCTCTTGAAAGGAACAGGAAAAAAGTGTTTAAAGGCTGCAGCAGTGGTTAAAATGAGGGCTCTGATGGTGGAGGATGGTGCAGGAATCTAAAGTTTCTAAAGTGATGCCTTCTCCTGGGGTGTGCACGCATCATCTTTCGGCACACAACAGCAAGGCCACTTCCCTTTGCCTTCAAGGCTGCTAACAGCTCTTTGTTGGCACTGCATATGTTGAAAAGGGAAGGCCAGCAAACGCATCACCCTCAGGGTCAGAGGAGCCAGTTCCACAACTGATATAGATGTTTGGAGTCACACTGGCATTGGGGGAGAGGTTCCTGCCAGAGGAAGATGAAGTTTTATTTGCTCAGCTGAAGCGAGTCTGGACCATGGAAGAACCAGGTAAATCTTCCATCTGACACTCTCCCCTGACTGAGCCTGTCATTCAGACTCTTCTTACCCACCCTGCAAACACAGGCATGATCCTGCTGCTGGACTGCTTTGAGATAAATGCAGCATAGCAGAAATAATCCCACATTTCTCCACCCCTGCTCTGAAGAGAGTAAGCAGTAGTACCTTAAAAGCATTTTAGGCCCTCACGTTCTTGTGGTTAACACTATTTTTTTAGCTTCTTGATCCTCTATTGCAGAGATCATGACATGTCAGACCTATTTTGAGACGTCCTCTAGGCATCACAACTCAAGCTCAATGGCAAGAATGAAATAGCCTCCCAAAGGAAGGCTGACCCTTGTATTTCCTCTGCAACTGACATTTCCAACTGCAGGAGGATGGTGAGGCAGGGTAGGCACATGGGCATTCATACACCCCTTAGCCCAGGACAGAGCTCTTCAGCATTTTGGTGCCTAAACTCTGTGTTTTAGAAAAGGAGAGGAGCTGCAGCTAAAGGATGACCCTGCTGAACAATAGCACACAGACCTGGCGTGCTGTATTTTGGAGTGACTCCAAGCAGGGTGGGACTGTAAGAAAGTGGACAAAAGCTTTGGATAGAGATCTAGAGGGAGGAAGCGCTTCCTACTTCCTCCACAAAAAGGACCAAGGCTTTAAATAAACCTCCTCCTGAGCTCTGCTGAAGACCAAAAGGGTTGCTGCTGGAAGAAAGTCCTGTCTGACTGGGACCCAGCTGAAGGCTTATGGGGCTCTCCTAGGGAATTCTGCTGCTCTGCTGCAGTTTCCAGCATGCTGGTGGGAAGTGGGGGAGGCCTGGGCTCCCCACAGTCCCATTGTGACTGGTATCAACTAGACAAAAAGCCTGTAAAACCTCAAGACAGGGCTCTCAGCTCTGCCACCAAAGGTGCAGAGTCAGACTTGCCTATCAAGCACATCTTTTGATGAAAAAGGTAAATCAAAGTGTACATTTACAGTTTATAATGCCATTTCAACATCATGTCATTTCTCAGACCCATTTACGTTTTAGGCCTTTCTTGTATAGCCTATGAAGCTGCAGTAGCACATTTGTTCTGATGGACAGAGACATTCAAACTGCTCCATCCCCCTCAGCTCCTTTCCACACTCCCCATCTCTGCAGCCACATGGGATCTTCCCCCCTTCCCTCCCTCCTTCCTCTCACATGGTCCCACACACAAACCAGGAACGTGGGAGACAGGGTTGGGCAACAATACTGATGAAAAAATGACTGGCATTGACAAAAAAAAAATCCCTCTCCTAAGAAATACCAGTGGAATATTTACTTTGCTTGGATGTAACAGAATCAGACCCTAAACACAGTAATACATACTTGCAAACCATCCAGATTTTTCCTCTGTACAGTACCACATCAGGTATCTTATCCATCTATTTTAGTGTACATATTCAGTTGTAATAACCCTCATCTTCCCTGTTCTCCACTCTGAGCATCAGCCCACAGCAAGAAGCCTGTCTGTTGTTTCTCAACCTGTCCTTAGTCTGCTAGAGAACCCATTGCTTACAACCCAAAAGAAGACTTGTGCTGTGCTAAAATTGCTAAAATGTACGTCTCTGATATTTTCAGTGGTCTGGAAGACTTAATAACAGAAAATAAGAGAGAGAAGGAAGGAAACCACAGGTTTGGAAAATATCAGGCTGGACAGATTAAGAAACAATGTGGAAAAAAATACTCCAAATTATATTCTCATAACAAAAACAAAGCTATAGGCAGGTCAGAAAGAACTGAATTGTGCACACATTTCTGCTACAGTAAGAAATGGCTTTGCTCTGCAATGGGATCGAATGAGCAAATTTCACATTCCTGGAGGAAAAAAATTATTTAATTAATGGCTTTGCCCAAAGCATTACCCACCACTTTGGAACAGACATCTGTGATATTGACCTGCCGAGACAGCCATTGAAACTGCACCTGCTTTACAAAGGAGCAAAAGAGTCAAAACTACTTCTCATAGCAACTATCTGCTAGGCTCTGGCTTCACCAGACAGCAAACTGCCCTCAATAAGAGTGCTGTTCTTACAAAATTCCCGGATTTTCTCTACTAATTCACACCCCATGGCAATCTGGTGAACATTCTGCTGGGGAGGTGGCTCTGTTGAGCTGAAATAAGGCAAAGTGCAGCAAGAAGCAGCCCATGCCAATACCAGATTTGTGGCCAAGAGTGAGAGGGGCAGACCTGCTCAAGTGCCAGCCTTGGAAAGGCACATCCACCACTGGCATGCATTGAAGCAAAGATGCTGAATACCACCGTTTCTGCAAATTAACACAACAACACAATTTTAGGTTATTTCTCTATTCCTTGTTGTTTCCAAGCTATCCTAATGTCCTATTTGCTTTTGTTACTCAGCTTTGTCCTAAAGGCCTCTGTACAGAGCTATGTCAGAGTGATGTATCTTAATATACTTGTACTTTTCTACAGTCAATACTCATTATGTTTAATACTCCTGAAGACAAGCTGCTCCTCTCGGTAAAACTATGTTCAGGCCCTGATACGGCAGATGTAGCATCAGTCACTGACTTTCTTCCTGAGCTTTATCCCAAAAGCCAGTTAGGTTTTGCTCCCATCACCTCAGTCAAGGCCTCATTCCTCTACTGGCTAAAAAATCATCTTCTAACTTGAGCTCAAACGTATTCAGTGCTGGTAACACATCCGCTCTGGTCCCAACACGATCTTGTCTGGAACTTCCCCTCTGCTATGCAGAGGGATAGAGAGCCATCACTCCCACATCAGCCTTGGCTTTCCTGGTTTAACTGATCAGGTTCTTCTTGCCTCCTCTCAGACACAGAGTGTCCTTTCCCCGTGTCATAGCAATCCTCCCCTGCACTTAGCGCAGTGACAGCCTCCTGACCCCTGGCACCGCACGCACCATCTCAACACCAAGTTTCCTTATCTGCACTGGGAACCCTTCCAAGAAGCGGATTTGCCTTTTGACCTTAGTGCCTTGGGTCAAGCTGTGTTCAGCTCTGCCTGGGCTCTCCTCCACACTTCCAGTGAGCAGCTTCTCCCCTGTTCAGGGACTACCACTGTGTTTCATGCCTCTTCTGTTTCTGCCATCCTCAGGGGCACCCTGCTCTCCCAGAGTGACAACCTGGTCTTTTTCCAAGCTGATGGCAAATGGCAGTGTCATGGCACCAGGTATGTGACCTGTGCAGCTCTGAATCTGGAGCTTCAAAACCCATCTGCTGAGAAGGTCTAATGGATGAGATGCAAAGCTCAGAGGAAAATTCCAAGAAGTAAGTGATCCAGTACATTACTGGAACATCTCTGCATGTAAAACCTGGTAGTGCAAGTCATACAAGGATTTTTCCAGTTTCTTCTCTAGCTCTCAGTGTCCGGCGAATGAGGAGGACCACTTTTATCACTCATCCAGTGCATGAAGAGGGAATAAGAGCCTATTTGTTTTAAAAACAAAACAGTAGGGTTGTATAAAGGCTGTACAGGGTTGTACAAAGCCAACCAACCAACCAAATGTAACCACACCCTCAACTAGGGGAGACGACAACCACTCTCTATTTGCTATTCAGTAGGATCTGTGTACTACACACATTTATTTCCATGTTATTCAAAATAAGAGTGGGTTTTTTCGCCTCATAAAGGGTGGGTAAGATTCAGTTCTGACACTTCAGAGGAACCGCTGAAACGAACAGAAAGACCATCAGGCAGTTTGCTCTGAAAACACAGTAAAAAAAAATCCCTCCTTAATAAGCAATGAAAAAGGTGACTGAAAATACCCCTGAATGCTACAATCAGACTGTAGCCCCCTTGGAGTGTGAGGAGCCTCAGGATCTGCTGCAGGGGCAGCAGAAGCAATATATTCATGGATGCTTATAGATCCATGGTTTTTGTAGTCAATGAGAGATTTGCTGCTGAGAAAAGCAATTTTTTTTCCTTTTCAAAGAAAGTTTACATCAAAAGAAGTGTGTCTTTTCTGCTCTAACCCATGCATGGGCCCACAGGTATCTAGCACAACTCTTCTCCTAGCTCTAAGCAGCATTCACACCGGAGCAACACAACACGACCTTCTGCAAACCAGAAAGTCCCTCTGGACTGGATCACTGTGCAAGCCAATGGATGGGGAGAAACTGCAAAAATACCCCAAATTTGCCAGAACTTTGGGCTATGTCATAAAGGCATTTGGATGTACACTGGGGCATGCAGGCACCTTTGGCCAGGCAGAGCTCTGCTCAGCTGGGCACTCACTCTGATGGCCCATCACTGCTGACATGTGAGTCACGACAAATGTCTCAGCATGCCACCGAATAAAATGTGTGTGTCCATAAACTCCCCCATTTTGACTTTTCCTATGCAAAGTGACTGCTTCTCTACCAGCACTGCTCTTTTCAGCAGGGAGGAAGCTGCAGCAGCATGTTTCTCCAGGCTGCACCACAAAATCACAGGGCCTGCTGGGAGCACGTTAGGCAAAGCTCACAGAGCTCCTCACAAACAGCACCACTCTCTGCCCACAAATAACCCCACTAAAACACATCCAATTTCTTGATGCTGCTGTTACTGCCAGGATTTCCAAGCCTGCAGCTTTCCAGGAGAAATCTGTGTCATGCACATACTCCAGACCGTGCTACATTTGATATGAGTAGCCTGGTTTCAAGCATCCATACAAGCAGTGGGAGCTCCCATTTTTTTACTAAGAGCAAATCTTAGGGTAGTCAAAGTTAAAGTTAACCAGTGGCAAAGCCTTCTGCTCCAGCTCTGCAAGGGGGAATATCTGCCAGCGGCTGCCCCAACTCAAAAGCAAGATGCTGAAGGGCTCCTGCTGCGATGCAGAGAAGTGGCAGCTAAGATCTTGCTTCTGCTGTGCCAGGCACCATGCACTGGGCCAAAAAGAGACTGCTGCTGTGCCAGAAAGTGAGTAATTCAAGCTGAAAGGCAGCTGATGAGACTTCGCATCTTTGCCAGGCAGCTGGCTGCAGAAACACATTGTGCAGCAGCAAACATCACCCTGCACTGATGAGGTGGAGAGTCCTTTCAAGTCAGTCTTTAGCAGGTCTAAAGATGGGCTAGAGATAGAGGAGCTGCCTGATAAATGGCAATGCTTGGCAAGCAAAAAAACCTACTAAAAAAACCCAAAAAACCTCTCTCTGTAGGCTTTCTCTCCTCCAAAGATTATGGTTCTTTTTCCTACTGCTGCCTCCCAGTCCATTAAATATCATTAAATTTACCCTGACTGAAAATATTAGAGGTCTCATGTCTTAAACTTGACGAACATTTTTTCAACTCAGACAGAGGAATTTTGCTTACCTTCATCAAGCAATAGTGCCAACAGTTGTTAAAGTACAGTATAAATATTAGCCCTTGCCAGTAAACAAATGCAAATTTTGGCACCAGATCAGACTGAAATAATCACATAATCACAGGATGGTTTGAGTCAGAGGAGACCTTTGAAGATCATCCAGTTCAACCCCCTGACATGGTCAGGGACACCTTACACCAGACCAGGTAACTCAAAGCTCCATCCAACCTGGCCTTGTGCACTTCAAGACATGGGGCATCCACGACTCTGGGCAACCTGTCCCAGGTTCTCCCACCCTCACAATAAGTTTGTTCCTTATGTCCAATCTAAACTTACCCTCTTTCAGTCTAAAACCATTGCTCCTTGTCTTGTCACTATAGGCCCCTGAAAATACCTCACCTTTCTCCATCTTTTTTTATAAGCCACTCCATATTAAAAGACTGCAATGAGGTCTCCTTAGAGCCTACTCCAGGCAGAACAACTCTCAGCTTTTCCTCACAGGAGAGGAGCTCCATCCCCTGACCATCTTCATGATTCTCCTCTGGACTTGCCACAATAATTCCATGTCCCTGCCTGCGCTGAAGGTTCCTGAGCTGGACACAGTGCTCCAGGAGAGGACTCACCAGAGGGTCAGGAGTACCTCCCTCGTACCTGTCAACACCTCACACCGTAAAGCCCAGCTGGGGAATATCAACATGGATTGAGAAAACCCCCACCAACAGACTGAAGAATATGTGCACAGCTACACTGGACCAGAATAGTTAGAAACTCCATTTCCATGCTTCATTTATTCATATTTAACAAATTAAAACCCTAAATGCCAAACTGAAGGTTCAGTGACAACTCATACTAAACAAAATAACCACTCAGATCATTAAAACACTCGAGAGATGCTTTACTTCCTTCTGTGTATGCTCTACTAATCCCTACACTTCTCTCAGTCTGATAAAGCAATTTAAAAAAAATCCATTTCACTTTCAGTTTCTGACCAAAGAAAGCACCACGGGTTCACAAGTTACCAGGATTTTTTTTAATTTTTTTAAATGAGAAATGTTATTCTCCATATATTTTCGGAAATAATCCAAGTGAATTTAGGTATGAAACAGATCTGCAAAACAAAACAGGCAAGAATGTAAACTTGGTGCCTCTGCTTCTAAACACTTCCAGCCTCACCTAAGGAGTGACTTGGCTGGAAAGCTATTTATTGGAACAAAGAGGCCAAGTGATGCAGGAGTGCTGAAGGCATGGCAAGGAGGGCAGGCAGTGTAATACCTAAGCCAGTTATGTAAGCGGGGAAGCACGGGGTGAAAGGACAGGAGGACGCTGCGGGACGCGTGGCAGCCAGCCTCGGAAAGCTCATAAGGAGCTTTGGCAGGACCTGGCTGCCCCGCTGCTGGGGCAGGTGACAGAAGCCAGGCTTCAGCACCCTGGCAGCAGGACCCAGCCCAGCACCCCGAGCCACAGACACAGGTGCTTTGCTGCTGGGCTTTGTGCTCATGGGACACAAGAGTAGAGTCTGTGGGATGTTGGGAAAAACAACAAAAGGGCTTTGGTGCTTTCTCTGCCATCTATTTCAGGTTTTATCACTGGTTTTGCTTCCCCCCCCCACCCCCGGTTTCACTGTTGAAGTGCCCACAGACAATGAGACTATTGAGCATTTACTACTGAGCATGAGATTAGTTTGGGTTTCTGCTGAGCCAGCTTATTTCCTTTCACATTCTTACAGGAACAGCTGCTAAAAAATAAAAAGGACAGTCAGCATCATAAAGGCAGAAAAAGGAAAACCCTTCATACAACAGCATGAAGTTAAAAATACTTTTTCACAGCTTTAGCCAGAGCCATTCAATAGTTTGCTCTGCCATCTAATTACATTAAAGAGGAATAAAGATTATTATTTTTTTTCTTAAGAACAAAAAAAACACAAACACATACACACCTCAAAATAACCCAACCAAACCTCCAACTACTAAACTGGCCAAACGAGCTGGATTAAAAGAAGTGTTCAAAGAAGCTAAACAGAAAAATTAGTTTTGTCCCCTCCCATTATGCATGACTGCAGTGCTGCCTTCAGACACCAAATTCAATTGCTGCAGCAATTAGTCACAAAATTCAAGGTGAGCTGAAACTTCCAGATACACCAAGAGCATCCCTGTGCAAGAATCAATTCTTTCCCCACAGAGGCAAACCAAGCAGATGGACAACTTGCAGATGACAAAAAGCCACAAGGCATTCCTGGGCTGCAACAGCAAGGACAAGGTGATGCCAGCTCTCACCAAACAAACTCCCAGCCCTTGTGCCACCACTCCATTCAATGCAGAAGCACATCTTCCCTTGGAGCATCTCTTCCCTGGGTCCTTTGGTGCTCAGTGGCCACAGCCCAGAGCATCCGCATGGAGCCATGCAACAGAGGCAGAGCCACCAGGGCTGGGACTTGTTTTAGGGAAAAAATAGGTGGAAAGAAACCCAGATTGCCCAACTGAGCCACACCAGCCACATTTCTCTTTCCACAAAAGTTACATCCATCAATTTTATCGTTTTTCAGAAAAGTCCCAAGTATGGCAAGATGCTTCTCCATGCAGCTCTGATATTCAGATACTTTGCCAGCTAGATAGGCAACCTGCAACCCCTCCAGACATTGTTTAAAGTACATTTTACATACAGACGTAATATCCATTATCCTCTAATGGTTTTAAAATGCTTCTCCTTAGCCACCCCAGATGTGCAACCCACTGCTCAGCAAGCCCACACCTTCCTGATGCTACTCCACCAGCTCACAGCAGAACCTGCCAACATCATCTCCTCCAAGCTGTGGGAAAAATACATTAATATAGGCCAGAAAACTGAGATCACAAAGGACCAAAGCCACTGATTACCCCATTAGGTTGCTTCACTGCTTGATACAAATTTTTCCAGGAGGTTTCTAAACCTCTGAGAACTACCAAGCCGCGAAGTACAAATATGTAATGTAAATAGAGAGACGTTGGTAGGACTAACGATATGAAATCACTGACAAAATACGGGAGGATTTTCAGACAAATCTTTCCAAATCATTAGCTTCTGGATTTAAGACAAGTGAAGCAGGTTCATGGAGGTTCAAAGAAGGTGGAGTGAAACAAATTAAGATCACATGGATAACATAAATGTCCCAGCTGGCAGCTTGGGCCAGAACCAGGCTCCACAACACCTTACCGACAACAACCTTGGGGAATTTCAATCCTGCTTGTAAAGAGCAGAGAACATGATGCAACTTCCTATTGCTTTTGTCAAGTTATTCATAAACATCTTAGTATTATGAACATGTTAATCACCTGTGCGTTGCCTACACAGTGTCATTAGGTTTTCTTTCAGAACAAACAAACGAAAAAATGTAGTATCCTTCATGTAAAAATAAACTCCTAGGGCAACACTTGACAAACACAGCTGCACCATCCCTTCAGCCAGGAGATGCCTTTCTCCCTTCCCTGCAGCTTTCCCAGAACCCGCTCAGCAAAGCACCCCAGCACCCACTGCTCCTCCCTGGCTGGAGGGCAAAGCAGTGTGTAGCTGGCACAGCTGGTGTCACACAGTGCCCATTGGCTCTCAGGCCCAGTTTTGGCACCAGTTACACCACCCTATGGCCACACCGCTGTGTCAGCACAAGGGGCTGCCATTACAGTACACATTTTTGATGGCTTCACCATTTCTCTGCTTGCTCACCCATTACACCTAGACCTCTAAGCCATTCCAGACCTCTAAGCTACTCTCTGGGATTTAGGGTTTAGAGCCAACCCCTTTCCCCACTGCCAAAACATACACTTGGGACTGACGGAGGATGTAAACATTCGTCCCACAACAAATGCTTATGGGTGTAGAGAAACTTGGCGCAGCCATCCCAAGTGGGACAGACACCAACTGACTGCAGTGTCACCCCCTGGCACTCAAAGAAGGAACAGCCCCACATCACCAGCCCCACTCCTCACTGGCTGCCCAAGAGGGTGCTGGCTGCCCTGTACTCACGCCCTCAGCCCACCCCTCCAGATGCCCTGCACTCAGGCAGGAGGGTCTCCAGGCTGGACTGGCCACCCCAACTCTTTGGCTGCTCCTTCACAGCCCTGTGTGAACCAGGAAGTGGATGCAAGCCAGCAGTTTATTTTTAACTTTTTTTTTTTCCTCCCTTAAGTAAAAAGCAAAACCACATGCACAAACCACATGTTAGCGCTCACTCCACCCAGTGACGGGTTTTACATTTTGCATCCTTCCAACGCTCAAAAATTCCTTGGCAGTGACGTCGAGCAGACATCACCCCACAGATTTCCATTATGCCCCTCAGTATCCCTGTTCCTACACTGGCAAAATAAAGAGTCTCCTAAACACTGAATTAAGTCTCTCCGCTAAGCAGGCAAAGCCTGAAGAGAGAGGTCAGTGAGGGTGACTCTGCTCTCAGCTTATTTCCCCCTTTCCCTCCTTCCCAAAAATCATCTAGAACATCAGGAGCACTGCCAGAAGTTGCATCTCACACTTCCAAAGCTTTGTTGCAGACTCTTCAAGAAAAAAAGAGCTAGTGTGGGATTATGAGTCCCTTCCCATGAGTTCAATCACAGCTTCGAATCCCCACAACCAGAAGCTGGCTCTTGCTTCTCTTCTGCAGCTCCTCAGACGTAATTACTTGTAACACCTTTGAGCGTTTCAGATAAACAAATGACAGGACCTCAAGTGACTCCTCAAACTTTCGTTTCAGAGATGCAGGCAGGTGGAAAGGGTTTCCCAGCAGCAGATAGTTTTGCAGTCCACAGGTTGAATTTTTGGAGCAAGGAGGAGACCACCCATTCACCATGGGAACTTTTGGTGCAGAACTTAGCTTCCCTCAAAGTTAAAATAAAAAGTTGAAAGATCCCGTTTTTTCCAAAATGTTTATTGAAACTTCACCTTCTTTAAAATGAAGGGGAGTGCTAGGTCAGTACACACATATCTACACTTTGAGCAGCAAGACTTCTGCACCAAAGTGACAAAAACTTCCAAGGAGCAAATACATTATCACAAGACCCAGTTTGTGCCCACAGTCTGATGTGGCTACATTCAGGCTCTAATGACAAAATTACCTGTTTTCAACTTCTGTTCAAAGAGAAACTCCATACCAGCAGAGTGCTACTTAGACATGAACATTAATACAGAAATGCCTGATTCAGAGCTCTGAAAACACTAATTAATCACAGCACTGGCTTTATGAGTGATCATTTACAAATGCCACGCCAGTTCTGCACCACCCTGAGATTGCTGGCAACGCCTCACCCTAAGCAAAAAAATGTCCTCACTACTTGCTGAATACCATACTGCTTGGACAGCAAGTGTAAGCCATCAGTTTTGATGAAAGCAAACTTGAGAGATAAAACAAGCCACTTGAAATCATAAGAAAGCATCTACCTCAATTTTAATATCTCCCTACTGACTTTTACCTCCAAGACAAAAAGAATTTGGTCAGTTTGCACAGCAGCTCAAGGATGGACTAGCCAGCTTCAAGTATTACAAGACTTGAAGACATAAGCTTTGCTCCACAACTTCAACAATAATAAGATGTTTGAGAGTAGACAAAGGTGGAAGCTGAGATGGTTGGGTCATTCCAACCACTGGGTTCCTCTGCACTAGGATAAAAAGTAGATTCAGTGCAGCCCTGCAAATACCTTAATTAATTCAAAAATCTGTTGGAAAGGCTGGCAATCCTTTTTGTATATTTTAGGAAGCAGAGCTGAAGTGGAACATATTCTCCCAGTCCAACCTAACAACCACATGGCAAGATGTTGGCTTCAGGACAGCAGATTATGTCAGCTAATAACCACCCCTTGCTTTACTCTTGCTCAGCCCTTTAGCCCATCTCAACCAGCCAAACTGGGTTCTCAAAACAGCTCATTGTTGGTTGCCGCAGGTGTCATCAGCCACCTTGTCCACACTTTCTTCAGTTATTTACAGTGCCCAACCAGCATCCTCTGAAAATGCACCAAGGTGCCTGATGCCAAGTTTAATTATCCCCTTGCTTAAGAACTGCAGGTTATTTTATGTGAAGCGATGGAGAGGTGTACTTGCTGGGCGAAGGGAAAGCCTTACACTGTGCCTCATTTCCTGAAGGAGACTTGAATTTAAACCTACTTAACTAGCTACCTCACTGTGCAAGGAGCAGTGTGCTTATTGTATGGAAGCATCGCAGAAACACCACAGTGAGGACACAATTTCCTTGCTCTGCAGAAGCAGCATATTCCCTTTCCCACTGCCTGAGGCTCTGCCTCACCTCTTTACCAACAGGGTGGATTTGAAACTGCAGTAACACCAGCCTCCTGCTCCGCTCCCACGCAAGACCACCCTTAACAAGGCAGCTCCCTCTTGTCTCACCACAGGGGTGGACACAGACACCCCACAGAGCAGCACCAGAGGGCTGAAACATGCTGCCAGCCCCCTCAGGGAATGCTGGCACAGAACCCTCAGGCCAAACATAGTCAAGTTCCCGAAGGAAAAGCATTCAAGTGCCAGGAACTCTCCTTCCCAGCCTCCAAGGAATCCTGCAGAATCCTCCAGCAGCCCAGCTGACTGTGCTTATTGCTGCATCCTTCACTTTATAGGTCAACATATACCAGAGAGCCAGCAATTCTCAGCTAATCAGATTTCTGTGCAGACTGACAAATGGCTCCCAATAAGAACATAAAAACCCAGTAAAATCAAGAGTCTCTCCAATCAACTCACTTGATGCAATGCAGTAAGCCTGCAGAAAGCTCACACACTTTGTTAACACATCGGACTGCACTTTGTGGCAGGACCTCAGGGGGCTGGCAGCAGTGCGGGGACCTCAGCCCAGGCCAGCTGCTGGAAGGAATGTCTTCCTCTTTGTTTTTTGTGTTCCGCTCAACGCTGTTATTTTGAAACTAATTCATGGTGATTCCTTGACATACCATTCGTGTGCTTTCCAAATGCCAAAGCTTAAAACTGGAGTGTGAACACACATTCATAAAAGACGTTCTTGCTCCACCACTGGATTATCCCAGCCTGGAAACTTCTTATAGGTGTGTCCTTTATATCTCCCCAGGCAGACCCAAAAAAACCCATGAACTGACATTGCCAGTGGGGTGCGAAAATCATCTTTCCCATGAAGGCCAAGCACCTTGCCTTGTTACCAACCCTGCAGCTCTGCCACAATCTAACCCTCTAACCTCCTGATCCTACACTCTTTACCCCACAAAGCTCACTCGTCACTGAGGAGAGCTTCAGAAATTTAATGACATCACTGACATATATATGGCACCCCTTCTCTTCCCACAGCAAGGCTGTGGTGACAGCAGGGCACTGCATGTCCAAGGAGGCAAATGGCTGAACCCAGTGAGTCAGGAGAGGAGGAGATGATGTGCAGAGAGGCAGGTGGAAAATCATGGCCTCCTCCTCCACAATGGCCCTCAGCTGCTCTTCGAAGATGATGAGGATTTCCAGCTAAAACACTGGTGCTCTCAAAGGTCTGGCATCCGAGCTGCTTGAGCAGGTAAAAGGGACGGTGAATCTGTCAAGGTCCCTGATTAGGTGTGAAAGAAAAGCCCTGTGCACACAATGCTCTTACTGAAGCTATAAATAGTCCCCTCTGCACCAAAGTTGTGCATACTGTATCGACACTTCTGACTTAATAGGATTTCCTAGGTAGCCTGAACCAGCTTGGGCTGCTGCAGGGCAGTCTTGCTGAGCCATTTTCACAACACATGTACACTGCTGTGACTGGGGGGAGCATAGGGGATAATTGTGTTTTCAATGTCCTGATCACACTAAGACAGAAAAAGACCCTGAGAAGCTCCTAGAGGGTTGTAATGAGTTTGCATGTGCAGCATAAGAGGGAGAAAACTTCCAGGATGGAAGTTTTTCAATGTAACAAACTTATCTCCCAGCTACATATCAGAACTTACTACAAAGGCAATTTTTTTCTTCTTTATATTCATCCTTTTTGCAGTGGTAGAGAAAGATAAGAAACAATGTTCTAATAAAACATACAATATAATTTTTAGATAAAATAATGTAAAATATTATTTTCCTATTCAAATATATCATGTAATTTCAGTTCCTGTAAGTAAATTAAACCAGTTCTCCCACTAATGGCTCATTATTGCCTTCAAATATGTAAGACAAGAATTTAAACATCTCTTATACTGCTTTATTCCTTCTAAAGAAATCCCACCCTGTTTGAGTTACTGTCTGTTAACCTGACAGGCTGACCTGAGAACTGTTAACCAAATAATCTTCTACTGTAACATTTCCACTACATCACCTTTGCCTTTGTGGTGCTTAGCAGTCTGCCAGTGGTGCTGGGAATCATGTCCAAGTTTTGCCCTGACGCTTTGTGCATGTATAGCAGATTTATCCCCTGCCCTTGGACCTGAGGATGAGCCACGCTGCTGAGCCTGTGCCTGCCTTCCCAGGTACAGCCACAGTATTGCTTCACCTGCCCTGCCTCATTTCTTCCATCACCTGGATAAAGCACTCCACAACCTGTCTGCTCATGTGCTGTGGAGAAAGTTAATGTTGACCCTTTCGTGCCCAAAAGGTACAAGTACCAAGGGCCTGACTATAAGTACCTGACTGCATAGCCAGCTACCCCACTTTGCACCATAGTTGCAAGGGCGGGCATCACCTGGCTGAAAACATCACCCCAACATCTTGGGGCATGAGTCCCAGACCAGGAGGCAGAAAACTTTATGTTGTACAGATGAAGAATAAAAAGATGTTTTCTGGTATCCCATGTCATCCTCATCATCACTGCCCCACAGACAACTTACCTCAGCAAGGAATGATGTAGGACACTTGCCTATTGCATATTCCCTGCCAGCCCCAGCTTCCTTCAGCTGCTCCACCACCACAACACAACACAGAAACCCCGCAGGGCAATCGTACACATACATCCACATGCTAAGTGGATGCACATAGTCCATACTGCAGTACTACACAGTGCTGACCCAACCTGCTCAAGATGAGCTCTCAATCGTGCCTGTCGCCCTGGGCATGTTGTGTCTCCAGGGCTTAGAGATGCAAACTCTCTGTGAGCACTTCTGTGTTTTTCTGGAATGACACTTGGCTATTTGGAGTCCTGGGATTTCGTAACACAAGAAGAAATAATAAAGTTGACCTCAAGCTGGTTCAATACACTCATCCTGAAACTAAAGTAACTAGAACATGGTGCATCATTTTTTCCTACCACAGTCTTAGCTGTTATGGAAAATGCAGCAATGAAGAAAAGAGCTGGCTCATGAGCTAACATTACCTGTCTACACCTCTTGTGCTTCTTCAGTCTGCTCTGTATGCCACAGCACTGATACATGTAGTACTTGCATGGCTATCTAAGAACCCCAGGCAGAAATGATTGCAAGAGATACATGTAGTTCAAAATTTCATTAAAGAAATGGCGATAATACAATCAGAAGCCACTCAATGCACTGGAGGCTGAATGTTGCTAAGGAAAATTATGAACCTCCTCCTGCAAATATTCTTATCTACCCACAACAGAGAAAGAGCCAACAGTGTAGCAACATCTATATTCAGCACAAGGACTAGACCAGAATAAGGTGATCATTAAATAGCTTAAAACAAAGAAGATAGCAAAATGTAATGAGCCTCAACAAACCAAGTGAATCAGGGCTAAGAGGTTCTAACAGCTATGTCTTGCACTTGGGCACCTCTTAGGAAACCTTTTGTAGGAGATGGAAGGACAATCAGCTCCCCAAAAGCTTCTGCACTGGATGGATGATGGACAGGTGGCTCCTTTTGCAAAACCCACATTCTTCATTCTACACAATGGATAATTCAGCTGAAGGATAAGGAGAAAAAAAAAAAAAAGCAGAGAGGGAGGTAGGGAAAACGCTTGAATGCTAAAATAGGCAAATTACTGAGCTAGAAAATCTAGATTAAATCAAGCATTCCTGCAAATGTGTAATAGAGAAACAAATGGCTCCCATCTGGAAGCTCAGCAAATTAACTTGGATCCTGGTTAAGACAACAGCACCAGAGTCTGCTTCCAGAAATGTAAATATCCAGTGTGCATTTGCAATCCAATAACAGGCTAAAAATATAAGACAACTTGGAGTGGAAATCTGATTTTGTGTCTACCCTCTTAATGGGAAATAAAACAATAATTCTTTAGACACAGCAATCTGGACTCATTTTTCCTTCTTGGAGAGATGATGCAAGACATCTTTGCACCAGGAAAGTCTTTCAGCTGCTTCTGATTGCAAGGCCATAGCTCACATGTTGGAGGCCTGACTCTTCTCCATCGTATTCCACTTCCCCATCTCCTTTTCCATTCTGTGTCCCCTGGCTGCTCCACTGTACTGTCCTCAGCTCCCTGTTTATTTATACCTCTTCACTTGATTCTTCCTACTAAGAGTATTCTGGCTTCTTTTCCCCCCAGAGGTTTATCTCCGGCCTTCCAGTAAGAGAAGGGCTCTTGGTCTCAGTGTGCAGATGGAGAACTCAACCACAGGCATGAACCAGGCTCAGGACTAAATTTAGCCCAGAAGAGGATAGTCTTTCTGCCGGTAGACCAGGAAGGCAATTTGGAGCAGGAGCCTATTTTAGATGCTCTCTGGTGGTGTCTGCCTCCCTCTAGGCTATAGAGAGAGTCTGGGGAGATCAGCCTTAGACCCTGAGCACCATCCCTGAGGAACTTTTGATGCTACAAAAGGAAGGAAAAGCTATTACAAGTTAATGTCATCCATATGGTTAAAGAGCTGACACTAGAAGAGAAGTTTTAGGGTGTTCCACTAGCAGAAGGCATTCATGGAAAAAAAGGACGTTTTCTCTGTGTATGAGATACGTCCTTCTGTGATCACAGCAGGCACAGCCAGGAGTATTAAACTACAGAAAAAAAAACCACCTCTAGAGACAGGATAATCAGGAAAATCAGTTAATTCCCACATCTGCTTTTAATAAACAGATGGGGGGATTGGTGAATGTGGACTAAAAAGCACAAAATATCCAAACTTAGGAGAGCAAAGAACATATGAACATTAATAGCAGCAGTCGGATAGAATGTTAGATAATTAGCCAGAATTCACAGATGATGAGTAAGAAACAAGAGCATGGATTAACGTACTGATACCAAGAGAAAGGGCACTGCAATAGAAAACTCAGGTAGCAGAATAAGAAAGTTCAAAGGACTGCAGTGGTATGGGGTCAACACTGCTTGGTAGAAGGAGGGGTGACATCACAGGTTATTCTTCACCCTACAGAGCCTGCATGGCAGTGCAGATTGCAAGGTTCACAGCAAGGCAGAAGTGCCAACAGAGCTTATCTTGCTGTGGGAATGCAACTTCCCAAAATACCCAACTGAAGAACCCACTACTAACGTAAAGAGCTGACCACAGATATTCCTGGAAGCAGAGGACAACAATTGTAATCCTCCAGCTGCTGAACTAGAAAAGGACAGTTCTAATTTAGACACTATAAGTAGCTGAAAGTCCTCAATGAAAGCAACTCTGAAGGCAATTGTAATCATGGAGAGCTGATTTAGGGAAACACAAAAATTCATCTTATTAATTTCCCATAAGCTTTGAGGAATCTAAGGAACTCTGCATGGAAGTCAACTGGACAGAAGTGCTCAAGAACACACTTGTAAGAAGCTTAAAATATCTGTATGGCAAAGATGGGAAAAAAAAAAAAAAAGTTGGTACTGAGCAACCCCAAAAAGAGTAGGAGAGATAATCTAGGGAATGAGTCCTGATCTAAATGGAGAAAAAACAAATATCACCAAAAAGGGATTTTTAGGGCTAAGCAGAGTGTATGTGAGGAATGGAAAAGAAGGGCTACTCATCAAAGACAACTGTGTCAGAGGTCAGGAAACAAAGGGGGAAAGAGAAATTGTCAAAGTCAAGCTGAATTAGGTCATGTAAATAAAAATAAAGAACAAAGATCAAAATATTCTTCAATGATACCTTTTTTAAAAAAAAAAGTACAGAAAGTGGAAACTAGCAGCACTTGGCTGATGTATCTTAAAACAAAAACAAAAGAAAGGAGAGGAGCTTTTGTTGTTACTGCATCAGGATGGGGAACAGCAGATGGGAAAAAAAAAAAAAACCTCACAGCGCTGACAAAAAAACCCTTCAAATTATTAAACAGTCCATGATCAAGCTGAAACTGAAAGTTTTTCTAGTCAGGGTGGAGGTGAACAGCCTATCCCTAGGGCAAGCATCCAAGAGGGGAGCAATTTGTTTGGGCTGAAGTCTACTCCCTGCTCCCTGCAACAACACGAGACTGCGCTTTGCAATCAACACAGCCTCATGAAATCTGCTGTTTTGAAACATCTGACCACAACCAGCTCACAGAGAAACCTAAACAAGAAGATGATGAGAGTGTGATGATGAGTGTGTAGAAAAAATCTTAAAAATAAGGTTAAATGGGATCAGTTGCCACTTGTAGCCTTATCCCAAAGCACTCAGAGGAAAGGGTGCTCTTGATGCTCCCCTTGCATCCCTTTTCTGACTTCAGCACAGGTCTCCCACACTTGGAGGTTGAGAGGAAGGGAGACTGTTTATTTATAAGCACTGTGTTTATAAGCACTGGTCATTTGAGTCATTTCTGAAGAGGCACCAAAGCTACCCCACCAAAACAATCTGTTGCTGAGTTGGAGTAGTCTGTCTCACCTTTACTTACTAAAATTTGATAGCAAAGGCATTAAGATTGAAACCAAGCTTTGCTCTGAATAACCATAACATAGCACAGATATCTTTCTGGAGCTCACTCCCAAACTTCAGCATGCTGAGCAAATGCAAACTTACATAATTTATAAGCACTTCAGGAACTGTTTCTTCCACTGTATGCAATTAAAGAAAGGTGTACCTGAGAAAGATGGGATTGTAAAAGTGGGCAGTAGGAGCTAGTGTCAAAGTTTTCTCATTCTCCAATGAAAATGTCACTGCCAGAGCACAGAGTTGCCTTTAAGGGACAAGAAAATATTTCCAAGTGCAGACAAAATGTGCTATAGCTTCATCAAGTCGTGATCAACCATGCACGCAGCAACTGGCTTTGTGTCTGATGTTTATTGACAGCTAAATGCAAAACCTCTGCAACAACAGAACTGGCATCACACAAGCCAGAGAAGCAAACCTGTTATTGTCCAGAATTATTATTACATTGTATTATTAACCAAAACAACTTAAGGAAAAGGTTAAGAAACTGTGAGTAACTCCATGACTTATGCCCAGCTCCACTGGTGCTCATCGACTCCAAGCCGGCTCAGTGGGGCACACAACCAAATGTATCATTGCTATTCAGAGTCATGAGGAACAGCTTAACCTCTAACCTCGGGGCACATTTGAGGACATCTCTTTCAACAGCAAGACAATTAAAATCAGAACTAGCACATAGGCAGGTCCACAGCATCAACAGGTGTTGGAGGGTTCCTCTGAGTCAGTTGTCTTGAGGCAGCACACTACACAGTGTTAAGACTCGTAGCTGCAAAAAATGTTAAAAATGTACAGTTTGTAGAACACATGAAGAACCAACCTGGAATCTTTTCTGTGGTCTTGCCTTTTCTCTGACAAACTAATGGATTTTACAGTGTTTAGTCACCTCCCTAAATTCAGCTGCATATTCAGCTCCATAACTAAGCATGAAAAGTTCTCCCTCTACTCTACGTAGCCAAAAGCAGAGACCTTCTGAGAAGAAAACCAGAATATAAGCAGATATTCCCATTACAAGGACTACTCCAGACAATGAGATGACCCATGAATATTTTCACGTGCTCTGCACCTATGCCACTAACATAAAGCAAAACACTTGTGACCTCCCATCAACAAAATCTTTCAAGTATCATTATTCACCTGGATTAAGCATGCACTTGCACTTAAGTGCACAAATAAATCCAGCCAACCCCAAGATAATTTAAGCATATGCCTCAAATGAAATACAAGACTGGATGTTCTGCCTCAGGGCAGACTTCAGATCCTTTCATTATGCACTTTTCAATGCAAAACAGAAGCACAATGCTGAAGCAAAAGAGGAGACTGAAAAAGAGGCAGGCCACACATCACAATTTATTTTATGGTCTTATCTTTAAATCAGACTTGCAGGGAAAGAACAGCAGGGAAGAGGCTCAAAAATTGTTTCAAAGACACTACTGCACTGGCTGTCTGGTAGTAGATTAATCACTTAGTTGTCAACCTTGCAAAAAGAATAATTGTTTTGGAAGACATTCATATTGCAAAACTGTAAGCACATACAGTAACAGTGAGTCAAGTTGAATCTAGCCCTTCTTCATTTTACATTTGCTTTAGACGTGTTTTCTCCAGTACAGAAAGAACCAACTTAAAGGAAAAAAACCCCATCATGTAGATTAGAGTTTATTGATTACCCAGACACTAATTACAGCCCAGCTCTTTGAGATCTCTCCAAGGGGAAAGAAAGAGATGGTATTTACAGAAACTACTTCTAATGAGAAAACCTTAAGGCAAGGAAGGTGAACCTGAGAGCAATGAGTACCAATTTTATAGAATATAAACAACTGTTTGCTCTTGTAATTGCATTTGCCTTTCTAACTACAGTCCCTAATCTCTACCCTCCTCCAGAAACACCCACTGCTAGGCAAGGATGGCCAAAGCTTGTTACATCACTGTAACTACACGGAAAACATGTTATGATTTGCTTAAGCTCACTTTTTTCAGGGAAAGCCTTAAGTTTATCAGTTTGGAAAAAATGCTATAAAATCAGTGTCACAGACAGAGTATGCATTTTACCGCACTGATCTGAACACCACAATATTGAATAGAGCTCTATGATGAAGGACTATTTTATTACCAAAACAAAACCCGGTGTCCCAAGCAGCTAAGTTCACTTCAGAGAGGGCACCAAGGCCAGGAAAAAGGATAAAGGAAAAAAGGAAAAAGGAAAAAGAAGCTACTTCTTCCAATTCTTCTCCTGACAAGACAATTTTGTTGAACGTAATGAGGAAGTCTCCTTTGTTGGCTACAGACCTAAGCCAGCAGGACCTTCAGCTGTTCTTCTGCAGGCAGAAGACACTCACTCCTGCAAGGTTAATCCCTGTTAAACTCCTGTGTTATAGCTATATGCTGAAGCTCCAGCACCTGGAGTGAGCAAGGAGCCCTGACCATGCAACTGTCACACCTTTTCTAACAGCCCTGGGCTCTGCAGGTACAGGGTTTGCCTCCATCAGATGTGAAGCACCTGCAGTTCCTCCATCACCGAATGAAGGGAGCTAAAAAAAACCCCAAATGAGCATAAAGCAACTACACTTTAAAAAATATTCTGAACTGAGCTACAGCTGAGTTTGCATGCAAAGAGATTTGGGGTTCATGGACAAGCAGCAACAACAGGAAAGAAATTAAGTAAACAGACATTTGCAAAATACAACTTTCAAAACCAGTTTGTCAGAAAATGGCAACTTTGGTGAAGTGTAGGAATAGGATGGAATGGACATTCTCACAGCATCACATTTTTATTTAGAGAAGACAACCAAGGAAAAAAATAAATACATTTTGCAGATGGTCTGTCTCCGAGTGGCCCCGATAAAAGCTGCTGTGCCCTGATGCTGGCCCAGCCACATTCCATCTCCAACTGCACAGCCTTCAGAAGCACTAGCAGTAATTAAGAAGAGCCAACCATAGTGATAAGCCAGATGTCTATAAAAAAAATACATGATGCACTGATAGAGATTTATTTTTTCTTTCACTTATTTTTGGTGGACTAACATGGTACACTCCTTATAAAGACATTTTTCAAGTCCTTCACACTTATTCCTCCAATGTCGACTCACTGAATCCCAGACGGGACCCTTGGCATCACTCATCCCAGCAGGTCTCTAGTACAGCACCAAAGACTTTATGTGTGGTCACCATGCAGATACTGCTCTTTCAAATTGCCACACAAGTGCCTGAAGCACAGTTCTTAGGAATTCACTGTGATCTCACAAAAAGCATTGAGAACCACTGATCTAGTCTAATACCTTTTCATTCAAATAATTTCTCCAAGAATTCTGGCATCCAGCCACCACCCAGTTGGCCTATACCACCTGTTTTCAAAAGATATGCAACCCTGACCTAAAAGCCTCCAAAGGATGAGAACTCCCATAGCCAGAAACAATTTTCTTCAAACAGTGATGTTCTTCTACAATTAAACAAGCAAAGGATTCACAGCCTTTGCTGTGGTAGAAGTAGGATAGGGGAATTCAATCATTTTGTGCCATCTCCCTTTGTACCATATATAACTCAGTGCTCACTTGTGCAGCTCACTGGAAGATTAGCTGGCTCGTTCAGACAGGCAAGGGTAGACTCCTAAGGCGTTTAAGTGATTTGGGGCAGGATGATCATCATCTGTCTCCTCCCTGCCCACAATTAACTGTTCCATGGCCCCTGTCTTTTGCTAGGCCTGAGCATGCTGGGGAAGTGAGAAAAACAGGAGAGCTGAGCTCCTTCCACCATGGTCAGGAGCATCTCTGCTCCCTCAGCCTTCAGTGGTTTAAAGGAAATTGTCACAAAGGGAACCAATCCCACTTATGATCCAGGATCTTGTGTATTCAACCTAAAGCTCAGCGTTTCAAGCAGCAGGGAAATCAAACAACAAAGCTTTGCAGTAAGCTGATAAATCATTGTGTGTCTATGCTCAGATGGTTGAAAGGAGCATGACAAACTTGAAACAGACTGCAAATTTCTAAAATTAAACAGTTCTTGGTGTTACAGAGGTCAGCCATCTGTTCAAATATTCATATTTTAGTTAATATTCTTCTTCCACTCTTCTCTCCTGACTCAAGCATACTCCCTAGGAAGAAGAGAATATGACTCCCTAGGAAGAGGAGAATATCACTGAAGTCACCACAACTAGACAGCCAACCTCTTCCATGAAGAACTGCGTACAGAAAGCACGTTTGTGGTTAGGACAGACTGTGGAGGCAAACAAGAAAAGTGGTGGAAAGAATAGTGTATTATCCAGGTCTCCCAGGATCACCAAAGCCTGCAGAGAGCCAAGATTTCTGGTGACAGCTGCAAGAGAAGTTGTCGGGTTCTGAAAGCTACACTCAACATCCTGGCTTGTCAGGACATCTCTGGACCTCTGGCCCACCCTCCATTCCATCCTTCCTAACCTCTGCTCAGCCTTGCAGGGCTCCAAGAGACATGAGAGCACTGCAGCAACCAGCTTTAAGTTGCCATCTCATGGCAGGGAGAAAGTGAAATATGACTGCTCTCAACAGATTTCACATACATTTTTAGTGGAACTGCTTGCTTTATAAAAAATTGGAATTATCTGCAGTTATTCAGCAAGCAAGGCCAGCCCCAGGCTGAAGCTGGGTTTAGAGAGCAAAAAGTAGGCTCCAAGTTATGTACGGTATGAAGAGATATGATGTAAAACAACAAAATTCTGCTGTTTGACATCCTTTCACAGTCTGGGTTATTCTGTCCTCTCTTCTGTTCCTGGTAATACAAGGAGGAACAAAAAGCCCATGAGCTCCGAGAAAGGTGAAGAATGAGGGGGACAGGAAGACAGAAGCCAAACAAGCACTTTCAGGAAGAAACCAAACTTGGGCAGGGGAAAAGCAAAAGTTAAAAAGATGTGCAAGTGGTTGACTGAGAATAGGCTGGTCTTCTGCAACCATCAGCCTGCTCAAAATGTGTCTTCAAGGAAACTGGCCAGTGCATTTAGATATGGATACTCATTGTCCATCAGGACATCTGGCATAAAGGCAAAACATGCATCTTTAAACCTTTGGCTTTAGGCTGAAAATGATGTCCTCAAAAGAGACAAAGCAACATATTGCTTTATTGTGAGTAATTTTCAACCAGCAGGAGCTGGAAGAGGTTTTGATAAAGACATTTGGATAATATTCTGTATAACAGAGATATTGTGCAGAACTACCTACCGGATTAAACACCAAGCTGAATTTAGATGGAGAAAAGCGTCCCCATACTCACTTCTAAACCCATCTTGGAACAGGTGTGAATCCCTGGTATTGCACGTGGCTTAATTCAGGGGAATAACAGTGAATGAATTACTGGAAATATTGTCATTCATTATTTTCTAACACCCCCAGTTTAAAGCCTAGCAATCGATTCACAGCTTGACCTTTGGGATGAATGTAAAAGCAGTACTACAGCACCAAAACAAAATATTTTCCTGTTTTTTTTAAAGTCAATAGGACCTGTATTATTTGAAGAATGGTAGCCTCAGGGAATCTGTTTCACTGCAAAGCCATTTAGGCAGCTGTCATTAGTTTAAAAGCCCATTTTTGTTTAATGACTGCTGTTTCACATACTCCCAATGCCATGCATCATAACTGTCATCCCTAAAGCTTAGATTTATGAAAGCATAGAGCAGCAGCATTATACTCAGGGGTCTGCTGATATTCCCATTATTAAACCACTTCTTACAAGTTTTGACTTGTGTTTAGGCTTGACAAATCCTGTGTTCTGTGTGGGTGCTGTCATGGAGGTGGATGCTGCTCAATTCCCCCAGGATGCCTGGTGTCCAGGCAGAGACATCACCATCCCCAGCTGGGGCATCTTGCAGAGCTTAGGAGAGGGATGCTTGAGATGCAATGAGAAATAAACCAAAACTTTTTCGTTTGTTTAGATATTCTTTGTCATCATGGGAAGGATTCAGAGGGGGTGGAAAGCATGACAAGGCCCACTCTCCTACTAAGTCACACTTTATCCAGGGTGCAGAGAAAACATGGCTGGAGGGGGACACTACCTAAAAGTTGTTAAAACATCTGGAAACAATTGAAGAACCAGATAACCTGCAAAACCAAACCCTTTTTCCTAGAGTTCCAGACTATGATCTTTAAAACACACTGACTCAGGAGGACACTGAAGTAATTTCCCAGGTAAGACAAAAAATGCATTATTTAGTACCTGCCTGCTGCGAAATTCCTTTTGCTCCTGCTATCTTCTATCAGTCCTCCACTCAGTTGTCACTTTGCAGGTAAATTCACCTCCCACTATTTTTATAGTGGAGAACCGGGACCATTCAATCCTTTTACCTCACTGAGGAGCTGAGTCTATGAACTGTACTTGGTTGAACTTAAAACAAATAACCAATCAAAACAAAAGAAAAAAGCTGTTTACTTCAGGTTCAAAATGGTTAGAAAACACATGAAAACTCAGGGAAGGTATTCCTGGCATATTCTGAAACCAGTGAGCACAGATTTTACATTCTCAAGTCTATATTTTCAGGCACTTGTATTAACATACCTCACTATTGTGCTCCTTGTTGCAGTGTTAAAACATTTCATTATCATTCATAAAGAAGGTATTTTTACCTAGGAAAAAAAAAGGACTTAAAAGCAACCTGCCTTAATGATTCCAATATAAATTATCTGATCTAGAAAATTAACTATTCTGACAAATAGGCAATAATGGTAAATAACAGGCAATGAGACATGATATACACCCATAAGGATATATGTTTTAATACTGATGTGCCACAAAATAATTTCTTGATGGTAAATACCTAAAATGAAGTTTCCTCCCAAAATTACAAAAAGTTACATTTTTCCTAAATTATATTGGCCGTGGCATTTCATTGAATAAAATGACAAATTATATTCCCTTTGAAATTCAATGAAGGTCAAATACAATTTTTTTTGAGGGAATGAAAAATTCTGTAGTTTAATCCACTTCATTTTTACTGTAACAGATTTACTATACTCAATTTACTGATTAATTCAATATTGAGACAATGAATTCTCAGGCATTAGGGCATAACATAGCCAACCAGCAAGCACCTAGAAAAGAAAATCTCTCCCACCACTTCTGCCCAAAAGCAGGAACACATCTACAGCTGGGATCTGCAGCGTAGTCTTCTTCCAGCTCTCCAATCTTATTCTGCATTCCTGGTAATTAAGGAGAAGGCTGTAAAAACCCCCATATTAAATGCCTCCGTCATTTCAAATGAAGGTTTGATGGGGACAGAAATGTTCCTTCTGTCTCTCTTTATGTTGATGCTCACACAACTGCAGACCACTCTCCAGACAACCATGGTTGCTTCCTGCTGCCTTTGGGTGCCATGAGCCAGTTACAGCCATTAAGCTGCTCACCAGCCAGGCTGTCCCAGGATACAGAGCCCAGGAGGATGCCCATATTCAGCCTCTCTCTGCATCACCTCTCCTCCCAAATACTGATGAAGGCCAGAAAGGCTCCTAGAAACTCCCCCTCAGGAGACAGTGCTGCATTCCCTGCCCTGGAGCAGCCCTCCATCCCAGTGAATCCTGGAGGTGGGAAGTCTAGGAGTGGTAATGTTCATTCTACTGAGTTCCCCAGAAAGGGAGCTGCATCCAAGCATCTTATGGGAGATATTCTTATGAGCTACTGTATTTCTACTGTGCAATTCCTAGATCACCAAAGCAATGTGGTGAAGCAGTTTTTGCACCCACCCGCTTTGCAAACCATGCTGACTTTTAGTGGCAACTCCACTCAGACCCATTGCAAAGGAACTTATTTTGATCACCTTCATATTTGTCCAGTTGAGGAAAATCACACCTTATCTCATTGCATTCCCTTTTCAAGAAAGGCCATGATTTTTTTCCCTTCCCCTCTGGAAACACAGTGGTTGGCAGTCTATCCAACCTGCAGGCATGCAGCTGGACAGACATGCTGTCTGTAGATATTTCTGGCTGCATCCCTTAGCCAACCTCAACCCCAGGACACATGTTCATCTTTGCTTTACCAGGGTACCAAGCTGCTGCAGGGTAAGGAGGAGGAGCTAAGCAAGGTGAGGATCCACTCCAAATTACCCTTTTTTAAAATTAAGATTGGTGGGGCCTGATATATAAAGTCAGCAAGGTGGATGGACAGGACTGCTGGTCACAGCAGGTTTCATTTGCTTGAATTAGAAGAGTCCTCAAGGGTTCAGGTGGGTGAAACCCACTTGCACTCCCTTGGTGACTGCCCAGGTAACTCCCCTGAGCATCCCCCAAACCTTGCTCCCTCTTACACCAAAGCCCCCCACTTCCACTAAAGCTTCTCCCAGCAAGTACCAAGTCCCTGACACTGTAAGCCAAGGCATCATCTTATTTTATTCTGAGCCTGGCCAACACAATGGAGGTCACAGGAAAATTAAAAATGTAACAACTCACTGTAGAGGAGAGAGGAAAAAAAAGTGTCGAGTTCATGACTAATCTTTGCAGCTCTCGCCATGGACAGGATTTGTACAGACATGTTGATTTTTTATAAAAATAGTAAATCGTATTACACCCATGCTTCAAGACCAAAGATTCACAACGATACCTTAATACAGCTTAAATAAAAATAGTACTACCTGAGTCAATCTGAGCATGATAATGCTTTGTAATCCCACACTCTTAGGGGATGAACAGTTGTATAGCAGTGAATCAACACGAGATACTTGCCTTAGGAGCCATTCCTTTTTCATGCTATATAACAACATCTCTACAAAATGGAGAAGGCAGGTGCTGTTTGGGGGAGCACAGTGCACAATGGGGAAAACAGGGCAATTTTAGAGCCCCACTGTCTTTCAGCTTGGAAGTCTTGGATAAGAGTTTAATTTTTAAAAGGAAAGTCTGTTTTAGTTTTTCCCCATCACAGTAAAGAATTTAGGAAAAAGTTTGAATTTTAGAAGTCTTTGAAAAGTGAGCAATCCCAAAGCCTGTGAGCACTCAAGTAGAAGATTCATTCATAAAAACAAACACAGCCAAACAGCAGTGTTGCACAGTCATTCTGGGTTTTTTTTCTTAACATCCTTGAATGAGCAAACAGCGTATATGAAAAGCAAATGTGCAGTAAAACATAGAAAAGTCTCAACAGAGGAGAATCAGTAAAACCTATTTATAATAAGAATGTAAAAGCTGAAGACTCAAATAGCAATTTTAAAGGATGGTTAAGGAGAAATTTGGAAGCTTTGATTAAAGACAAGTTAAACCATAATGAATTATTTTCAATTGCTTTGTTACATAAGCTACCCACAAAAGGTACTTCATTTGCTATTGTGCTCCCCATTTGTTCTTTTTTAAGACACATTTTCCAGTTAATTGCGCTTCCATCTCCCCTCCCTGTACCCACGGTATAATTTTATGTATGGCAGATATGTAGCTCTTACAGTCCCCTCCAGACAGCAGGGAAAGGTAACTGGAAAAGTTAACAGAAAGGTCTCCCTTTCCCCAAGAGGACTTGAGTTTTTAGTTCTGAAACAAAGCAGATTTTCAAGGCTGTAGAGCAGATGATGCCCAGGGGAAGGAGAAAACAGCCTCAAATTCCCACTTATCTTGCCTGCTCCCTTCTCCTCTGCCCTGGTGCTCAGCCTGGCACTGCTGTTGGGTTTTTTCTTTCTGCAGAGCCTAAATGTTCACAGGAAGCATGATGCCATGGGATCTTGGATATGGGGACACAGGTGGGCTGTAGAGAAGGCAGGGTAAAGATGACAAGAGCAGTAGAGGCAGAGCCAAGCTGAAAGGCACCAGGACTCAAGGATGAGGAGATCCTGGTGAGAGGAGATGTTCTAGCGATGGACAGAGCCAGGTCATGGGGAGATGCCCATGGCCTTGCTCTGTGCACAGAACATACAGCATATTTCCAACAAATTTCCCAGCACCAATGGCAGGAACATTCCCTGATTTCCATGTCTTTCCACAGGTGATCCTGAGATATGCTGAGAAGCTCAGCCCTCCAGTACTTCTTGCAACCTCCCATTCAAGGGGACCTCTCTTCCCACAAACACAAGGGCTGCAGAGGTTTCAACCTAGCTTTAAGTTTAAAAAGAGAATGTTTCTCAAAGCCAGTTTGGTAGGACAGACCTGTCAGTCTGGCTGCAAAAAGTTTCACATTGCATCAAACACACCAGTTCTGGACCAGAGGAGCGAGGAGCTCTGTTCCAGACTCAGAGCCTCATGTCCTTGCAAGCAACAGGCAGTTTCTGAAATGATGTTCACACCATCTCACGTCCCATCCTCTGCCTTCCCCAGCCCTGGGTCACAGCCACTTACGTGCTTCCCCAGAACAGCAAGGAGGTTACAGCAATGCCACCTCCACAGCCTCCCTGCACTGCCCCCGAGAAAGAGACAGCTCTCCTGACCACATCTCAGCTCCAACCTCCCAGCACAGTCACTCCAGCAGCACCCACAAACATGTCAAGGCATGGGGCCCCTGACCCAGTGGTCCATTCAGGTGTCCTGCACAGGGTGGGTGCATCTCCCATCATGTGTCTGGCTCCCTGGTCTTCTCTGCCCAGAGCTGCTTATGTGCTTACAGGCAGAAACACAGGTAAGCAGCTTGCTGCATCAGACCCTGTGGTATCCCAGCAGGAGAGCATCCAAATGCCAATTCCCCACTTCCATGGCCAGCACCCTCACTTACAGATGTGCTAAGCTGGGGTGAAATTCAAGCTACATTCAGGAATGCTCATACACATTTTAGTTTCATACTTTTTTCTGAAGCCATCCACGTGCCACTGGCCACACATTACATTTGGGAAAATGCCCATCAGGCTCAGCACTGGTCTGCTTTCAAGTCTGTCTCTTACTACATGTTAAACAGGAACTGATGCAGCCAGACCACTGTAAGACTTCATAGAGGAGCTATTACACTCTGGAGATGTACCTTCTTCTGGTATGGGTCATATAAATTCCCAAACTGAAATCATGGACACACCTGAACTTGAAAAGGTGAGGAATACAGACCATTAAAGCATCAAAAAATGTGATGTACAAGCACCCAACAACTCTAATCTCTGTTAGCAAAAGTGCATCAGGACCTCAAACTCCACTGAAAGACCACAGGAGCTTTTTAAAGCACTACCCAAAGAGACTATCCAGGAGACAGACATATTAAGAAACAGTCTAGAGTAACAACAAGTGTCTTTTTTTTACTCATACCCTATTCAGGTGTTACTTGAAACAAGAAAACAATAAAATCCAGATTTAAGTACAATTTAAAGTTTAAAATTACCTGGATTTTACACACATGGTACTACTCTCATCCATCTCATACTCTTCTGTGTCCTCAGAAGAAGAGTTTTGTTTCATTTTTCAACCTCTCAAAAAAGATCCACTGAATATCAGGTCCCAATACAGAAATTAGCAATACAAACCATGCAGGTTTACAATACACATCCCATCCTAGTTGCAGGGCTGGGGATGAGGAGGAGTTCATAAGCTATAGCTCACAAGAGCATTTTGGTGAAAGGCACATGGGATTTATGATTTGGGCTTTTAAAACTCAAGTTTTAGGAACATAAGCCTGAATACAGAAAATAATGGTAAGACAGCTTACTAAGTAAGGAATGTTTTCATTGATGAAAGATGTAGTTGATAACATATACATTTAAGGGGTATTAAGTAAGCCCCTTATAAACACAAAGTAACCATTTTCTAGCACAATGAACACATATTTAGCTTGACAGACACACCAAACTCCCATCATCCTCCCCCACGCTGAGAAATTACCAGTGCAGATGGCTACATTTCACCTGTATGGACACTCCAAATCAACCTGGGACCATGTGTATCAGACCCATCTGATCTGTTGGAAATACACAGATTTGGAAGACAGAGAAGTCCATTAGACATTTGGGGCATTCTGCCATAGTTCATTAGTCAGTCTGAACACACGAGAGCTCTAATAGCTTGTATCCTGTGCACTAGGGAAATGCAACGAAAGAATGAACTTCCTGAGGAATTAATGGGTAATTATATAATTTGGTTAATCTCATGGGGAAGAAATCTAGAATTGAAAAAGGAAACAGAGTATGTATTTCTCTAGAAACAACAAAAACAAACAGCAAAGGGTGTTACAGAGCAGAGTCTCAGCAGGCACCATTGGAGAGACCAGCACCAGCAGAGGAAAAGAAATTGCACTGACTGACATCAGCATAAAAGGTGGCTTTGCACCTGAAATGGCACCACATTGGCAGTTCTTAGCAATCTCATACTCCTGCAGCTCTTGACTGATTTAATGTTTCACTTACTCACAAATAAGAACCTAATGAAGTGCATACAAATAAAATGCATGGAAGCCTTGGGTGCAGGCAGAACAAAACCAGTCACATGTGGCAGAGATTAGCATTGGTTATGCAGCTCATTTAACTCTCTGGAAGTTGCATTCCTTTAGATTAATACCTTGGACAGAACAGAAGGGAAAAAAATCCTAAGGCTGCTTTCTGACACAGAAAACACTGCCCAGTGGGATGTGTAGGCTTTTACTAAAAAATACAACGTAATTTGTACAGATTTTCCCTAAAGTCAAGTATTTCTTAAAACGTAGCAATTCACTTCTCCAATCTCAGGAAATTATTTTTAGTGCAAAGGTTGTTCTTAAGTGCAAAGCTTAACATTTTGACAACAAACTCCTGCTCAAAGATTAGCCCTGCCAGCTTTAAAATTAAAGCACGTCATTAACTCAGAAAATGCAAACTTCTGCACTCAATGCTGAACAAAAAATAAAGCTGGTACTGTTACTAAATTAAAGAGTGCCTTGAAAGGAGCAGGCTCTGCAAAGTACTCACCACCTATTTTGGAATCTCTTCAGAGAAAGTCCACAGGGCTTGATTACCTGGAAGACACAAACCAAACATGCTTTACATTACAGCTTTTCTCTAAGTGACAATCTTCACACTATTGGCCTCTCCAGTAAAAGCTACCATTCCCAGTTCAAAAAAAACCAGAAATAGTCTAAACATGCAAAAATCCTGCTCCAGTTCTTACCCTACAATGGGAAACAGCTTTGTTGTGTGTTTGCATTTTTTTATATGTCCTGAAATAAGAAAAAATTCCATGTTGAAAAATGCACAGATCTGTCTTGAATTCAGATAGCAAATTCTTCTGATGTTTAATAATCTGTTGAAATCATGCATCTTACTTTAAATTTTCTTTTGTAAAAAGTCATCTTTCAAAATAAGCAAGTATCAAGTTCCGACTTAGAAGGTTTGCTTGGCTCAAACCAAAGAATATTACTACACCAAAATGTAAAAACTGGAACAAAATAAACAAAAAATATGAGAGCCAGTTCCAAGTTACTGCAGCCACTAAGCATTGCTTTGAAAGGTTAAAAATCATTTTTCTTTCACTGAGCATGTTTCTCAAGGAAAAAGAATATGTGATTTGCATCCCATCAGCATCTGTCAGCTCTGAATGCTGAGGGTTTATCAGCCTTTAAGGAGTCACAGATAAGAGCACCAGGAGCAAGGTTCACCTTCTCCCGTGATTCCTAATCTCTCAAAATCTGTGGATTAGAAAATCGAAAGCAAGTGACTTGCTCTGATTCCCTCTCTCACAGAGCTAACCAATATTTTCCTCCACCACCAAGGCCAAGCTCAGCTTGGAAAAATTCATCTTCTCCAACCCAATACACCAACTTCTTTTCTACCAGATCCTTATCTGACCGTGTAACTTCTGCAAACAAAATCCCACTGTGTTTAGCTCCCAGGTGCCTCCAGCCCACTCCTAACACACACATGTGGCCTGCCCAATGCCAAGCCCCAGCCACAGACATCCCAGACAAAGCCTCCCAACAGTCTCCTTTGATACTTCACCATCCCTACAAGCAGGAGTTCCTGCTTTTCATGATACCACTCACATTCATTTCCACTGGCCCTAACTCCTACAGACACAGGGATTCATATTTCATCCCTTACAGCGAGCTGCTGCTGTTTGCTGACACTGTAAACTCCTCATGCCAATCCTACACCTTCTCTCCAGACCAAACACCCTTATTCCTTCCCATCTTTCCTCTTGAGTCCTCTTATTCAGATCCTCACCAGACTTTTTCATTTTTTTTACATCTTCCATCAGGTGCAGTGTCCCATGCAGGCTTTAGTACTCCAGCCAAAAGCAACAGGAGATCCCAACACTGGACACAAAGTCCATCCTCCTGTTTATGGAAGTGTGTCTGCTGCTGTTGGGGCAGGATGATGCTGGAAGAGCAATGTATGACCCACCATGATCCCACAACACTTTTCAGTGGAGGCCCTCCAACCACCCCTGAGTATTCTGTACAGCCAACCCATCCACCAGAGATAAATGCAAACCCACACTAAAGCCTTTTGGTGAGAATGATGGACCCTCCAAGGTTATCTTCTGGTTCTGTCCAAAGCTACTTGAAAATCAAATAACTTCCTCCCCCCAAGTACTTGTAACATCCCCTCGTTTGGTGCTTCTTGTTGAGTCTGAACCAGTATTTTATCAAATGCATCTATAACAATGACCCACGGCACAGGGTCCGCTTTTGGAAATCCTCACCCAACACTATTTCTAAGCTTGATCACACACAGCCGCTAAGTCTGGATCATGGTCAGCACATCTACCTTGCACTCTCAAAAAGTTTCAACAAAAATTCTTTTCCTTAGCTTTTTTTCTATGAATATCAAAACATTACCAAAAACTTAACTAGGATTGGAGTAAATCATATAATCTGCTCTTTTTCTATCTACAGTACCTGTTAGGCTGCTCCAGAGAGTAATTAGGATGTCTGACATTATTTGTTCCAAACTAACCCATGCTGTTACTCATAAGCACCCAGAAGATGACTAGGTGGGAAATAATTTATCAACGTCTAGAAAAACACTGTAATAAAAGTCAGAGTGACTGCACTGCAATTCCATCTCCTCCTTTTAAAAAATTTAGCAGTATATATTTTGCTTTTTGATTGTTATGGTAACCTCACAGACTCTCCACGCTTCCAGAAGTAAACACCAAGAAGAAATTGAAAAGAAGACAAGCAGCCAGCTGAAGTGCCGCTCCTTCTACAAATCACAAGAACAACACAAGTGTCACAGAAGTGAGTTCAGGGTATCCTGCCCTGTCATGGGGTCATCAGTCATCCCCTGAAGGTGCCCTCTCCCCTGATTATGGGCAAGTGATGCTGGTTGAATGGCTTGTACTGAAGATCAGCCTTCCCACATGCATCTTCCCATTATCTGGGTGCAGTTTCAAACAAACTTCTCTAGGGCCTAAAGAGTCTGGAGGGAAAATAAAGACAAAGAGAAAACTCCTTAAGTGTGTGCCCCTAAATTACTGTGTTCTTATTTTATCCTGGTAGGTTCCCTCATCAGTGCAGGTTTTAATTACACCAGTCCCAGGAAGTAAATTCCAATAAATTTTCTGTTACCATGAAATTTTCTGTTACTCTTGAGAACCCTGGGCAGGCACTCATAAATGTTGCAACCTGGCAGTACCAAAAACATTTAAGCAAATCATTTTAGATTCAACATCTTTTTATGATAAAAACTTAGTATCCTTATCTTACAGAGTGATGGATGTTATTTCTCCAAGCTGCAAAACAAATGAACCCCAATGGAAAAACAAGATAAAGAGTGAAACTGGTCAATGGCAAAACAGGAAAGACAACCCACAAACTCTTTT
The DNA here is from genome assembly GCF_029207755.1 of Chamaea fasciata. Classification (NCBI taxonomy): domain Eukaryota; kingdom Metazoa; phylum Chordata; class Aves; order Passeriformes; family Sylviidae; genus Chamaea; species Chamaea fasciata. The sequence continues at coordinate 99,524,051 of NW_027094088.1, read as the reverse complement.
AATTTGTCTTCTGTGTTGCTACTGCAAAATTGTTGTACCTTCCCCATCCAACAAGCCAAATAGTGCAATATTATTTGGCCATATGTATGTACTCGAAGTAAATGGAATTTCACAGTCCAGATGCTGGATTCTGGCATCCCAAAAGACTTTCAGGGACGTCTGAAATCATATATAGGTTTGTTCCAACCTGCAGGAGTACAAGGTAACTAGATAGCACACATTACTTTCTGTTTACAGTCCATGCAGTATTCAAATTCACTGACAATTAAAAGTATGCTATAAATGAATTAGCAGAAGAAACTCATGGCAGAAATTCAATCACAAAGCAGAATTAAAGGAAGAGATGTCAGAAACTTTTGGAGGCTGGGCAGGAAGACATGAGTGCATCAGTCTACTATTTTCAGAGCTGCTAGCAAAAAAGCTTAAGAAGAATACTGCTCCAAATAATCATGTGTAAAGATCCTCCTTACAGAAAGACCTTAATTGAGAGACCTGAGAAACCAAAGTGGCAAATTATTTTTTCAGAACAGGTTTTGATCTGACAGGGGTAAAACTCCTTCTGAAGGGTCAGATATCACCCACCCCTGCCGGCCCCATGGGCATTGCAGCTTTGCCATGTCCTGCAGAATCCCTGGACAGGCCTTGGCTTGCACCAAAGACACAGCAGACACCTTTGCTTTTGTCTTGTTTTTCAAAGTGATTTTAACCCCATTCCTTTACTTTGAGTCACAGGCATTACATTTTAAGGAGATTTCTTCCTACCTGATGGAGAAGCCTCAAGGGCTGTGGGCAATTTTCTTCCTGTATTGGTCACTATTTTACTATGCCCTGTTCAAGCCTCCATTTGCTCCCCTTTGGCTGATACTATCCTTCATCAATCTTGATGCCAATTACCAATAAGGCCCTCCCACACCTCCAAGGTTCAGCTTTCATAACTGCATTAGGACAAATCAATACTGTTATTAACATTGCCACATTTGTGGATGGCGTGACCTGCCTGCAAACGCCACATGCAGCAGTGGAAATACTCCCAGGACTACATTAAGTCTCTGCACTCCCTTGTTTGCAATTTCTCTTTCAAGTAGACTCTGCTGTTTTAAAACATGGGGTGGACCTTTTTTATCTTTTTCTTGCAAATGCAAACTGATGAAGGCTTGTAGGACACACAACTTTGCCATCCCCTTCACACGTGGGTAGCAATACTCCATGGACAGCCAAGAACTAATTGTCCAGTCACTTGCTTTGTAGTTGGGCTCAATGATCATTGTAGGATCTTTACAATTGAACTGTTCTATTCTACTCTAACTTTCCTCCAGTCCCCCCAGCCAGGTCACTCATCACCCACCACCACACCTCAGCTTTGGCTGTTCACTCCTGCACCTGCTTGTGGATGCATTCAGACGGCACATGCAGCCATGCCAGCACTTGTGCTGGCTGCCCAACTGCTCTGGAGTATGTCCACGCACCCCTTCACCTAATGCACAGTCTCTTCCCACTCATGTCCCACCTCCTTCTCCTCCCCATCTTTCACACCAGGTCCAAAAGCCACCATGCCTGGAGCCCACCTCGACATATGATTCAACCCACAATGCCAGGAAATTAACTCCCTGGCAGAAACAGAGGGCTCTAGGCCCCTATATTCCAGCAGAGCTGTTGGTCAGTTCACTCTGGCCATCAAAGGACAGTCACTACCCAAGAGCACTGCCAACCTGATTCAAGAGAGCTCAGATGCCATCACAGGCTCCTGGGCAGGTTTTCCAGCCCTTCCTGACCTCCAGGGTGCTACAGTTAGGAAATTTGATACTGGCTAATGTAAAAGCTAATTTCGAGTGCTCTTCTTGATACCCTGCTGTAGCTGCAGTGCAGAAACACCTCAGACTGTGCATCACCTGAGAGGCTGGTATTGCTGAGAGAGACTGATGCTGTCCACAGCACAAACTGCTGCTCTCCTTTCTCTGCCTCAGATTCCTCCAGTGGCACCTCTCCCGTTTCCATTTCACCTAAGCAATGTGCTTGCAACACCTCCAGTAACTATGAGAATAGTAATAATGCCAGAGCATGGAGGAAACACCAAGCACTGACAGTATCAGGAAACAGCAACAGGGAGGAGTTCAAAACATTCTTCAGAGGCCATGTATTGCTTATTTGGAACACCTTCTACATCTATTGACTGAACAACTTCAACAGGCTCCCAGGCTGCTTTGATTTCACATGCTGTAAAGCAGCCTGCATTTTTAGTAGGTGTCCAACTCCTGCCAGCTCTCTGCCTCCAGGGTTTCCCTTCTACAGTTCACTTAGACAACCTTCCAACATAAATTTTTGCAACCTGAAGCCTGTTGCTGCATCATTGGTACTTAACATCCATTCACAAAGCCACCTTGACACTGCTTGGTGAATTTAACCTGTAACAGTGAAGTGAAGTGAAGTGAAGTGAAGTGAAGTGAAGTGAAGTGAAGTGAAGTGAAGTGAAGTGAAGTGAAGTGAAGTGAAGTGAAGTGAAATGCAAAGCCAGGTGCAGGGAAGAAATAACAAAGCAGGGAAGAAATAACAAAGAATTGTGCATGTAAAATCATAGAATAATTTGGGTTGGAAAGCACCTTTAATGGTGATACAGTCCAGCATCCCTGAAATGAGGAGGGACATCTTCAACTAGATCAGGTTGCTCAGAATGCCTTCCAACATCGCCTTGAATGTTCCCAGGGATGGGGCATCTATTACCTCTCTGAGCAACCTGTGTCCGTGATTCACCGCTCCTGTGGTAAAAAAACTTGTTCCTTACATCTAGTCCAAAGCAACCTTCCTTCAGTTTAAAACCATTACCCCACATTGTACCATTAAAAAAACCAACCAAACAAAACAATTTAAATCCTGAAAAGAAAAAAACTACCAAAAAAGCCCCCAAAACAACAACAACAACAAAACCAGCACTTCCCCCCCCCCAAAAAAAAAAAATCACCAGCTTAAAACAAAGGAGAGTGGGTCTTCTGGGTGTTGTCAGGATGGTGGTGTGATCTCTGCCCTGTTTTCTCCCAGTTTCCCTTGGCAATCAGTCTATCAGGTAAGTCAACAAGTCCTTGAGAGCGCAACAAGATATTCACCTGGGAACTTAAATTAAACTCTCCAAGTGACTAAGAGATGAACATCTTTGTCTGGAAGGCTGTGACTTACGCTCCTGCCCAAGCAGGAACATCACACCTTAGCTGTGAGACATCAGAGCTCACAGAAGCCACAGAAATCCTACCAAATGAACACACATATTGCCTTAGATTTTTCTTGTGGGATTTTAGAAAATGCTCCATGCTGACCTATACATATTCACTGCATATCTGCTGTGCTGGAGCTCTCCTTATAGCACAGAAACACTTGGAGCAGACTCTGAAAAGTAGGACCTACATTAGTAGCTTAGGTCTGCAGTGACTAACTGTTGTTCCACACCTCGAAAAACCTCATTCTGAGAATCCCCAAAGGTTTATTTATTGAACACAGCTGCAAAGAGGTAGTTAAACCATTGACAGCCTGAAGCCTTCTGTACAAGAATCTTATCCCTGACTGATGTTATCCTAGCAAGCAGTGATCCCTGCCAGATTCAGGGAAACAGCAGGGAAATCAACAGAAGCCAGAAGAGGCTTGTGCAAAGGAGAAAACTGCATGCCAGCCAGGCCCTTCATTAAATACATCATGGGCTACTCCACCACAGACTCATCTCAGCGGAGGCAGAAGCAATTCCCTCCAACCCAAATTTCCAGATTGCGTTTCTGCATTATATGTCAGTTTTGGCTCCCATCCCTCCTGACTTCCCTTACTGAATCACAGAGTTGTTTAGATGTTGGGGTTTTTTTTTCCCCAAGAAGATTATTGACAAATGTCACATACTGCCTGGTCTGACTTGCAGTCAGCCTACAGCTAAACAGGGTACAGGCAGTTGGGGACAGAACAGTGCCAGTTATTTACCCTATTTCCTCTTAAACATTTTTCCAATACAATTGGAAAAATGTAAATTGTGCAATTACACATTCATTGGCCAGGAAGTTTCTCTCTTCCCCTTTTTAGCCTCCTTTTCAGTTGCATTTCCCTGCTTCACAGGATGCTCTAAACTAAACATTACATTCAAGTTACACAATAAAGATTTGGGTTTGATATAATGAATGAGGAAGGTCAAGGGAAGGGAGGTATCTGCTAAAATAAGATTTGCTAAGCAACTACACAAGACCTAGTGTCAGCTGCCTTTTATTACAGGAGACTGTAATTTATATTAGCTAAGATACCAGATGGAGGGGCATAAGAGATCAAAAGTTGAAATAGTTCAAAAACTTTCCAAGGACTGAATGAAGTCTGAATTAATTCAAAACCCAAATTATAGTGATATAAGCTGTTACGGCAGAGCCAAGGTGCCTCACATAACCTTAACCCTCTCTGCATATTGAGGCTCTTTTATGCTACATAAAACCACACTCCAGCTACAGGAAAATGCAGCTGCATTTAAGTTTATCACAAACTAGTGCTCCTGGGCAGATCATTCATTCATTTAAAAAATCTACACACTCTCATCTTTATAAGGGGAAAACCACCTTGGAAGCGAAGCAAAAACCAGATACACCAGTGTCTTGTTAACTTCCCAAGAGCTGGAAAAGCAATGTTAAGTGCAAAACTTCCATCACACATCAATCACATTTTCAGAGGCTGTAAAATATTAACCTCAGGTGACAAAGATTTTTCTAAGATGAGGGGTCTTCCTCGCTCTGCCAGGACAGGCTGTCACTTCCTCACAGGCAGCAGCCCTCCTGCAGCCCACAGCTTAACTTGGCACAGTCTGTCCTGGCACAACCAGGGCATGTGCAGACGGGTTCAGTCAGCAGCAGGGCTCTCTCCAGGAACACAGCTGGGCAAATTCCTCCTCAGGAGCCACAGGGACACCTGGGTGACAATGCTGGAAGTCCCCTTGTCTTTTTACTTGGTGGGACCCATGAGCTGCAAGAAGCCAAGCTTTTCTAAAGAAGTCTGATGGTTTTGACATCTTTGCGACCTGTCACCGTTGCCACTGCAGTCAGGGATTTTTCCCTCTCCTCTCATCCACTTCTGATCACCAGTTAAGAAATGGGTTTAAATGGAGTCTGATATCATGAGCAGGAGCCTGACATCTCCAAGCTTGATGCGGGCAGCAGGGGAGGACAGGAGACAAGCAGTGACAGACTGGCATCCTGCAAGCCCCAGAGCACACCAGCCACAGGCTGCAGCCAAAGACACAGAACCTGGCACAGGGATGTCACAGTCACAGAGAGATGGCAGTGGTGGCTGGCCTTGAGTAGCTCAGCTGGCAGCACTGCTCTGCCCCAGCACCTGCACACCTTCCTCAGGCCCTGCTGCATTCGAACACCAGGAACAACATGGGGGGTGTGCTCACATGGCAAGCAGCAGGCACAGCATTAAACCCCTCGTGGTACTCACATGCCACTCACAGTTTGTCTTTCTGTCTTAGGCTACTCCAGCTCAGGATGCACTTCTCACAAGCCCCTGAGGAGCCATTAATATTCAATAGTCAGCCTGGACTTTTGCATGCATATAGCTTAAGAATATCAAAACTTCCACCAAAATGTTTTTGCAAAGCTTTCCTGGAATGGAGCAAGCAGTGCAGAGCATTTTTGTTAGAAACGTGTCTCCTCACCAAGGATAAAAAGCTGTCAAAGCCATCAGCAAAACATAGAAGACCCCAGCACCTGCAGTGGGCATCAAGCATCTGAAAACAAAGCTCGGCACAGCTAATTCAAAATGTCCCAACACAAATGGAACTAACCAATACTCGGCTGTGAAGCCCCTGGTGCCCAGAAGGTGATGGCTCAGCCGAATGCTGAGGAAGATCATCCTTGAACGTGTCCTGCAACAAATCAGAGCTCTGGAAATGGCTAGCAAGTGCACCTTCATTTCCAAACTGTGCCTCCTGAATTACACGCATAAAAGCAAGCAGTCAGTAAATTCAGCTGTCTCTGGTGCTATCAGCTCAGAACAGCTTGCCTCACTTAAGGGACAGGACTTCTGGGAAGCTACAGCATACACCATGTGGAACAGCCTACCAACACCCCCCAGCAGGGGCCATGAAAGACGGAGTCAAATACCAGGAGATCTGGGAGAAGAGAAATCATAGTTGGTGTGACTGAGCAGATCAGATCTGGTATACCCCATGTATACCAAGACGTTTTATCAGAAGAGAGACAGGGAGATCCCCCCTTGTGACAGGCTCAGCAATTGCATCCATCCTCCACCCTGGTCAGTCCAGTGGTACCTCGGCAGGTGTCAGCAATGGAATTTTCCCCTGCAGAGATCCCTCTCCTCTTTGTGACTGGTAGGGAAGCATTGCTGGAGTGACAGATTATTCAGCCTGAAACTGCAAGCTGCTTTGGAGGGCTGTTCCATTTGAACAGGATGAGACAGACTCTTTGCTCTCTTGCAAATCCCACTGGGGTCAGGAGGCTTCCCATGGGGACAAACCTGGCTGGGAAATACAGCCTACAGGTTTAGGGAATCCTTAAGGACATGGGAGATGAGGGATAGGGAATGAATTAAACATAAAGTGTGATCTTTTCCTATCTCCTGAGACAAACACAGCTCTCAGTAACAGAGCTTGAGGACCAGATTTAGGAATGAATGCCATTTTAAGAAGCGTGACACGAGCAGAACAGAAAGTTGTGGCTGCACTCTACAAAGCTGGATCTTATTTACTTTCAGACCATTACCAACACTTCAATTATCCTCATCTGGAATGAAATGTAATTTTCATTTTAAAAAATTATCTTTTGATGCATCTTCTGATAACCCAAGAAGAATCCCTGACTGGTCCTGGCAGAGCTGCTGCTCCTGGGACGAGCCTGGAGGAGCACAGCATCTCGGGTTCATACTGTGTTCCCTGGGGGGACAGACACATGCAGTGACCAAACTCTTGACACCCAGAGAAGGAGCTTCAGCCATCACTGAGGGTGCAGCAACAAGTGAACCCTCCCCTGCCGATTAGCAGGGGAACCACCTGAAATGAAAAGGTCTCCCACAACTGATTTCAGCCAGTTTGCTTCACATCAAGCCTAAGCCAAGGGAATTCATTTGCCGTGGGATTTGGGGAAATCTGGCTACTTACATCAGGGGTGATCTTGGTCTGCCATCCTCCGCCTGGATCCAACCATCCAGGATTCATTGCACAAAGCCACTAGAGAGTCTGGACACAAGCACGTGCTCATTCCCATTTAAATGGTTCTGACTCTCAGAAACACATGTGATTCCACAACTGTCAAATGTCTGTGTTTCTGACCCATGTTTTATTTGGCATAAGTGCCTCCTTTAATAAACTCTTACACACAGCAGCACCCATTTTCTGGAAAGCCTCCCAGAACCCCTCTGAAGCAAAGCTGACATACACGAGCTCAAGAGCAATAAAACTCAGCCCAGCAAAAACCATGGTGACTAACCGTGGAGGGCCTTCTATGCTGACCCCACCTTCTCACCCCCCTGCCCCTTACAGTGACTCCAGCTGTCTCAGAACAAGAGTTTTAGGAGGGTGGACACCATGGAAGGGAGATCAGAGAGATGATACAAGACACAGGGGTATTGACTGTTGAAAAAGAATCTTGAGCTGAAATTAGATGGAAAAGCAGAAACCTCAGCTTGTTCCAGGACAGTGCTTTGATCACTCTGCAGAGGATGATGACAGGCAGCTGCCTGTGATACCCACTGGCCAGGCAGCTCCTGCCAGGCCCCTGCTCCCAAACATAGGTGTCAAGCTGCTGCCTCCCCTTCAGCTCTGGCAAGGGAGACACAGGGTTTTCAAGCGTCTTCTAACATAATGAACAGATGTTGCTTCTAGGCCCTTTCCTAAGCACTGCAAAGTACGGTTGCTTTTATTTTTTGAACACACATTTCATAATCAAAGTTGGTGCTAATGGTTATGCATCCACAACATCTTCCCATGTAACTCCCACTCTCCTCTCACACACAAGCAGCTTTCATCCAGCAGCCCCAAACTGCTCTACAAAGAAAAGTCTGCCTCTCCCCAGATAAGTTTTAAGAAAGTGATCGTGTTTGGAGAAACAAAATTTGCCTGCTAAATAAAAAAAGCTTTATTTAAGAGAAAAAGGAAAGGATGCCCTGCAAATGCTAACCGGCTTTGACACTGGCTATCTGCATTGTGGCCAAACCAGCAAGCTTTCTCCCCTCGCACAGTGGGCGAGCTGCCAAGAATTGAGCATCCTGCGCATAATGCCCTTTTGAAAGCAAAAAAGAAACCTGAAAAAAAAAATCCTGCTATCTCGGAGCAAGGAAATGCTCCTCTCTGCACAGCCAGGCCAGGCAGTGCGGAGCAGAGGTGAATGAGAAGCGTGGTGCGGAAGGCTGGCGAGCACGGCTTGCAGCACGCCCACGCGCTGGCTCCCAGCCCCCTGAAGGCATTTCTTTTCCTCCCTCCTCCCACCGCCGCCCCCAACTATTCTAAAATGACTTTGCATGAGCCACACGCCAACTTCTAGGCAGAAGGTACCATGTATTTCCTTATTCCATGCCCAAGCTATACCATCCATCACGTTTCTGTTCTCAAGAGGCTACAAGAATCTGGGGTGTGTACACACAAGGGACACACAAGTGTGCGTGCTCCCACTCCCAGACAGTTCGTGTGAAAGGTCTCTTGCAGTTCTATTGCTGGGAAGTACGTGCCCGATGCTGGTATGCTGCATGGTTGGGGAATCAAAAACAAACCCCTCTGCCACTCTGACTAGTCCACCGGCTAATTCATTACGATAAACCCATTGTCCAAAACAAAAACATTATTTAATTGCTAAACCAGCTGCCCAAGTTTAGCTGTTGCTCTTGGCAAACATGTAAGGATCTCAGTACAACTGTTTCTCAGCAAGTATCTCTGTAGGTGCAAGCCATGCCTTCCACCCTTGAAGTCTCCAAAGTGTCCCTGTCACCAATCCAGTGTTTTCCAACCCAAGTGGATATTTAAAGGGATACCATCAGCTCAAATGCCCCTCTGAATACATTAACATTACAGCAACTGAAATACTAGCAAGCATCCTTTTTCCCCCCCAGCTGTTAAACGTGCAGTTATGCAGCTGCACTCTTTCCCATCAGGCAGCATGATTTCCTTTAAAAATGGAGGGCACAAAAAGAAAAAAAAAAAGATTAAAACGTATTTGAAGGAGTCATCAAAAAAACTGGCAGAAGGTCTCAAAGGCTGATGCCTGAAGTGTATGCAACTATATGCCTAAGTTTTCTTGCTGTTTTTCAGGTAGATTGCGCCACTTCAGACAGGCAACTCAATCACTGGGAAATGCATTGCATGCAAGGGAAGAAAAAGGCTGGCCAGGTTGTAGCTGGCATCTTTTGAACACAATGCCGTATGGCATGGGTTCCCAAGTATCTCAACTAACATTGATCACCAGGGAGAATTCCTTAAACTACTTGCTGCTTTCTTTGATTTAAAAAAGATACACACCGACAGGGCAAGAAACGCTGAAACAACCCAAGAACTATTGCCATTTCTTTCACACTGGTTACTCACAGGTATCTACAAACTTACTGTGAAATGATAAGCAGCATTTTGTAACAATAATAATAATAATAAAGGCATCTTTCATGCAGTGCAATTCAGAAGAACTGCAATATTTCTTAGATTACAAGACTGATCTGCCCTCCCCCCTGCCCCCCCCCACCTCCTGCTTTCTAATTCCAACACAGTCAGAGCAGGAGAATGCATAATTCATCCTGCGGTCAGCCCTGTGGGTCTCCCAGTTATTAAGCAACACCAGACTTCCAGAAAGGTCACATTTCCAGGAGATTCAGCTGAAAATTCTCTCCTATGCACTGAAAGAGTCTGAGAGGTAAAGTAAGGAGCTCCTCATGGAGTATTTGCCCCCACTGTTCAAGGATTAACAATTACTTTGCCAGCAGAGCATGACAACAGGCAGAGGATATTTATCTGGGTAAGTCAAGAAATGTAGAAATCAATGGGTTAATTAGCAGGCTAGCAAAACAAAACCGACTAGTGGAACCCTTCATACAGCAAAAAACTGATGAAGTGAAGATAACTGCTTGCATTTGTTATCCTCTCCAGCTGGTAGAAGATTATTGGAATAAGGGAAATTTTAGGCACTGATCAAAACCAAGTTCTATCCATTAAACTTCAACAATTTTGCAAAAGCAAATCATTTCATTATCCATGAGTAGCTTCCCACACAGTACAGTAACGCAGTTATCACAATGTAAGATAAACCTCTTGCCAAAAGAAATTTAACTTCTGTCCAAGTTAAGCTCAATGCAGATGCGTATGTTGGACACAAACAATTTTCTAATACAGAAAATGAACAAAGAATCTGATCCCACGTATAGACATTACAGAAAGCATCCTAGGAACATGATGGAAAACAAATTTTTTTTAAAAAAAACAACAACAAAAAAAAACCAAAAAACAAACCCAGTCTGTATTTCTTCCATTAATTGGAAAACACATTGCATTTTTTCCTGAATCTGACCTAAAAGCCATGCTTGGAGGAAATTCCAGCAGCTCTTTGGAAACGTGTGAGATCCTCTTCCCATGAGTATCAGTGTATCTTGCACATGCAAACAGTGCAACATCATTGCTTACAGTTTCACATCACTAAAAGGAAGTGAAAAACTCAATGATACAGAATTTTAATTCACACTGCCCCCTTGGTCTACCAGCATTCTTGTCTCCCCCATGTCAAAGTAATCAACACTCAAAAAATGTTGCCTTGCTTGTAAAAAAAAATTAAAATCATGTTGCGTGCGTCTTTTTAATTGCAACATTTCTAAGCCCAGGTTACATGCTTTCTCTTTTTTCTCTTTTTTTTTTTTTCTTTTATTTTTTCTTTTTTTTGTGGAGTCATAATCCAAGTTTAATATTGCTTAGGTTACAAATTAATCTCTATCCCCAGCTTCCAACTACTGGCCCATGTTCCTTCCATGCCCATGAGCTTGGGTGGTAGAATGGGGGCACCACAGTGCCAGCTGCGACACGCAATGAGCAGAGCATCGCCTGCACCCACAGAGTGGCAGCCTCAGCAGAGAGCTAGAATGGTTTGTCTACACAAGTTCCTGCCAGTGCAAGCAGCCAGCTGCAAGAGCAAACCCCACTCCAGCACCATGGCAATTCCCTGAACAGACTAAGCTATGCCAACAAAAGCACTTTCTTTGCCAGCAGAGCTGACTCCTCAGCAGAGCTCCTGACAGTGTTGCAACAGCCACTCTATAGTGGCACCCATTTTTTCCCCTCACAGTTTCCTACACTTCCACCTCTACACAGAGAAAGGCAAGCAACAAAGAAATGCAGAGAATAGGTGTGAGGACAAGGTGATGTGTGTCCTGCTAGCTGGCCAGCACGTCATCACCGAACCTAACGAAAATGTGAGATGATCTGCCTTCTTCCCCAAGCCCCATCACACTACGTGAAGTCAGACACACTCAGCTCTAAGATCCATTCACCTGAATCAAAGGGTTTCCAATCCAAGCATCTGAGGAGAGTTGAGGGGTCAGAAGCGAGGTTGATACTCGGCCCTGGAACAAGCAGTGAGGTTCCTCCTGGCTCTGCTCCCTGGCCAAAAGTACCCAGCAATGCTGGTGGACCCCATGCAAGACAGCATGATATCAGTGGATATCAGTGGCTGCTGAAACAGTCTCCCAGTCTTTGGTCAAATTTCATCTCAGGCAAGAAGAGCTTTTGAACCTGAAATTACGACAAATGGGTCCCATTAGGAAAAAAGGGAAATATTTTGGGGAGGGAGTGATTGTTTCCTCCTTTCTTCCTCCCACAGAGAAAATTTGATCTTCCTACCAGATTTTTACTTGTGAATGGGATTACAGGACAATGCTCAGCTACAGTGCTTGCCTACAAGTGTTCCTGTGAAAAAGCCCAGGATTTTGTCACACAGGTATAAATCACCCCGCTATGAGCAGGAGACACAGACCTACTGAGCACCCAGCTGTTTTTCTCAGCAAACCTTTCGTTCCCAACAATGCATAAGACGACCTTTTCCCAAACGAAGCAGGGACTTATTTATATAGAAACTTACTTGTAAACACGCTTGCCTTGTTTTATTTCTTATTTCTTGTAATTCTCCCTACTTCAGCGGCTAGTGTGTGCTGGAGCCATGTGCTCCAGCAGGTCCCCAGCAGCCTGATGCAAACCACGGCTAGCAGATGCCTTTGCTGCCACAACCTCACAGGAGCAGGGTGTCCCCCCTTGCCTGGCTTTCAGGGAACTGGGGTGACCTTGGTTGCAGCCATCCAGCCTCCAGCACAGCCCCAGACATCTCCCAGGCGAGGAGATAGACAAAAAAGCTAACTCACCAGAGGCAAACGCCAGCATTTTTTAAAGGTCGTTTGGGAAGGTTGGCAATAGGAAGTCCGGATCTGTAGTAGTTGACTCAAAGGGCCCTGCAACATTCATGCGTCGGGAACTTCTCCGGGTAAACCATTAACCACCATAAAGCAGAGCTGCGAAACGCCCCTCACCATCGGGGAGGCTCACACAGCCGAACACACACGCGGGCTGCACGGGGATATGGACACACAGATATACAGATATCCGTACAGCTACAGACATGCAAGGACACAGATACACACGGCTTGGGGTTTTTTGAGGGCAGGGGAAACGCTGGCAATTCCCTCTGCTCGGGGCGAGGCGAGCGCTGACACCGCAGCCCCGCGGCGGTAGAGGGGGGATCCGCTCGCATTCCCCGGACGCGAAGAGGGCGCCCGGATCCGCTCCGCATCTCCTGGCGGCGAAGGGAGCAGCCGCCTCGCTCCGCGCCCCACGGGGATGTAAGAGATGCGCGGAGCGCCCCACGCCCGCAATCTAGGCAGGACGTTTTGAGCCCTCTCTCCCCGAAAATACCCACGCCAAAAGCCAGAAATCTCCCCGCTCCCTGCAGCTTCGCTCTCCGACAGTCCCCGCGGCAGGAGAGAGCGCGCAGACCTCCCGCAGCCCTACCGAAGTTTCCGCGCCGCTCCGCGGGCGGCGGCGGAGCGGCCCCAGCTCCTTACCCGGCTGGTGGAGCGGGGTCCCGGGGCGGCCTGGAAGCGGCGGCGGCGGCTGCGCGGGGGCGCGGCGGCTTCCTGGGAGCTACAACTCCGCGGCGGCGCCCGGGCGAGCCGCGCGCCTGCGGAGCGGCGGCGAGCGGGGAGGAAAAGAGGAAATGAGCGGGAGGCGCATTGGAGGGAGGGAGGGGGAGGAAGGAGCAGTCGCCGAGGGACCAGGGAGAGCGAGGGACAGAGCGCAACTTCCCCGGCGGGGCAGCGGGCGCGCCGGGGGGCGGAGCGCACCGTACCGCCGCTCCGCGGCCGCCCCGCGGCGTGCGCAGCGCCGAGCCCCGCGCAGGGGCCGCCCGCCGCCGCCGCTCCCGCCGCGCCGGACACTTGGTATCGCCCTGCCCGGCCCCGCCAGGGCTGCCGCCGCGGGCAGGAAGTGCGGGGCCGGGGGGAGAGCGCGGAGAGGTGGCTCCGCGGGGCTAGGCGCCCGCGGGGAACTGCGCCCGCCCCGCTGGCGCTCGCTGACGGCCCCGCCGGCACCGCGGGCGCGAGCAGCGAGGAAGGAAAAGTTCTGATTTTTGATGTTGGGTTGGTTGGGAGGGTTTTCCTTTTTTTTTTTTTTCTTTTTTTTTTTTTTTTTCTTTTTTTTTTTTTTTTTTGGTGTGATTTTAACCCCCAAAACAAATAAGGGAACGCCGGACAGGGACCCCTCCCGCGGCCCCAGCTCGCCCTGCACGTATCCCATAGCGCGGCTGAGGGTGTTCAGTGCTGGGTGCACGGGGACGGAGGGAGAAAGTCGGCAGCAGTGGCCGCTTGGAGTGGCCGCTGGAAGCGAGCGCAGCCGCCCCCAGCACATGGACCCCACGCTTCCCTCTGAACAGGGCAATGGGACAAGCCCCGTGCCACCACAGTGCCCCCATCCCGTGTCGGCAGCGGCCCCCAGCAGGGCGGAGAGCGGCGCAGGTGAACTTGGCACCGTCGGCTGAGTCTGGACGGGTGCCGTCCCCCTCGCTGGAGACAGGCGCCCACCCTTCGCTCACTGTTCTGTGCAAAACGTGAACTTGCAGAGCCTCTTGCGTACCCCATCACAAAATGGAGGGGATTTAGGGATTGATGCTAATCTTCTTCCTTAGGGAGGTGATTGGAAACATTGCTCAGAAATACCGCATGCAGCACAAAGAAGTGAGTCTTCCCGTTAGGATAGTCCTCCCCACCCACCCCCTCCCAGCTCCTGCCCAGCACATTTTTAAGTCAAAATATATGGAGAATTTAATGTAGTTTTCACTGTGCCTTATCGGTAGCTTTCACTCTGCCTCCCCTTTTAGGAGACTCCATGAGCACATTCAGTGCTGTCTTGAGATAAGAACTGAATAGAGCTGAAATCAAGGCCTCACCAGGAAAAAAGATACTAAAAGATCTAAGCGACAAAACGGGGGGGGGGGGGGGGCTTGGGGGGGGGGGGGTGAGGAACGCACACAAAAATTTCACCGCCACCAAAGCAGTTTTTCAAGGCTTATCTTTGCATTAAGTCCAACAGATTTTCATAGGGACTGGGGAAAAGAAAAAAAAAATAAACCAAACAACCAAGCAAGAAAAAAAAATTACACAAAGAAACCAAACCTTTCACATGTCACATGTACTCCAAAGCTGGAATACCTTGAAACTGGATACATTGATGCAAAGAGAAGAAAATGTTACAGAGATTAAAATGTTACTTAACAATAACCACTTTCTCCAAGGCCTTTCTAAAATAGTTGAACCATTCTCCCAGTTTGAAAAGAAAATAATAAAAATGTGAGCCCAAGGAAAAGAACAGACTTTGAAACTATAGAACAGTTTAAACTAGAAGCAACTCAACCAGGAATATATAATGGAAAATTCTATCTAACCACCAGCGCTGTCAACTTCGCCTGCTTGAAGCTGGATTCTCCTCGCAGGAGATATGTGAATTTTGGATTGATTTCCCAGCAAACCCTTCCCTATGCCAGCATTGCCGACGTAAGCGCGGCCGGGCTGAAGGATGGGGCTGTGGCTCCCGCCGTGCCTCTCCGGCTGCTCTGCCAGCAAGGGCGGTGGCACGGGTGACGACACCACTCCGCCCAGGAATAGGTGGCAACAGAGCAAGTACATACTTGAGGCCTCCTCCAAGATTTACAGCCCTCAGGGCTCACGTCTGGCGCGACAAAACAGTTTATGGTGCTTAACCCCACTTTCTTTATTAATGTGGTTGTCAACCTGTAGCCCCAACAGCAGCAGGTGTCCCTCTGTGTGGCACTGCCCGGTGACCTGCAGCGGACAGGTTTTGAGATGAGACCTGCAGCCATTTCTGAGGCTGCAGTGGCTCTTCTCCAGGCTGCCCAGGTTCAACGGGGAGTGGCAGCTGTGAGTACTGTGTTCCGTTTGGGGAGACCCTCAAGTGGGTCTCTTTGTGCGGCTCTGCCCCCGGCTCAGCACTGCTCTGAACAAGTCTGCCTGTGTTGGGAGGCTCGGGGACATTCCATGGTCGGTGGGTACTTACTTGAAAATTGTCTGTGGCTGCTGCTCTCTTTGAGCCCTTTAATGTTCTGTGTATTATCCCACAAGAAATTACATAAACACTGAAAATAATTCTGTATTCAACAACTATTGGGGAACACACAACAAGATCCAAATGAGGTGTTGCTGTCATTTATGCCCAACTTCTTTCTTCAAGAATCACAGTTTCCAGCATGCAAGATGGTTCAATCCAGACAGCCAACCAGAGAAATACCAGCAAGATATCCAATGATTTAGAGTCCTAATGGTTGCTAATGATCAATTCCTGAGTTACAGAAATCCCTGGGGAAATGAAGAAAAGTAGCCATAGAAAGCTGACAACTGCTCACAAACAGTCTGAGATGAAAAGAGGCTGCAGATCCACTCCTGCAGTGAGTTCATGAGGGCTGCTTCTCCCCTCCTAGAAGAGCAATGGAGCGGGTGAAGGATCTAGAATATATGTCTTATGAGGAGCGGCTGAGGGAGCTGGGGTGTTTAGCCTGGAAAAAATGAGGCTTGTGGAGGACCTTTTCACTTCCTGCAATGATCTGAAATGAGGTTGTAGCTAGGTGGAGGTCGATCTCTTCTCCAGGATAGTAAGTGGTGGAGTAAGAAGAAATGGCCTCAAGCTCTGCTAGGGGAGATTTAGATTGACTGTTAGGGAAAAATTCTTCACAGAAAGCATTGTCAAGCATTGGAATGGGCTGCCCTGGGTGGAGTGGTATAGTCACCATTCCTGGAGGTATTTAAAAATGAGTAGATGTAGCACTTAGGGACATGGTTTAGTGGTGGACTTGGCACTGTTTGGTTAATGGCAGGGCTTGATAATCATAGAGGTCTTTTCCAACCTAAATGATTCTCTGATTCTGTGAAAGCATTTGCAAAATTGGTCCCACTGGGTATATTTGGCTTATTTGATGTTCTTCTTTTGGTGATGTATGTTTGTTAAGCCTATCTGTAATAATCCCATGATGACCCAGCTTGGACTTTAGCAAACTTAAATCCACAACTGCTCTGGCATCTCACCTTTTGTTTGATTTTTCTTTCTGCTTTTCATTCTGTTTCCACAGTCAGGAGTGAGAAACAAAGAGAGATTAAATTGGATTCATTTGCCTCATTCCAATTATGCTGAATTTGAAGATAATGTGTGAAGGGTTTTTTTGCTGTCTGGGGTTTAATCATCAAGGGATTAGATGGAAACTAAGGTATTTGAGGTGTGTGGCTTTTTAAATTTCTTCAGTAATAATGTGAGCTTCATAAGGCTATTGCTAATCTTGAATTACTATCTGCCTTCCTGTGGTTTGCCATGATTAACTGAAGGAAGAGATTAAAGTGGTATTTACCTTTTTTCAGCAGTTTATCGACTTGACCTGGCCAGCCCAGCACCAAAAAGCAAAGGAAGAAAATGCTGGCGAGGATTAAGGATTGAAGTCCTCTTTTCTCATTGGTCTTCTGATATCTGTCATGATTGTTGGGATGGAAAGTGCTGGTGGTGTCTTTGAAGGTGACAATTTGCTCCAGAGGTGGCCAGGCGTCTGGCAAGGAAGATTGCTGCAGGTCAGGCTGGCTCTGATCTGCCTCTCCCAGAAGAGACAGGACTTGCCTCCTCTGCAAACAGTGACAGCAAAAGCATGTCTTCTGCCTTTGAACTGGGGACGTGGTCATCCCCGCACTGTGTCCTGGAGGCACATGGCACTTCCCCAAGGGAAGCTTCTGGCCAGCAATTTTGCCTGGGAAGGAGCTCTTGCCTGGCTGGGCCATTTGCAGAACAGCCTTGCAGGAGAGGTTGGAGGAGCAGCCCTGAGACTCCCTCCATCACTGAGCTTCCTCTCAATGTATGTTTGATGAAGAAAGCAGTATTTCAAAAGACAATGTAATTTTTTTTAATCCTCTTTTAATCTTGTTTTTGAAAATCCCTCAATGAGGGATCACTTTAGAGAAATTCAAGTGAGAACAGTAATGGAGACATGAGCCACTGTTATTTACCTGAGATAAAACCAAGCTGGTTGGAAGGTGCTTGGGGAAATTAGAGAGAAAATTGTTAATCAGAACTATTTTCTTTGATAAATTTTGAATTCCAATGATAAACCTCTGGATGCTCATGTATAACGCCTCCTATTTTTGCTACCAGATGCTGGGGCTTGAATCTTTGCCCCCTCTTTCTTTGGGAAGTTTAACGCCTCTTTGTGCTCCTTTTCTTTTCCGAGTCAGACTAACCAGGCAAACATAACTTGGGAAATGCCAGTTGCATCCATGGTTCTTTCCTTCTGTATGGGCAAGCAGCATCACCTGAAGTGGCAGACCTAGTATTTCATGTAGTACCAAAACAAATATACCAAGGGGTTTTGCCAGTCATCTGGATCACAGAAACTGGAAGTGAAAAAGAGCTGGTAGAATTTACAATGCATTTTCCTGCCAAAGCAAGATTGTTCCCTGCAGTATTTTCTAGTGTACTTCCCTGGCCTATTTTAGATGACCTTGAAGGATGGGGAGAGGCAGGAGAAGGGAATCTGCTAGTTACCTCCGTAGGTTCTTTGTCTTGTTTGAATAGTATAACACAGAGCAAGTGTTCAGAGAATGTAGCTACAACACATTATTTAAGGTAATTTTTGCATACTTTTTCATCTCCAACCTACTTGCTATGCCTACCACTATGCCAGTAACATCAGACAGATGACAAAAGAAAGTAACAATAATAGTGTCAATAGTCCACCTTTTCAGGATTGCACTTCTTTCTCTTAGCAGGATTGTCTTGGGTGTTTTCTTCCTCTGCAAGGAAAAATAAATGGTAAGAGCT
This sequence comes from Chamaea fasciata, assembly GCF_029207755.1. Classification (NCBI taxonomy): domain Eukaryota; kingdom Metazoa; phylum Chordata; class Aves; order Passeriformes; family Sylviidae; genus Chamaea; species Chamaea fasciata. The sequence continues at coordinate 99,505,717 of NW_027094088.1, read as the reverse complement.
GCAATGATTGGCAGCAAGCCTGAGAACAGCAGATGTGAGCCTGCACAGCTGGACAAACACAAAAATACACTTTCTACCTACGTTTATATTAAGTTTGCCCCAGGGACACCCCAGTGCCTACGGGGGCCTTAGTATTTGAACAGCCAAAGTCATCAGGCACATTTACATATATGAGAACACTTGGTATCCTTTTCAAAGTCAAAAAGAGCAACAATTAAACCAACATAAAGGAAAATTGGCTGCGTGGTTTTTCTCTCCTATAATAGAAAGACTGAGGGTGGAGATATTAAAAAAAATTAGGCTTGACAGAGGTGAAGAATTTATGAATTAAACTGACACATTTTCATTTAATTTACTGTTGTCTACCCATTTATTACATGGAAACCTAAAAAGGACCTGATTTTGCCTCCCAGGCTGCAGTTGCTATGTCAGACACTAAAGTTAGGTTTTTAGACAAGATTTTAATATTGAAGTTTCTTACGTAAAAAGAGGAAGACTTTGCTAAATAAGGAAAATTTAAAAGTCTCATTTCTCACTATGGTGCTTTGCTAGAGTTTTTGACTGTAGGGTTTGCCACAATATTTGCTGGTATCATCATCAAACAAAATTTGTGGCCAGGGGCATTTTAGCTGTATCTATTAGCAAAAAAAATTGGAATTTCCTACACTCCATAGCCTGCTCAGGATTATTTCCAGTTGCATCTACCAACAACCCTGTTGTCCCAGAGGGTCTCTGCACGAGGATATCCACCATCAGGGCAGAGCAGCAGGGCCTTGGGTGTCTGCCCGTGATCCCGTGGCATTCCCACCTGGGCTTGGCATTCTCACCCAGGCTATTTCCTCATGCTGGCAGCAGCAGCAGCAATTTCTAAACACAAAATGACATGTCTAATTTGACTGAGCAGAAAATAACAGAGAGCTCTTGAAATGGATGAGTTCCTACAGAGAGAAGTAGCCACTGAAAAACTCTGTGAGAGTAATAGAGTCAACTCTGGTTTTGTTGTTCAACATGGCAAATTTATGCAGAGAAAGGGGTAATAGAGTAAAAAGACTCAAGTGTTTCAGTGCAGCAGAAAGTATCAATACTGTTACTTGTTTCTATTCTGAAACACAACAGGAGAATGCAAAAGTCAGAAAATAAGAATGGAAAAAAAACCTGGTGTGTCTAAATGAAAATTAGTTTTTGCCTTGCAAAGCTTTTGTAATGCCAAGTATTTTTGTTCAACCGGGGCAATGAAAAATACTATTCTAAGCCTGGTGTTTCCCCACAACAACTTTCAGTCTTGCTGAGACCACTCTTTTTTTTTTTTTCTTTTTTTTTCTTCTTCTTTTTCTTTTTTCTTTTTTTTTTTTTTTTTTTCTTTTTTCATATGGCTGAACAAAAGAGAAGGATAAAGAAATCTGACATCACTTTCTAGGATGCTGGAGCCAACAAGATGATACTGTAGTGGTCTTCCAGCCTGCATGCTCTGGGATGCCTTCCAGAGCCCTGCAAAAGCCAGGGCATTCTGCACACTGGAAGCAGGGTGCTGCTTCCCCTGCACCCTGGGGTTAAGGGACTTTGTACTGTGTTTACACTTCTCATCCAGGGCTCAGACCTTACTGCTGGGACACCCATGTCCTCATGCTGCTCCCATCTGCATGAAACCACCCTGAAAGACTTATAATTGAAATTAATTTCCATACTTAAGGTGGGCTTATAGAAAGATGGGGACAGACTTTTTAGCAGGGCCTGTTACAGTAGGACTTGGGGTAATGGTTTTAAACTAAAAGAGGGCATGTTGAGACTAGATAGGAGAAATGTTCTACAATGAGGATGGTGAGACCCTGGCACATGCCCTGTCCCTGTAAACTTCCAGGGAGGCAGGTTGACTGGGGCTCTGAGCAATCTGATCTAGTTGAAGATGTCTCTGCTTATTTCAGGGGCTTTGACTAGATGATTTTAAAGGTCCCTTCCAAACCAATTCAATCTGTGATTCTCTGAAAACAGAGTGCCTCATAAAGCAGCACTTCCCATGGGATTGAGGTCTCCTGCTTAGTACCTGAAGGCACAAGCCACGTGGATCATTCAATGCAATTTGGAGAAAGTCAGTTTAATTTTGGCACTGGGAGTGGAGCGCTCTTGTATTGCGCTTGTTGGTAATTAAGAGAAAGTAAATCACAGGGGAGGACACTAAAAGTATTAAGTAACAACACTTTGATTGAGAAAAAAGTTAGTAATTTTGGAAAGGTTGCTTTATGCCTGAAGAAAATACTTAAATAGGGTAATCACACTATTGGGCATTTGACAAATGCACAGTAGTAAGTAAACAGAGATATTGATTATGCATTTAGATAATCACCAGATCCCCCATGCTCTTGCAGGCATGTCCCAGTTCTCCAGCCTGAAGCTTTGACTTGAAGTATTGAAAAACACACTTAATTCCAAGCATGCAGACAACCACGTTCACTCACTGGCCTGAAAAATTCATGTGTGTTTCCCATCAACTGGAGCACCCAACCTGTGATCCCACAAAGCCACAGTGGCCAGTCTGTGGCAGGCACGTGGGAGCAGATCCCCTGACTCCTGCTGGAATGGCAGGACTTCTCCCCAGGGCAGGCTGCTTTCTAGCCTTGCCAAGCATCCTGCACTACTTTTGCCACAGCACTACGAAAACACGCACTTTTTAAAAATAAAACCAACAGAGAGAGAGGCAGCAGATTTGAGACTAAAAAGGCTCACAGTTTCCATGGATGTTTGATCACCTTTTAACACAACACAAACCATGAGGCAATCTGCTTCAAGCAGAGGATATTTTCCCCTCTCCAAACAGACAATAATCCAATAAAAGAGCCCACAAAAGGATCCCGGACAATGTGTGACAGTGTTATTATCAGCATCCCATTGGTGTTCTGGCAAGGTACAGCCACGCTCAGCTGATCCTCCTGACAGCATTCAAAGGCACAACTTATTGGAGCCACAGCAGCTCCTCTGAGCTCTGATTGCCATGCAAATACCACCAGATTTTTTTATATTATCATGATACCAGGTGTCCATTTCATACATCTGTTTCATATCAAATTATATCCAGGCAAGTAAGAGAAATTCAGTTATGTACTCCATGCTGGTGGTACCTGAGAAAAATTTATCCTGACAGAGGTTTTAGAGGCATGCCTTTATGCTGACAGAGACTGAGAAATAATAAAGAGAACCCGATAAGTTCCTAAACCAGATGTATTCCTAAAAGTGCTGGACTGGGTCACCTTTCCTGTAAGGGTTTCAGCATTGTATAATTAATGTACAGTTTGTCTTCAACTAGGCAAAGAGCAGGTTACTGAACTTCCACACATGAACCCCCAAGAATGACACAACTACTGCTTTTCTTTGACATCCTGTCAGAAACAACCAGCCTTTAATGGCACACAAAATTTAATTTATGGTAACAAAAAAGATAGGTAAACAAATTACACTGGCAGGGGCAGAAAGTAAAAGTAGGGACTCTGGAGCTTTTGGGGTCTTCCAGTATCTTCCTTTTCTATTCTCTGCTAGTTATGCTTTTCTTTCACCCTGACAATGCAATTTTCCATTGGAAAAAAGGCTGCTTCTTTGGAGTCATCACTGCAGGAAATCTCCTGTTTTAGTGGGGTTCTCTGTGCCTGGCATCGGTGGCCACTGACAGCCACCCTTTCCTCAGGGCAGGTCCTATCTCCCAGTGGTGGCATTGAAATAAAAACACAGACACCCAATTATTAGCTCAGCTGTAGACGACTCCAGGTGTGGAATTTGGTTTCTGAAATTACAGATCCAACCAAGCCAGTCCTGAACCAGTAAAATTCAGTTGAGTTTCCTCTGACTCATAACTGTTTTTTCAGAGAGGTTTGTAGCAAAATTTCTACAGCAATTCCTCTGTTGTTGCCTGACTCATGCTGAAACACCAAAATCATTATTAAGGTGAAATCACAGCAAAGGGGGTGTGAATACTTGGTGTTTATCAGTTCAAAATGCTTTAAAAAACATATTTTGCTATGAAACGTGCTTTGTCCAAAAAATAAATACTGTATTACTTACAAAATCAAACAAAAATCTGTCATATAAGACACAGAGGAAGCTTAGCACTTACAAAAAAAAAAAAAAAAAAAAAAAAAAAAAAAGGTAAGGTTAATTTATTCTTCAATAAACCTTCATTTATCCTTCTGGTACCTGTGTAATATTTGTGTTCAGCATCCCACCTGCTTTCAGTCTGAAGGCCCATCCATGACAGCAGGAAAGAGGATGCTCAGTGTGAAGTATGAGCTGTTCAGATGTCCCAGGATGAGCAGTGGTACAAAGTACACAACTGTGAGCAGTGATCCCTGATCATGGGAGCAGAAATACATGCAGAGGTAGGGGCAGAGGTGTCCTTACAGCTCCCCCCCTCTCCCCCGACAGTGCAAAGGGATGGGACAGAGGAGTCAGGCTAGTTAGCAGGTCACTGAAGCTTCTGCTCCTGAGGAAAGGCTCCAAACCTGCCGTGGCTTGCCTCTGTCAAAGGGTGATCTGCGAGGGATGGAGGCATCGTGCAGCCCACTGCTCTCACTTTGGGTTTGCAGCATGGAACCAAAAAACCCTTTGCCTGATGGAATGCTGTGCCTGGGAATGGCCTGGTCCCCAGCTGCAGTGGGAGCCCCACTAATTCACTGGGCTTTGCAGTGCCATAAAGCTCAGAGGCCTGTGATGGTGGACCTCAAGGTGCATTTTGGTGGAAAAAAATATTGCAACATCATTTTGTTTGCTTTTTGAATTAAAACTCAAACTATTGCAGCAAAAGAAGGGACTAAAAAAAATCCCCCAAGTCTGGGAGCTCATATTTACCTTCTTACCAGCTCTGCAGATACTTAATTTGAATGTTGCTTCATCTCCTGTCTCCCTCATGTATCATCACTAATTAAAGTACACACTCTACATTTACCCAAAGGAGGATGTGGGAGGCAGAAGAGGCCCAATCTCATTTGCTGGTGCTGCTGTATTGCCTCTGCAGAGTCAAATGCAGGGAAGCCAGGGTCCTGCTCTGTGCCTGGCAGCTGCAGCACAGACCTTTCCCTTCACTGCTCTGTGTGATGGAAACCCACAGTGTGCGAGTGGCCTTTCCAGGGAGAAAGACCCAGTGGAAGAAGTGGCTGTAACTCACTGGGAAGATGAGGTGATCCTGGTGAGGGCAGGAGCAACATCTCAGTGTGGGCACATCTCCCCACACACCTACTTTGGGGACTGCTCAGGCCTCGCTGAGCAGGCCAGAAGAACTGTGCCAGTAGCAGCCCCATAGGTCTGTGATTTGATGCTTCCACGACATTCAAATCCTCCTACTAACTTTCTGCTCAAGTAAAATTCAAACAAAGCTTTATGCTTTATTAGGACACATCTTCCCCAGCCAGCATCCCAGAGACACCCCTCTCACATGTCCCCAAGAGCCCAGCCATCCCCAAACACACATCCACTCACTCTCAGCAGCAAAATGATGCTGTTGACTTCTTCCCAGCTTCTGGTTCCAGGCTAGAAGTCTGTGTCTGCCAGTCTCTACTGCACCCCAGCTGCACCTCACTCCCATCCCAGCCAAAATGTGGAGGTATTTTTGGCAGTGCTCCGCTCTACAGCCACACTGGTCCTCATGCTCACAGCAGCCCCAGCTGCCCCACAGTGCTACAGGTGGCATCAACCGGTAACACGAAAAGGGAGACTTGAAAGCCTAAAAAAGCTAGGGAGGGAATACAGACACTTTTAGCCTCAGAGATTATCTATGCCTCAAAAGATTCAAGAAGATGGTGTCAGAGGAGGACATGCTGAACTCAGCTTGTTTAACATTTGGACAAAGTCTTTCCCTTGTCCCCTTCTGAAGTTCTGGTGCATGCTCTGCTCTACATGAGTGAAATGCATCCACATCCATAAAAGCTATGGAAAAGCACTGCTGAGAACTTCTACAGCTCTGAATAATTAATTCACAGAACTATAAAAAGCTACAAGGGAATGGAATTTAGAAAAATCTAGTTTTAGGATAATTATAGTTCAAACCAGGCGAGCACTTGGACCCAAGACAGATGCATTAGTAGGACAACAGAGCATAGTGGATCAAATTCAGACTTGGCAGAATTGTAAAGTCTTATAGACAGCTCCTCCTGGGGTGGATTCAGCCCAGGCAGAGAAAGCAGCCCCTACAAATGATTAAGTGAGTAGAAATCTAAATTAACACCTCTAAATAACACCACTTAGTAGGAAAGGCATAAAAGAAAGGAGTACAATTGTTTCAGGTTAGCATTCATACCCCAGGTGTAAATAGGGAGTGATATTTACTGAAATATTTTGTTATATGCGATCTTAACCTGTTTTACTTCTACATTGCTTCCACTGCCATGTCTACTGTGTTACCACTGGTTCATAAAATCCCCGTTTGTTTGCAGACCATGTCACATGTAGGCTTTTTTAAAAGCCCCGGATGCAGGAATTCATGTGTTGCTTGCAGACACAGACCTTCAATTTCCTAACCAGTTATATTTCTAGTCCATATTTTTTATGGCAAGTGTGAAAACATTAACCCTGAGCCCTGAGTCACCAGCAAGCAAACACAGAAGTTTTCTTTCATTTTCCTGAGTTTAAAGCCAGGCATTACTGTGCCCAGGTAGATGTTGAATCTTTGGGACGGCCCATTTAACTCCCCCTTCTCAGGTAGAGAGATGTGGGGCTTTCATAGTCTGTGTGCTAACACATGTAGTCAGGCTGCGTACTGGGCATGTTTTAATTGAGTGCTGGAGGAGCCAGTGTTGGGTGACTGGTTTATGGCTGACACCATGCAATCCCAGAGCCCTCAGCATCTCAGAGGGCTCCAGAAGACTCTGCACAGGATCCCCCAGGATCCACCAACTCTGCCTCTATGTGTTGTTTGCTGGTTAAAAGAGCATATCCACATACAGGCAGGAGGTTATGGCTTTTTCTTAGTAACAGCAGCTGAGAATTCAGTTTTATTCAAGCCAGAAGTGGCAGGCTACTTAAGACCAACAAGAAGATTATCACTACTTCAGAGTTGTTTCAATGTCCAGTGTCCTGTTTGGCACAGGACCAGGCATTTGCAGTTGTACCTCCTAACTGAAGACATATGTGAATTGGCAGAGGGGTCTCTCCTGAGTCAGCTCCTGTTTTCACAAGTTCCCTGTTACAGCATTATTCATTACCAGTATGAAGTTACTGGGCACTGCCATAGCACACTATCAAACAAGGGCTCTTTACATAGTGGTAAGCTATGATTTTCTAGAGACTTCATTTACGAAGAGCACTGGCATCTTCCAAAGCAAAAGGCTCTCCTATATGCCATTGCCATTTAGTGTGCACAAGAGGGGTATGTATTATAAGCAGATACCCTCTCCTCTGTTTGCAAGTGCAGGAGTTATTTGTCAGGACATGAAGCAACTGGAGAGAGCAAGTGAGAATTACTCTATCAGTCAAAAATGTATTCAGCCCTGCTCTGGGGTTCCTGCTCCAAACAGAACAAATTCCATTTCTCTGACACTCAGCTTTTTAGAGTTCTAAAGGGGGTGGCAGGTAAAGCATCACATATTTTTCCCTTGTGTCCAAAAACATTAGGATCAATTAAAGAGAAGAGCATCTGCTGAGGGTTCTGATGATTGAGAAATGGAGAGTATGCCTGTCAGCTTATAGATAAAGCAAGGCAAGTGGGAGCTGTGGGCAGGAAAAGGGCAGAATGACAATTCAAGACAAGGGAAAAAAGATGGGGAAAAGGCCTGGGAAAAGGATGCAGTTCAGTAGAGACGCGTGTGAGGTAGGCAGGAACAATCAGCTGTGCAAACACAGCCTGGCTTCAGCTGCCAAAAAAAGAGATGAGAGGGTGGTTGTGGATTGCAGAGTGAACATGATTTAACAATGTCATGTTGTTGTGCAGAACATAGATGTTCTAGTGTGGGTATAGTAGGAGAGGAGCCCATACAATGGGAAATTACCCTTCCACACAAGACAGAGTGATGTGCTGTGTCTCGAGGAATGGAGCTTGCAGAGAGCCCAGCTGCCAAGCAGGGGGGGCAAATGCCCCAGGAGCAGAGGCTGGCTGAATAGGGGTTTAGCCTAATTATGTGAAGCCTGAAGGGAAACATAATCCTCCATCTACGTAAAATGTTGTCATAAATGGATGTCTACTACCATAAGCAGGAGCAATGAGCTTGAATTAAAGCAAGCAAAAATTCAGAGCATGCATGGGGAAAAAAAATCCTGCAGGTAAGGACAGCAGTTAGGGAGACTGAAATTTCCATCATCCTACATACAGGTCACACAGGAGGTGGTTAGAAATGATAAAGTGGTACAACCTGCCTTGACACTGGAGAATAAAAGATTAAATGAGCCCTCGTGACTCTTTCTAGCCCTATTTTTCTGTGAGTTATCATAGGATTCACAGCTGCAGTTTTCCGTATTTTCATGGTTTAAAAATTTAGTTCCACTGTCCAGCACCGCAGTGGAGATGCCAGGAGAAAGTGGAAGCCTTCTTGTGTAAGCCCAGTGACGCCTCACCACTTTTGGAGCAAAGTCCCCATGAAGTCACCAGCAGGCTTTGCTCTGGTCTCCTCTGGAGCTGAGAAAGTAATGCTCATAGCAAATCTCTGGTTTTGTGCTGCTGAAATATAAAAAAACAAATTACAGATGGGTCAAAATAAAAGCAGTGTTTCTGTTCAGCTTCCAGATTGTTTAACCCTTCTTTCTTCCATCATTCCTTGTCAATCTCTAAGTCTCTTCAAAGGCAAGATTAAAGAAAACCCCCTCAAATTCCTGTTCTGTAAGTGCCAATGCCAAGCTGTTCACCTTCGTGAATTTGTTCTGCTTTTGTAGCAGAAATGGTTCACAAATTGAGATTCATGTGGCCTTTCAGTCTCCCAGAAGCTATTATGAATATATTGGCTCAGATCTGTTTTCTTCATTTCCTTTTTTTGGAGGGAAGCAGCCTCCTGCTGCTTAATACTGTGGTGGGTTACAGGGAAGGACAAAGCATCTCAAAAGTTCTTCGCCTCTTCACAGATACACACCTCAAAAGGACAAGGGAGAGCGGTCAGACATGCAGCAGGGGAATCAAGCAAGGTCTTTTCATCATGAGGGTGAATAGTCCAGCATGGGCCATGTTACCCAGGGAAGCAATGCTTTCTCCATCCTAGAGTTTCAAAGTTCAGGGGATTGAGGGTGTGGACAATATCACCTGACTTTTAAGTTGGTCATACTGTGATCAGAGGTGGGACTGAGACCCCAGAGGACTGTTCTGTGATGCCAATTGAGTTAAACCAGAAACTTCCTGAGTGCCAGCAGAATTTCCCATACTTTTTCATACCTAGAACATACTTTTCCCCTGCATTTAGGTTGCAAATGGTTAGGGTGTGTCTCCAAGCTGCCCCAGTTGCACCCAGTGCTACTGAGCAGCTAGCCCAGGGCTTGCTGCTGAATCTGTTCCATGCCACATCCCACCCCTCATCTCTCCTTGGCTCACTTCTCCTGCTAGATTCCGTCTGGAAGCTTGTTAATAAGGACAAACATCTATTTCCTTGCTGTGTTTCATGAAAACAGAATAGATACATATATCAATATAAATCTTTAAAATAAAATTTAAAGAAAAGAATAATGAACATCCTTTCTTCCATTGCTGTGCCACTGCAGCATGGGAGAGAACAATTTATGTCAACTCCTCTCACTTTCTCATAGTATTTGTTGGGGTTTTAGGGCCAAATGTCAGCCAGAGAAGACACATCATAACAGTAATGGCTGTGGTTCGAACAATCTCAAAATGCACTTTGAAAATACTGAAAAGCATTCTCCCTATCTGAAAGAAGAAAAAGAAAGTGAATATCATCAGTGTGTTACTCAGATCAAAATGAGCACATATTTTTATGTAGCCTTTGCTTACAACTGCACCAAACAGTTTTTGCTTTCACTGGATCTGCCGGATGTCTACACATGATTACCGGTCACCAGGAAGGGCAGAAGCCATTTTGACTTTCAGAGCCTGGGTGATTTGGCAAAATAGGGCTCTTAGGAGATGACTGTCTTGTAACCAAGCCAATTTTAGTGCAGCTCTGGAAGCTCTACACTGATGCAACCATGACAGTATACATAAGGAAATCACCCTGTCTTCTCGCAACAGTTTTCTGCCTATTAGCTAGACAATAAATTTTTAGAAATATTCTATTTCTTTGCATAGAGGTCAGATATCTAAGGCCAAGATGATGTTTAAAACAAGCACAGAGATTTCTTGGTTAAAGCACTAAAAATGTGAACAAAATGAACATACCTTTACATCCACCATTGTAAAGGAATATGCAGGGCTACCAGGGCTTCCATCACCTCCCTGGTGTGCTCTCCTGAAAAGAGGGGTGCTTGGTCATAGGTGGTGCTAAAAGAGCCTCTCCGGGTGCTTGCATAGGCAAAGGATGGACGATACAATCGATCTGCTTGAATTTAAAAAGACAGATTTATGAAGAATAATTGCCTTCTAACTTGGCAGACAAGTGTACTGTCTTGAAGGGACTCACAGCTGCGTCTCGTTCTCATGGAGTTAACTGAGCTTAGAAAAAAACATTTGATCTATTCTTCCTGCCTTAATTCAACCTAGCTGAGAACCTCCCAGGATATTTCTATTTGAATTGCAGCAGGCTTTCCATTTTGATGTGTTGGCAGTGAATATCTGTCACACTGATGGCATTTTCTACATGGAAAGTATCACCAACACTTACAGTAGACAGTAGCATATACATCACCCAAATGGCTGACTGTGTGTTGTAGGAAAAGCAAGATGGGCTACCTTAGACTGTTAATGCAGGTTGCCTTGAGCAACACAAGTTTTGCAGCCAGAATCCCAGATTTTGTACCATTTCTGAACTAGATTGACAGCTCTGGCATTTAGTTACATTTAAAGTTAAGCCACAAATTAAGTACATAACAAATAAGCAGCAGCACCACTCATGTACATAACAACCTTCCAAACTTCATCCATCATTTCCTGCAACCCCGTGCAAAGACGTTTGACTCTCGCCTTTAAAAAGACATATTTTTCATTTTTAAATCTCGTATTTGCTCAGCACTTGAACACGGCTGGAAAATTCCTGCATAACCTTCTTCCCAGGGAAGAGGAAGAGGCAAAGTCCCCTGCAGGAGGTCTTGAAAAGTGACCACAGAATTAAATGAGTAATACAAAAACAATGAGTCTAGATGAAAGAAAAGCAAATTTCGTCTCCAAAGCTGAAGGTGAAGCTTCTTCATCTGAGGCTTTTTTTCCTTCTCTTTTTGTCTTTCTCTCTTTTTTCCCTTCTCTCAACACAATGTTGCTTCATTTGGCCTGTGTTGATCGGTGTCAGCACTGAAATCATTTAGAGGAATATGATGCAGCCACCAGGAGAACCAGTTTGCAAGTGGTTAAGGTAAGTGTTACCTATCTACCCTGACTCAGACTCTGAAGCTCATAACTTATGTTCTTTTACTTATATGAAGAACATGAGTAAAGTTGTAGAATCATATTTCCAAAGTAGATCATTAGTAGTCAAAGAAAATCTGTCCCGTGGAAACTATCTTCAGAACAGTGTTACTTAGGGATGAATCCTAAGTTCTCTGGGTATGTTAAGCACATTATTTCTTCACTGAGAATATGTCTCAAGGCTGGTTTCTGTAATGTAGATCTTTTCAAGGCAAGATAAAGCCCATAGTGCTATGCACAATATCTGTAAGGCTCTGTTAGATATAGAGAGACCAAGACATTGCCCAGGTCCACGTCAGGACTCCGGTTCATGCCAACTTCTCCCTTCACTCTGCAGGAAGGAAACCCTGAGCTTGGTCCCAGCGTGGGAACTGAGACCAGAGGGGACAGGGCCAAAGAAGTGCTCCATTTTGGTCTCAGTCCAAGTGCAGGTGAGGCAGCACTCAATATGAAATTTACATTAATATATTGTTAATACTAAATTGTTAAATTATATATTTCTGCAAAATTCAGTATTTGAGGGGTTTGAAACTTGCCCAGTTTTAAAAGTAAGACCCCAACATACTTATTTGTATTGATATGGTGATCAAAAAGGCCAGTTTAGGCCACCTCTGCCAGAAAAGCATTGCCCTGGAGGGAAGATTTTCCATCTTGCTCAAAATATCCTTTCATTTCCCTGAGAGGCCATCCAAAGGTTTGTTTCATGACCTGCATATTCAATGTCTTCTGGCACTTACAAGACATGCATATGCTAAATGCATGCAGATCTCAAACAAGGCTTCAGGAAAAATTTCCAAATGAGTAGATTCAATTAACTGCATTTGTTCTTCCAGATTATTTTTTTTTTTTTGAATCAGTCTACAAACAACCATTCAGTGACCCTGGGATGGTTCGCATTGCATCTCATCAAGGTGATCAAACTCAGGATGTAACTGGCAGCACAGGGGAGGTTCCTTCCCTGTACAAATGTCATAACTGCACTCAAGAGAGGTCTGAGAGCCAACAGCCCTTCAGCTGCTGCTCTGGGGGCCTGCTGACACTGCTCAGTGGTTACCTGGCTCCCATTCCCCAACAAGGGTGCACCTGATCCCACTGCAAGGTGAATCGTCTTCCACAAAATCCTCCTCAATTGGATTTGAGAGCACTGATCTTGTATTGGAAACGTATTGCTCGTGCAAACGTTACCTTCAGAAAACACTTTGCAAAGATTCAAGGCTACTTCTTCAAACCAAGCCTGGATCAGTCATTCACAACTGAAATACTGCTGCTCACATCTCCCTGGCACTGAATGGAAGCACAAAGCACCCTCCCCACACACACACCTCCCATCCTCCTTCCTTCATGAGTCAGCTGTATCCCTCACTTCTTTGCCAGCTTTTCACTTCTCCCAGCCAAGGTATCACACTCAGGCTGCGCTCCAGCTGTAAGACTGTCACTTTCCTGTGATCAGTGCTCTGTGGCTACTCACTAATTTTAATACCTGCCTTGTCCTTTAATTATGTCTCTGCATCAACCCTGCTCAAATGCTGTCAACCCTTCACAGCCCTTTCCTTAAGGAGAAAAGCAGACCCCTAACCCAGATGGCAATAAGTGCTTGAGTTCACCATATATGGTGAAAGGATCACTTCGGGTTTAGCATGGAAACACACAGAGCTCTATTTTCTGATGTCAGGGTTAATACAAAAGGTATTAAATTCAGTATATCATGTCTCCTTTACTTCTCTCCTTCAAAGTGTCACGCATCCTGCAGTATGATGTGCTCTGCCAATCTGTCCCACTTCTCTTGATGTAGATTGGAAAAGCAATTCATTCCTTTGCTGATATTATACAAGATATTAGAGTGTTCTGAAACATGTCTGCCAGCATTTTGATCGTATTGTTCAAATGCTATCACAAGAGATGAGTCTGCTTAATGTGGCAGCAGTGTTCTGTTCCTCTGTGGTGACTTGTCCCATACAGTGACTGAGGAGATCTTGTACTGAAATGTCTCCGTGCTTTTCTGCTTCCCTCTGATGCACTAGCTCATAATCTCTTATGTGTATGAGGCACCTCAATCACCTCTATGCTCCACCCCAAAGCAGTCCTTACCCCACTGGGCTGCTTTGATCTGTGAATCCTTTCAAACTCAGCTCATGGAGCTGACAGCAAACCCTTGCCTCCTGTGTTGGAGGACATTCACATTTTACTTGATGTTATTTCCAGTCTGTTTGTTGAGGAGGATGCTGAAGAAACTCACCCATCCTGAATTTGATCATAGAAGGCCATATACATTTGATCTGAGAAGGCCATTGATTACAAACCCACCTGCCTCCTCACCATCTTCTCTTGCTTCATATCCCAGCTCCTTACTGTGCTTTTTTGCCCTGCTTCTATTCCTACCATCCGGATTACCCTGTCTATCTCTACATCTGTTCTCCACTCACTAGTCTGTCCCCACCTGCTTTTCACAGCTTTGCCTTATGCATCCATATGCTTGAACTGAAAGTGTGGCATTCCTTCATCTTTGGCTCCAATTCCCAATTCCAGAGGAAGAGTTCCTGAGACTATGTTGGGCTGGAGCCTTAAGTCCAGAGATGAAATCATCTGAGAACTTACCCGCAGCACCATATATCTAAAGTGTAAGTGAAATAGTGATTTTTTTTTTTTTTCAGAGGTTTATGTCTTGGCCAGATTTGAGGAGAAGGAAAAATGAAAAATGATCCAGTTGCAAATCAAACTCTCCTACTGAGCTTCATTTCCTGCTCCAAAATGAGGCACTGCAGTTCAGGCTAAACAGCTCCAAGAATCCTGACTTAAGGAAATTAAACTGGTTTGTGTCAGACTTTTTCCAAATTTGATGGATCAAATTTGCTGAAGTTTGCAAAGCCACCAACTTCTGGGATAGGTAGTATATTATGTAATTCATTTAGACTCAATTTTACTTGACAAGGCAGAATCAACTGAAAACAGGAGTTGAAAATGGAAATTGTTTAGTAATTCTAAATTCATACAGCTGTGAAAATTTAAATGTTCTTCTCCTTCAAGAGCCTGGAAGCACAGAGAAAAGGTATGAAACACAAGTTACTAGTAATAACCTTCATATTTAGTAAAACAAAAGATTAGACCCTAAACAAGGTTTATCTCAACTGTCAGCAGTCATCTTTAGCCCTTCCTAAATGCCTAGTTACAACTTCTGAAAGACAAAAAATGCAAGATTGAGTTAGAACCTGATGGAAGACCTTCCATGGTCAAGTGTTAGAGCTCCAGGATCCCATGCTCAGTTACCCACAAAAGGTGTTTCTCTGTATTACCCTGCACCACACTGCAGAACAAGACATTTTTAAGTAATTTGGGCCTTTCATGGCTTTGGTTTACCCTCATTAAGAAGGGGGTTCTCACCTCAAAGCAAAGCTGACATTTGTTCTCTTTTGTTAATGGCCATCACATGTTTACCCAGAATTCAACAGAGCAGACACCCAAAAGTTGCCCTCTGAATGTTACAACAGTATGACTCAACAGCATCACTGCTCCGTCACCAGCACAGCTTTCCCCCAGCTTGCTCTTTCCATCTCCATAGTTCATATAAAGCAGGTGCCATTAGTTTCTCTCAGCAGCAGCAGCAGCAATAGCTGCACTCTCTGGCTCCATTCCCATCTCAATGCCACAGGATGCTTTTCCCAACCCAGTCCTCTTTCACATGCGCAGACAGAGGCAATGGTCTCTGAACAAGAGTGGGAGCTCTGTCTTCCACTTAGTGAGTACCTGCAGCTCCTTTCCAGAGGAGGCTGGGGCACTGGCTTTTCTGGATTTGTGGATCTACTCTACCTACTCGTCTATGGTAAATGAATAAAACCCAACACCTCTGGATTAGGGATCTGCTGAACCTTGTTTCATCTCTTTATGCAAACCTTTCTCCTTGAAGATCACAAGTTGCTGGACCATCTCCAAATGTGTGTGTCCAAGTTTGCTCTGAACCTCTTTGCACAGCACAGCCCCTGGGCAGGTGGCTTCATCCCACCTCCCTCATCCTCAGCCACATCCTCAGCTCTCTCCAGCTGCTGTCACAGCCTTGGAGGGGACTCCAGCACTGCAGAGGTCTCTTTGCCACTCTGCCTTCACGACTTTATCCTTACTGACATCACTGTGGTGAGTGGAGGCGTTACTGTCTCTGACAATAAAGCCTTGTGAACACCCACCTTCAAAGCCAAGCAGGGTCAGCTACTCATGGCCTCTCGCAGACCCTCATGGAGTTATAAAACTCACACAGCGTGACTGCAATACCTATACAGCACATTAGCCTCATCTTCCACTGCACAGAATTTTAACACAGAGAGCCAGAGAGCATCTTCAGTCATTTACCACAAAGAATGACATAAACTCCAAAGAGAAAATACAGCTGCAAGTTTCAGTAATTCAGAAGAAAATATGCGCTTTCAAGACTCCATGCATATATCTTCCCACATTATGTAAAATTAATTTCCGTATCAGACAAAGCCGAAGAATTATTAGGATGAAAGGTCACTAAAAATGATCTGTGTTACTGATTTTATCAGCCACTACTTACAGCTTTAAAAAAGTCAATGCCATCTAATAGTGTCCATATTTCATCTGTTGAGAAATCTAATACTCACAGAAAGGAAGCAATATCAGACTGCATGGTCAGTCTTATGTGGAAGAGAAAGACAATTCTGAGAAACAATAAGAGAATGAAAATCATGGAACCCAGCTAATATGCTGCATTTATACACAGAAGGAGAAAAGGGGAAGGAAAGAAACAAAATTATTGTGATGAATAGTGAGAATATCTTACAAATAATGCAGATGCCAACATAAGATATCCTTTATTTCTGGAGTTGGTAATGAAAAAGATGAAGATTACTGCAATGTCACTCCAATACCATGAGAGCACTGTCAATCCTGTCAATAATCCCAGTTGCAAAGTGGCATATGTACACAGAAGGTATTGGTTTCTGAAATTCAGGAGTGCAACAGTAGATGTCCCATATTAATATCTTTCTCCCAAATTTTATGTTGTGCATGCACCTCCACCCATATAGTGCTGTTGACCCTGCAGTAGCATCCAGACGCCCTGACTTGGGGTCCTGTTGTGTGAGAAGCTGCAGTTTCAGCAGGCAAAGGCTGTGGCTGCTCCCAGCAGGTACCAACATGTGGGTAAAGGGCAGGCAGAGACATACAGTGCCTAGGCAGCAAGAGAATCCTGGGAAAGGAGCATGTCTTTTCTTCATTCAAACATACTCATAAATGCAAGGACAAGGAGACCTTAACTAGATTTATCCAATAGCAATGAAAATCTCTCTTCAACGGATAATCTTACCTCTCAATTGGCAGCATTTGCGGCAGAGTTTGCTTAGCCCCTCACCTAGTTCAAGCAAGATCATGCTCACTTCCATGAATTGTATCAAGTGGCAATAAAAGCAGAGTAAATGAGGTGCTTCGGCCTCCTGTCAAAAGGAATGCAACTATGGCACATCAGGGCATCATATGTGGAAGGACAGAGAATGTCTCTGCACTGAGACAGGTGAGCCCTGTACAGGGCACCAAGTTGCCTTAGTTACTGGCTGCCAGCTGCATTGGCAGATCATCTCCTTTGGTGTGGACACAGACACCTGAGGCCTTTATCTACCCTTGCAAAGCACTTCACCTTGTCATCCCCAAGGGCCAAGCCATGTGCACAGTTCCCAGCCAGTTCCCTTTGCTTGCAGCTGTCCCCTCCCTGCTGCCACCTGCCAGGGCTGGGAGAGCTGGGAAGTGTTTCCATCAGTGCTCCCACCACAGCTGATTCCCTCTGCCCCCACATTCACTTACATGTCCTCATGCACTTGCAAGTATCCCTTTCTGCTGTCTCGTGGGGGTTGCCCCCAGGACAGGGCATGGTCCATTCTGAACTGCTTCAGGCCACCCAGACTGGCAGAACCCGTGCAGAAGTCTAGTCCGTACCTCTCCTTTTATCCCATGCCACTACCTGTTCCTGTTTTGCATTAAGAGATTTTTTTTTCCTCCTCATTTCATATTTTTAAAAAATCAGCTTTGTCAGTATTCTGTTGCCTGAGCTATTGCAGGAGCACTGTATTAACTCAGGGAGCAATACTACCAACACCAGGCTTGTTTTGAAGCTGGTAACACCGTTACAGGTATTTTGCTTTGGCAAATTTAGTGCATGAGATTTCAGCATTTAACACCTTTCCCTCACATTGTAGTTCTAGTCATATTTTGTTTGCTTAAAAGGTGGGGGGTGGTGTTTTTACATGGTTAATCTGTTTTTTAAGAGAAGCTCAATCTCCTTGATCTGGTCCATCCACAAAAATACCGCAGTCAAAAGAAATCTGCCTGATTGTACTACACCACTGATTTGGGGCGAGAACATCTGCTCTCAGAACATCTGAAGTTCTGCCTCAAATCAGCAGCTGAGATACTATCTCCCTAATCAGGCAGTCTTTTATATTTTACTTTAAGAAGCTATATGTGTAAAAACAAGTCAGCTGACTCCCTGAAACTTTTAAATTATTATCGACCTATCCATCTTATGATCAAATCTAACACGTCTCATCTGAATGCTTACCACAGTGCCTTGTCATCCCAACTTAAAACTAGTTAGGAATGTTATTCACAATTGTTATTTTAATAGGAACCCACTCCTAGAATTACCTGTCTGATCAGGACTTCTGTTCAGTGGATGAATTTCATGGTCTTGCAGAATTAGTCTTTACATTATCACAATTATGTGCAGAAATTACATGACCTTGTTTTGTATTTCCCTGACATGAATTTTTGTGTTTCCTATTAGTTCCAGATTTTTATCTGATTGCACAGTGATAATTTCTTCCTGAACACCAAATATCTTGTGCTTGGCAATTACACACTCAGAAAAGAAGCAATTATTTTGCTTACAATGCTTTATGAATTAAGTTCACAAAGGTTGAGACAGAGGTGTCATCTATTCTCCATACAATCTGATATTTGCATGTTAATTGAATCCTCCTCCAGGAGGGCCACCCTGTTTAGCTCATCAGAGAAGAAGCAAGAAAGCTAATTAATACCTCAGAGGGGGTAGATGAAAAAGGGCAGCCATTACCAAAACGAACAATTACCAACACGAAGAATTACCACATTTCTTTTATATTAGAGGTAAAACACACGTGTATAAACAAGGCTCAGTTCGTGGCTGCTGTCAATGGGCCTCCTTTGCAGTCAATGGGGTTATGTGGGTTTGTGCTGGCTGAGAATCAGATTAGTGCTGAAAGAATCCAGGAGAAGCGTATGGAAATTAAAGGAAGCTCTTAGTGCCAGACCTCACCCAGCAGAAGCTGCAGCATTTGATGGCCATTTGCATGTCATTACCAAGGTCCCTAAAAATCAAAACTTGCCCACGTTCAAGGTGTCAGAGGCATTACCAAGAGGAGAATACCTGGTTTGTTCCAAGTCAGGAGACCTCTGTTATCAGTGACAAAGTTTGGCTGGAATAGCTGCTAAATTGCATCAAGATTTAGCCAGATTATACCCAAGTACCCAGCCATTTGCCTTTACTTTAACCTATTGCCATAAACCAATATTGTGTGTGACTCTCTGGCACTAGTGGTATCTTGCTCACAGAAGCAAGATTATGAGATTGGGACACCTACAGTGGCAGCTCTCTCCTAAAGGGTGGATTCTGACCACTTGTAATTTTCATCAGTTTCAGAAGGTTCTGACAACTGAAGATTGAAACAAATTAATTTAATTCCTATCTTGTACAAGTTATTTCTAAAAAAAAAAAAATCGTTCTTCTTTTCTAGCATTCACCAGGATACAACATTTTAAAACTTAATACGAGATTGAGATACATGAGGTACTATCTGAGGACTGGTGAATAAACTTTATCTGTACATCTGGCTTTCAAAATTTTATTGTAGCTCATAATTTCCTGTTTTTAAATATAAGTTGAAGATTTGTTCTTTGCATGTGACTTTTTTTCTTAGGTAATTGGGATCAAAATTTTTTGTCTAAAAATACAGATACAAAGTGCAATAGCAACTTAAAAAACAATTACTTTAGTAGTATACTCCTTAAATCTTTTATGAAACATGATTCCTATTGAAAAAGTTTCTTATTTATTAACATAGGCATTTTCTATGGTAAATTAATTAAACTGGCCACCAGTAACCACAGGGTCTGTCAAGACATTGAAACCATTAAAACTGCCCTCCTCACATCCCACTTCTATGAGAATGCAGAAAAATCACACTTGTTTTTTCCTATTTTGAAACAGGTTTTCAGCTTTCAATTTATTTGTCTTTGAGTTCAACTAGATGAACATGCTGAAACAAAAACCCTCCTGAATTCCAGCTGAGATGAAATAGCTGTAAAACTATCTTATTTTGACAAAAAATACCCTTGTTTTAGATGCTTGTATGGTGACTTTTATGAACTGTTTGATCTTTCATTTTCTAGCTTTGAAAATCAGCAGTGTCATTCTTAAATAGTCTATTTAATTTATATCAACTTAAATTCTCAGCTGTTGTAGCAAGTTCTGCCCTAATACACTTGTCATAATTTCATATCTCAAAACAGATCTTCTGTTTCATTATTTGCTTCTTTAAAAAATCTGGTTTAAATAAATATCTTCTGTTTTTTAAAGCAACATAATTTTCTATAATGGCAAATTAAATACACTGTGGATAAACAGACAAGAGAAGAACAGCTCCTGCCTTGCTTCCACGATAGTGGTTTCTGAGCAGTCAATAACTACTCAGGATAAGGATGCTGAAATTATAATAGATGTAATGAGCTGTAAAGAGCTTGAATAATGATATCAAAAAATGTTGCTGCAGACACAGAGCTCTCTAAACCAAAAAAAATTGAAAAATTTCAGATGGACCTCACTGAGCAGTATTTGGGCAGCAAGCTGGCAGGTAATTAATGGAAAAACATGTAGTGATACACATGGAAAATTTCTAATCCTGCCTAAGATGAATTTTAAATTATTTTTTCCATGTGGTTAATGGATGAGATAGCTTTTGAAAAATTCAGCACAGTTGCAGTTAGAAGTAGTGATCATAAAAATAAGAAGAGAAACAAAGAACAGTAAGGAAATTGTCCTAGTGGGGCTGGGGCTGTTCAGAGAACATCTCCAGGTCACAGTGTGTGGGTCAGGTGCCCTCCACCTGCAGCAGCATTGATCAGCTGGGAGGGACACAGGGCAGGGCAATGAAGGTTCAAGACACTAGTCATCTTCAGGTCAGTGAGACAATAGATCAAAGGCACCACGGAGAGCTCCAAAGTTCAGGTGGGATGGAGAAGACAAGCAGGATGATAATTTCTCAGCCTGTCTCCTATCAGTTTTATTTCATGCTTTCCAGCTGGACAAAATTTTGAGAGTGCAGAAAATACTTGATTACACAATATCTCTAGAGTTCCTTGCCACAGGTTACAGAAAGCTTGTGGGTGCAAAACACAGAGTTACACAAATCTGGAGGAGGACAGGAGCCCACTGAAGAGTATGAACCTGGAGAAATACCACCTTGTGTCTCTAAACAGATGGGAGGCGCAGATGGAAAGAAGGTGCGAACATGTTACCACATGCTCACTCTCTTGCTTCACTCTTCTACAACTTTGAAAATAACCATGTTTCTGGGAAGGGCTGGATCATCACCTAGATAGGTTTATGCACTTGAGCAATTCCTTGTGCCTGAAACTGTAACCTATATTGTGCTATTATTTGTCATGTTTTATGAGGTAAATCCATTCTCTATGTATGATACCAGCATCATGCAGATACTGGTGGCATCTCAGAAATTAAATAGGAAATACTTCTAATGAAGAAGCAAGCAATGTTGACTTTTCATTTCTATTTAATGTGTTTAATTCTGGTATTGCGGATAACAAAATCTGTGAAGGTGCTTAAGCATTTGCAATTGCTGAATGGTTTCAGAAAGTAATCAGGAAACTGAATATATTTGTCTGATTGCTGCAATAGAAAGAAAAGATTCAGTTATCAAATAAGTCATAAAAGATTCAAGTATCCTTGACCACTGCCTGCCTCCCTCCCACAAAGCACATTTTAGTATCTCCATGGATCAGAAAATAACCCTGATACTCAGCATCCAAATGGGTCCTCTACAGCTTGACTGGAACTCTACCCACATATGGTATTTAAATTTCCAAACTGACAGCAACTTAGAAGGAACTTAACAGAAGTCAAACACTGCCTTTTACCTACCCAGGCATTAATACTAACCAAATGGACAACAGTAGTGCATAAGAAGAGATTTTAGCCATAGCAACATAACCCAGCAATATTACCATGGGTTTGCATCTTCAAATTAGTGAGCCATTTCTACACCTTACCACAGCAAGCACAGGGACACTTTGCTGCTTAAGGATTTGTAGAGGTGTAAGTGCAGCTGGAGACACAAGAAGATCTTTCATATCTAGGTCTCATTATTTTTAAAGAATGTTATGACCTAGTCTTGATTGACGAAAGTGTCTTCATCCAGCCTCTTGGGACAGTGTGGCCAGCAGCAGCCCTTGCTGTCTCCAGCTGCAGTGCCTGGACTGTGGAGGAGAGCTGGGAAGCCCGCCAAAGCCTGCAGCTGTTTGCTGGATGTGACAGGAGGGCATGATCAACAGAGGCCAGCTAAAGATGGCAAATAGAGAGGGTAAGGGACAAAAAGGAGTGCCCCCGTCTCTCAGTTTTTTCTGGTACTACATCTTGTTCACAACGTTAGTGATATCACCAGGCTCATATTTAGCCCTTTGCTTCATCAATTCTCAAGCACATTGTGTAGAGAGGCAGAGCCACCTCTCCTCCAGCCCATTATTGCACCACCCTTCACCATCCAGGCATTCAGTGACAGCCCAACTTCACATCTTACTTTCTTAAAGACTTGAGCTAAGAATATCTGCCAGGAACAAAACCAATGTTTATCCAGCAGGTTTCAAGTGCCAAAAGGTTCCCAATTTAAATCTTCCCAAGCTTTCCTTCACCACAAAATTAGTGTTTTGCTGTCAGGGAAACAGACAACTGAGCACTGATCTCTGCACTTTGGTCTGAAAAACAAGAAGCACTTGCCTGAAACCAATTCAGATGAACTAAACTGTGCACCATTGGACACAGTTCAGATGTTAATAATGTGGGGGTTGACAGATGGGAAGAAAAATATTTCCTCTCCCTTCTTTGCCACGACCTTGCTTTCCTGGCAGTTTGGGAAAAGGGGACCCTGGGACACCTGGGATGTGACTGAGCTGGTGTGTGTGGCCCTGCAAGGAGAGCAGGAAAGGGATGTTCATGGCATACCCAGTCCCAGAACAGAAGTCAAACAGCTGAATGATACCTCAGACAGCTGCAGAGCAGCCAGATTGAGGAGGGATTTCCCAGGTGGCCCAGCAAAGAGTCATTTAGAGAGGCCTTTGCATGAAACCAGATGGCCCTAATGAGTCCCTATCCGTGGGACCATTGCAGGAGAGCTGACCCAAACATGCAGACAGATAACCCCAGCCCAGGGAAACTGCTTCCTGGCTCCAGACCAAGATAATGCCCCCTTATAATTTCTTAGTTAAATGTAGATGGCAGAATCCATCAAACCAAACCTTTAACCAGACAAAGGTCACTTATCTCCCAAGAGTACTGTGCACATACTATAGTGAAAACAGATGCTATTTACATTATTATTAAAAACCTGATCATTACCAACAAACCTGATGAGCCAAAAAGCAACTAAAATATTACAGGTAGAGAAAAGGCTTTTCTGGGGATAGTTT
The DNA here is from genome assembly GCF_029207755.1 of Chamaea fasciata. Classification (NCBI taxonomy): domain Eukaryota; kingdom Metazoa; phylum Chordata; class Aves; order Passeriformes; family Sylviidae; genus Chamaea; species Chamaea fasciata. The sequence goes on along the minus strand of NW_027094088.1, from coordinate 99,482,520 downwards.
GAAAATGCTGGTGCTGTAGCAACAAGACCCTTGTCTGGGAGCCTTCAGCATCTTTCCTGTTGCCAGTGAAACATTCCCACCTTTGAAAGAATTTCAAGCAGCCATGATCAACTCCACCACCACCCATGGCTGAGAATGGATGTTTGGGAACCCATCTTCAAACCTGCCTGAAAACCAGTGTGAGGTGCAGTGGAGCCAGTGGATGACAGTTCTTCATCTTGCAGAATTGGACCCCCACTGACAGTGTATTTGATAGATTGCCAACAAAAGTGGAGTCATCCCAGAGAATGATGCTCTCTGTACACCATTTGAATTCCAAAAGGCCTGTTTCTTCCCAGTAATGACAGTCAGCAATAGCAGGGTAGCTCTGAAATATTGAATGACTACAAATGATATTTTGATTCACAGAATATCTTCCATCTAAAAGGGCCATTGTAGTTAAAATTATCATGAAATGACAATCTAGCCTATAGCACGGTAGTCTTGATTTGCTCCCCACTTTAAAGCCCCAATCAAGTTCCTGAAGGAAACAGTGATTCACAACCCTCATTTGCTATTCTGTGTCAGAATTTCACTAATAATTAATAGTATTATTGTAGCAGTGTCCTATTATACAAATTATTTCACATGCACAGAATAACATATTCACCAGCTTTGGCAAATAGGAAGCAAAGGATCCACATCTCATAAACAGAGAAAATTTAGATCCAAATGCTTAAATCAAACTAAAGTTGACCAGAAATTATCATTGCAAGTGGAGTCAGGCTTACAAAGTTATCTTTAGTGACACAGACCTACCTGACTTAGAAAAAAAGTCTGTGTCAAAGACAGGAACTGATGTCTCTGATTTAAGTCCAAGGTTTTAAGGATTTGGCAGCACAAGTCCACAGCGCAAGAGACACTTGGTGCTTATTTGATCAGAAAAGGTCACCCTTTCCTTCCTGGGGTCAAAGCTCCTGTGTTAGACCCAGATGTTTCCATCCGCTGCTACAGCAGCCAAGCCCAGGGGCTTCAACAATGTCATAGAAGCAGAGGGGACACCCAGGATCTGGCCCAGGTTGAGCATTCATTCCAAAGACGGTCCTAGGGATCAAGCCAACACAGCCTGGCTTTCTAAATAACACAAGGAATCTGCTGCTTATGTGGAATAAGAATTTGTAAAAAAAACATATTTGCTTCCACTGAGACTATTTCTGTACCCCAAGTCCCAAAGAGAAGCCCTGTCACTTTGCAAGGATGTAGAATAAATAAAAACTGACAGATAGAGGAAAGAACTCAACATGTACAAGCTGGGGTAGGATGTAAAGGGAGGCACAAGAACTGGAGAACTTTGGGAAGTTGAGTGAGATTTTTAGAGTGGAAGATCACAGGATCACAACTGAAGAACTCCCACTGGACATGGGAAAAGCCATTGAAGTTGTTATCATGACTGGCAGAGCTTTAGTGGAAGCAGTGCATACATTAATAGCACTGTATATATAAAAGGATATGGCCGGGATTTAGCTCTATTGGGAAGAAGTGAGGTAGAACCTGGGTAATTGTCATTAATTCAGGGATCTTCTATCTCTCAATATACCGATGCACGCACTAGTAAGCCATTCACAGTGAATAAAACTTTTTTACCCAAATTAAAAATAAAAATAAAAATAAATCCTATAAACATTCCATATTTTGCTATATAAAAACCTGCCTATTTTATGATCCTATTTATTTTGGCAAGTGTTGAATTCAAGAGTTATACTCATGTAGAAACATTAACCAGTTTAATCTTCTTGTGAGTCGGAGGATCTTTGAAACAGCATGTCTACATTAAGAAAACTGTTATTATATTTTGCCTCTCAACTTAATTAAAGTCTCTTTTATGAAATGTTGCATTTGTAACTGCTTTCCCCTTCCTGAAATGAGCCATCTTGTCTAGTACAGTAATTACAACAACATCATTGAATCTGTATTCATAGGCTGTTTTTAAAATAGCTCCCATTTCCTAGTAAAGACTAAAGATGTGGTGAGTAGAAATGTTGATAAGATGGATCTCTGCGGCAACATTCAGTCATGGACCACAGACCACACCCATTAACAGGAAAACAATTGTAAACATCCAAAGGATGACACCCCCAAAGTTTGCATTAGAGCAACACTGCCCTCAGCCCTGCCCAGCAGCCACCAGCCAAAGCATCCCCAGAAGTACAACAGGATGCAGCTGATCACTTTTTTCCAGCTGGAAGTTATTGTTAAAATCCATCAATTTGAGCTGGGAACTGAACGTGCTGCATTGGTGAGACCCTCCAGAGCCGAGCACCCCTGCCAGCTCTGCAACTGACTGATAGCACAACCACAAGTGACTCACTTCACCTCTTTGTGCAAGACTTTCCTCTCCAGTACTTGCCTCACATTTCAATACATGAGGAAATGGAAGAAATTTTCTTGTGGAAAAGGGTGAACTAGTTTTCCAAAACCTGCGAGCTACACCCCCAAACAACTGTTGACATTAAGAAAGCTTTGTGCCTTTAAAATGTTGTTGTAGAAGTCTGAAGATTTCCACTTCAATGTTTCAGAGAATTTAATAAAGGAAAAATTAATTTTTAAAGGAGCAGAATATTTTAGGTGAAAACTTTTGACCCAGTTCTTCCCTAAGCAAATTTAAATTGGTTGTCTTAATCAGTTTCTCAAGTTTAAGCAGGTTACAAAAAACCTCAGGATTTCAAAGAGACCAACAGAACATATTACAAGAAATTAATGTAAAGAAGCAACAGTTTGTCTGACATAAATCTGCAGCTATCAGATTCAACTGACATGGATGGAAAAATTTATCAATGTTTAAAGAAGTTGTTTTAAAAATAATTTCAAATTCCCTAACAACTTCAAATAGTTGAGGAAGAAAATTTATTCCTTTTCTGCAAAAACTATTCTCGGCCTGCAGTAACTGAATCAAATCCTAGATATCCTGAATTATCTTTAATTGGCTCAGCATTTTCGGGCCTTTAGCAGAATGCTAACTGCTCACCCCTCAGCCATAGCTACATATATATATACAGAAGACTTTTCATCTTCTTTGATGCAGTATTGCAAGTAAGGAGGACAGAAATGCCTGGCATTTCAACCCTGCCAGCTCAGATCAGCACCAGACTGTAACATCATCCCAGTGAGGAAAGAAAAAGGAACATTTATAACAGAAACACACTGTCAAAATTGAAACAGGAGTCACCTCAAGACATGAACTGGGTTTGTTATGATTTCCAATTATTATTTTAATTATTCTTCCACATCTCGTTTCCGTATTTCCAAGACTGCTGTTGCTCTGTTCTTTAAGAGCAATGTTTTCAGAAGGAACCCAGATGACCACAGTAACCACTCACATACAGGAATGACAGCTCAGATTTGTACAAGAATGCCAACTTATATTACATGCAGTACATTTAAGAGCTAAAATCCTGCTGAAGATGGCAAAATAAGGAGCTTTACTGAGCAGGATGTCGTCCCAGGAGGTTTTAGTAATACATGGAAATGGATATTCAGCAAAAGCAGTGGAGAAAGCCCAAAATGTGGAGTTCCTCTGGGAGATTTTGTCTGGGCTTTTTTTCCCTTTCTTTCCGCATTACTAAATGGTTCAGGGAAGAACCTACACAGATTTTACAGAAAACACCCTTCATGCAGACCTGAGTAGAATCTTGTCCACTGAGCTAACAACCTGCATCGTCGATAGATAATCCTTTTTGCCCTGCTCAGTGGCCCAGCACAGGCAATGGTCAGGAGTGCAAAGGACACCCCTAGTGTGCAGAACAAGTTGAGATGCTTTAGGGCATATTGTGCTAGGCATGGGGAAATAATGTGGAAGGACCTAGAGGGAAGAAGTTCCTCCGTAATGCCACTGCATGCTTCCTGGTACAACATGCAAAGTTGGACACTGGAACATAATTTTCTGAAAGACACTATTAAACATAGTAACACAATATGAGAATTTGGCCCAAATTTTTAGAAACTTTGTTTATTCTGGCCAACTTCCACCTGGTGTACCTCAATAAACGGTGAGAAATTTGCCAGTGACATAGCATAATGACCACAGGGCACTCATGCAGAATGTGTACACTAGGAAGAGAGTCCTTTTCACCAAGGCACAGTGAAACCATTCTCTCTCCCAGCTCAAAGGAGCTGTGCTCTGCTGCTGTGCATCTTTAGCTGTGCTGTAGCTAAGTGGCATGTGGAGTGAAACCCTGCAGTGGCAAAGCTCTGGTTCACCACAAAACAGTACAAACTATGAGGTGGATCTCAAAACCAATGAGAATGTCAACTCTGAGACTTTGTTTCACATGCAAAATAAGATTGTATGTAGCAAAAATCAACTTTTAGGTAAGATATCAGACAGTGTTTTCCTTGCTATCCATGACCTTGCAGGTCAGATGATTAGAGGAATGGAGTACTTCTCCTGTAAAGAAAGACTGAAAGAACTGTGATTGTTCAGCCGGAAGAGAAGTTCCTGGTGTTACCTTATTGCAGCCTTCCAGAACACTAAGGGGGCCTACAGGAGAATTAAAGAAGGTCTTTTTAACAAGGGCATGCAGTGATAGGAGAAGAGGCAACAGCTTCAGGCTGAAAGAGAGTGTGTTTAGGTTGGATGTTGGGAAGAAATTCTTTTCTGTGAGGGTGATGAGACACTGGAACAGGTTGCCCAGAAAAGTTGTGGATGCCCCATTCCTGGACAAGTTCAAGACCAGGTTGGAGCAACCTTGTCTAGTGAAAGGTGTCCTTGTCCATGGTAGGGGGGTTGTCAATGGGTGATCTTCCAGTCCAGGCCATTCTTTGTTTCTATGATTCTATCCCGGCCTCTGGGCTAAACTTTGGTCTCCTCAGCAAGGCTCTTAATTTGCAGCACATCCTGTGCAGTGCCTCTGAGCCCTAAGGAAAAGTCTGTCTCTCTTCCCTGAATCCAGTTGGAAGCATGCAGTAGTTGCCTGGTCTCTTTGGCCACTCCTGGCTCTCTCTGAGGCTGTGCTGAAAACATGCCTTCTTTCCCTGGCTGTAGGCATGCAGTCCTTTTACAAAATACAGTCCCCACTTCACCCAGGATCAGCAGCCAGAAGAAGGCAACCAGGGGGAGTATTTCTGGTGCCTACTTTTGCCCTGCTGACAGCACACAGAACTGAGCACATGAAGATACAAATCAGAGAGCACCTGCATATTCCCCTGCCTGTGGCCAGGCTCTCAGGAACTGTGAGCTGGCTCTCCCTGCCTGCCATCTGATTATAAAAATGCTTTTTAAACAGGTTTCTATGGGAACAAGGCTTAATGCTTCCACACTTTCTTCTTGTCTTCTTCTAATAACTTCTGAACCCTTTGGCACATCCCAGCCAGAAGTTGACAGAAAAAGACAAAAATGCAGAGATATTCTAGTTCCTCAAGTATCATAAGCACAAGGGCTGAGCAAGTAGTGGAGAGAGAAAACATGCTGTCAGTGCCTTGGCAAATAGAAAAGCTGTAGTCCAAGCCCACAACTCAATGACTACTACATGAGCCTTTTTATGAGGTCCCTCTGTTCCCTAAGGATAAGACATCCACTGGGCCAGCAGGCAACTGGCAGACAAGTACACTGGAAACTAGGCTTCATCAGTACCTGTGCACAAAAAAATTTCTTGTTCCTTCTTATCATCCAGTAGGTAGAAATATAAATAATACTTGGTTCTGGAAAACCTGCAGGATGAAAGACCAGACTGATTGTCACATATCGCTGGACAGAATTTCTCCCCTGTTTTTAACCCCTGCTTTTCCTCAAGATTTTTACTCAAATTTTTGAATTCTGTTTTCTATATCAATATCAACATTTACAAGCAAACTTGCATACACACCCTCTCCCCTTTCTTTTGCTAAAGTTATATGACCAAATACTAAAAACTGGTAACATCTGGATGAAAATCTGTATGTTGTTCCTGTTCCCATATTGTAAACCTGGCTCCAGCTGATTTGGAAATTTTATCATGGTCTGTAATGGGCTTAGAATTGCAGTTCTGCTGTATAAGGTTCAGCACTATTCACAGTTACTGCTTTGGAAATTGCAGAATTTAATCCCAAATGAAATAAATGTCATTACAAACTGCTTTAGAAATAAATTTGACTTCACACAAAGGTTTCTAACTTTACCAACAGATAAAATCTTTTTTTCAGGTGAGTGAGCCACGTCATAAAGAAGATAGAAGGTCATACTGAGGGCTTTTACAAACGGTGTTGTTCACCTAGGGATGCTACAAAGGAATAAGAACAGGGCGTAAGTGGTGTTTTCCCCTATGGCAGGTTCTCAGCTGATGGAACAACTAGAGCGTGACTGAACAAAGGCATAAAAGCTGCTCTAGGACCACTGGATATTCTGCCTGTCAGTAATTCAGTATGTTCAAAATGAAGAATTCCTTCTACATTAAGAGAAAAGATTACCAGCTTGCCAAGCTGAAAGATTTGAGGCTTGACTGTACTGTACTGTACAAATGAGAGCATCCAGAGCACCAGATCCCCAGAGGTGCTCAGAGCCACAGAAACTGCAGCAGGGACTGCCTACAGCCCCCTCCATTAGCAGCCTCAGGCATAATGACTTGCCTTTGGCTAGCAAGACCCTAAACTGATGGCTTGCATTTTGAAGTGCTTCACTTTTTGACTGCTATTTGCACCATGTGAGTTTCTATATCAAGACACTGCTGCTGAAGCTGCAGGTACAGTGCTCAGAGCAGCCTTAGCAAGAGTCTTTCCCAGCCCACATGCCACAATCCATGTTCTTTATCTCAGTTGTGCCATGATTCACTCCCTCTCCAGTGCCATCCCAAGAAATTGTATTAAGTTTGTGTATCTTGCTAAACTGTGACATCCCAGTCAGGACAGACTTTTATTCTTGCACTTTGATAGCACCAATAACAGTTTGGCAGGGATACACACCGTGCACAGCAAAAAAAAAGACCCCAAAAGGTTCTCCTGCATTCAATCATAAGAAACAAAACCTAGTCTTTCCATGTAAATTTTGTTATAACATTGCTACACTGGGTTACAGATGTTAGTCTCCTCTTGGCATCTTCTCTTCCCACAGTTCACATCCCAACAATTCACTGAGGTCTTGAGAAATCAGTGCAACATGAAACAGTATATAAGAAATGTGATTTTTTTTTCTCTTGGATTTACTCATTTCTACAATATTATCGGAGGAATATCTCAAAGTAGTCCCAGATCTGTTTTTCCTTACTAGCTCATTTAAATTGTCTCTGGGGTCCCCTAACCTACTTTCTGAGACTATACAACTGCCTTTCCTTGTAGCACGCTTGCTTTGCAAGCTTTCCCTTAAAGATAAGGTTGAGTATTTTACTCTCAACTGCTTTGACTTTTGTTATCCCCTTAAATAGTACTACAGTCATTGAAATACACAATCTGTATCCTGCCTTATGTCACAACCTAAATAAAAAAAGTACTAGGCTGGTATAACAACCTAGATGTATTACAGCACAAAACTGTCATTAGGGGGAGAGGAACTCAATTCTCCTGCAGTAACATGGCAAGGTTTTCTACTTCATAACCTTCCATAATGTCTCCATTAAAGGAAAAATAAAGCAGTACATTTTGACCTGGGAGTATGACAGAGGTTTACATTATTTTTATTTTGAAGATGGATGAAAGCACATAAAGCCCTTGTAGCAGTGTTTAGCTTGGCTGATCATCTTCCTCAGACTTTCATGACCTACTGTACAAGTATTTGTTCTGTCTACCCTCTAAGAATGCTTTTTCATTAAGCTTCAGTTTATTACACTCCTGTCTTTCACCTCAACTGTCTTTTGCCCAGACCTTTTCATCCTTTGCATCTTCGTACTTTGTTTCCTCTGGAAAACAAAATCAACGGTTACATAGCTATTAACAAAGATCAGGTCTATTTTTTTTTTCCTTCCTGCAAGTCTAATCCCATATGAGCCAGATAATCATCAAATTTTTAATTCTGTGGCATATAAAACAATTAGAAGAATCATTAGTTGAAGTTTAGATGTTAGTTGCTTTACTCAACCAAGTTACCCCTCTACAGGAATGAGATTTTAGTGCTGAGTAGCCAGTGCCATGCAAAACAACACAGCCTTTTTAGCAACCATACTGTAGTAACTTGTGCATTAAGGATACAATCACCAGTAGAGTTTGTAGAGGTTTTTGCACTCTATACACACTGCAAGCATTCCTTAACAGTGAACAAACCAAGGCTAAGATTTGCCTTGTCCAAATTAAACTACATAACAAAAACAAGGTTATCGACAGTTTAGGATCTACCCATTGTAAGAAAGGTTTTGCCAATATGGGGAAAGCAAACTGAGCATCTCAGTGAGATGGGAAAAGTGTGAGGTCTAATCACCCCTGCAACTTTTTAAGAGAAAAATATAATATCTGTGGTGAGGATCAAGCAATCCTCTAGCAGGAGACACAGAAGGCCACAGAGATATCTCCCTAGCCCTCAGTCTCACTGCAGAGATGAGCTGAGAACAGGGCTGTAGTGGGGGAAACTTGATTTTTAAACTCTTGCTAACCCTTTCAGACCTTGCCTGAAGACATTCCCTGGCTCAAGGACCATATATGGCTCTCAGCTGCTTGTTTTACAGTGAAGCTGTGCATTTTGGCACAGATATGCCATATCTGCACCTGCTGACCATTCCCTACTGCTCTATGCCCGCAGAGCACTTCCAAGGCCATGTCTGAGAAGGCTTCAGTATCAGGACTGGTGTAATGTCCAACCTCTGGTTCTGTGGTTGCATGATCCAAACCCCACAAGACCTACTCTGAGGAACCAGAAATTAACCTATCTCAGCTGGATGGTTGGAATTAGACCTTCTGCAAGAAAGAACACTACCCTCTCACTATTTTATCTCCAGGTAAATGACAATATGATTTCTTTGCTCAGGCACTGGTCAGCTTGTGGTTTTCAGCACCTGTAGGAAGTCCATTCTCTTTCTGTAGTCTCTCAAATCCTTTTAGATCTTATCTGACCTTTTCATTTAGCAGCTCCCTAAGCAACAGGCTTATTTTCCCTTTACTGTCGTCTATAAGGAGATCTGAATTCAAATCTGCCAGCCAGGGGATACAGGAAGCAGGACATAGAAATAAGCACCAAGGGAAGAGAAGCCAATGCCATCATTGAAAACAGCTGAAAAAGATGGACGATTGTGTATGCACTAAAGGAAAGGCAACCCAAGCAGGAGACATCAGGATCTCAAAATCTCCAGAGACTGTGGCAAGAAAGAGGGCTGACTGGTCATCAGGGCAATGCAATGGTTTGAAAGGGCATGTGGGCAGCCTGGTCCAGGGGCAGTCTCCACAGGTCTCACTCAAACACCCTTGCAAGTCTGCTGAGCCATGGTTCATCCTCCAGGCTCATGACACACACAGAGAGGTGTGAGGACTGAGCTGACAGGTGAGTTTGATACAGTGGATGGCACACCCTTGGACGTGTCCAGGGCCAGGTTTGATGCGCATCTGAACATCCTGGTCTAGTGGAAGGTGTCCCTGCCCATGGGGGGTGGGTCAGAACTGGATGATCTTTAAGGTCCCTCACAACCCAAACCATTTATGTTTTTATGACACCATGAACCCACAAGGTTTGCAGTCCTAGCCTCTGGTCTGTCTCTATCTGTAACCCATAGTAGTAGTACATTGCTTTGAGCTGTTTTTTGCAAGCTGCCTCAGTCAGCAGGCAGAGCTGAATGATCTTTCCCCCATTGGCAGAAGGGTCTCTCTTTGTTGGTGGCCAACTAAATTCTTTCCCTCCAACTCTGAGTAAAGTACCAGTTTAATCTCAAACACTGACTAAAACCTTACTTCGATACTTAAATTTAAAAATCACGTCAAGCTCTTTGAAAAAAACCCCAGGCCTTCATTATCATGAAGTGGGGAGTTAATCAAAGGATGTTTTACATTTTCCAGGAAAGGAACCTCTGAAGCATTTCCACTTAACTTGCTGGAATTTAAGGAACAAGCTAATTAATTTGTGGCTTGTGGAAGTACTCGAGGGCTTACTGTAAATTCTTAAAGACCTTTTAAAGTGATTTAAATGTTACAAAAAGTACTGAGACACTCCCCTTGGAGACTGAAAATACTTTCTTTTCTGCAGAGGGGCTCAGGCTGCCCTCTCGGCCTCAGTAAAGCAGCATGATTTGACCAGCTAACCTGGGGTTAGAAGGCAGATTGTCACTCTACACGGGTTCATGGTTGAACAGACATTGAAATGGATCCTTTCTCACACACACACATATTTGTCTTGAAGCTCGTCAGACTTCATTGGAAGACAAACTTTGCACCAAACTGCTATGCTGAATTAGGTCCTTGTGCATGGCATCTCTGCAGAGAAGAGTAAATGTCAGCAGTTACAGCTGTGATTCTCTGCCATGAAAATTGGAATAATACCAGAATTAAGCCAGAATGCCATCTACGAGAGATGATAGAAAAGTAATAATAGCTTTGGCCTTCAACATCAGAAGAGATGTAACTACTCAATGTTTGAGGAGCAGCTGAGGTAATTTGGTGTGTTCAGCCTGGAGAAGAGGAGACTGAGGGGAGATCTCATTGCAATTATAACTTCCTCTTGAGGGGAAGAGGAGGGGCAGACCCTGATCTCTTCTCTGTGTTGACCGGGGACAGGACCTGAGGGAACAGTCTGAAACTTTTTCAAGGCAGGTTTAGGTTGGATATTAGAAAAAGGTTCTTCATCCAGAGGATTGGGCACTGGAACGGGCTCCCCAGGGAAGTCGTCACAACACCAAGCCTGAGAGAATTCAAGAAGTTCTTGCACAATGCTCTCAGGCAGAGGGTGTGGTATTTTGGGCTATCCTATGCAGAGCGGGGAGCCGGACTTGATAATCCTCGTGAGACCCTTCCAACTCAGAATATTCTTGGAATATTCTGCGATTCCCAGAACAATCACTGAGCAGTAGTTAAAGCCACTATGAAGGCTTTACATTTGAGAGTAGGGAATACATGAGGGCATAGCTTCTTCCCTGTGCTTGAGTACCTTACACCATATCTCATTTTCCTCCTCGTGTGAGTTGCTGTCTCCCTCCCCAGTCACTGAGCTCCAGTTATTCTGGCCCATGATTTTGGAGGCATCTATCACAGTAGATGGATCTGGAAATGGCTGGCTCTTCTGACTGAGTCAAAGGATGCCTCTTTGCTCCTTAGCAAGAGTAGGCAAAGGTAAGTGACCGTAATACAGCAAAAACACAGCACTTCCTACTGTGTCTGTGCTTTAACTTTGAAATTCTACTTCTATGTCTAATCCTCACATCCTGCAGAATTTCTGAACCAGTTTTCTTGGAATCCATACGGGAGAAGCCTAGTCTTTTCCGTAGTACAGGCTCTAGTTAGGGTCTGGTAAATGGCTCATTCCTTCTCTGTGCACCATTCCTGACATTGCCTACCTGGACCCCTGGCTATGCTACAGGAAACCCATTTCCCTCTCTTCAATTTCCTTCAAACCTGGACTCCAGGAAGGTGGTGTCCACTCACCACAGGTGACCCCATCTATAGTGAGAGCAGCAGATCTAATTTTTCATACTACAAAAGTGAAGTCACTGCTCACAAAATTTGGAAAAAGAATGAAGGCAGCTTTAAGAAGAATTAGCATTATCTCTTTGAGGGTCCTTCCCTCTTTCTGGAGTGGGCACATGGGAATTCAACACACAGTTCCCACAGACCATCTCCAAGAGTCAAGAACCTGAGCACTCCTAAAAGTGCTCAGTAAGCACTTTAGTGCACACAATGCTCTGCTTTCAGCTTTGCAGGCAGTGCTTTCTTGCTAATCTGTGCACATTATATGCAACATTGAATACAGGGAGGAAAAACTGGGTGATTTTATAAGAGGAAGACTGGCAGCAGAACTTCTGAATGCTGCTACACTTCAGAGCTCTGAGCTTACTCCCTTGCATGAACAAATCTGAACCACACTGAATAATTTATTTTTTCCCCTTTACTTCACTCCTGTGTTGACTCAAAGGGACATCTCACATGCCCCATACTTGGTATTGTTTCAACATAATCACATGTGAAAGAGTCAGAAGAATATTATTTGGCCTGATAATATTGTTTCCATAAGAAAATTACAGTGGGGCATCAAAGGGAAAGGAATTACTCTGAATGGCACTTCATTAAATCTTTTTATTCACTAAAGGAACAATGATATAGTGGATGGATAGAAAAACAGGCATTAGGTGGAGGTGAGGGCTAGAAATGAGAGAATTTATTTTAATTACAAAGAAGTGAAAGCTGGAAAATATTTAACGCAAAAAGGAGGTATATTTTTGTGAGGATTTCTGTATAATCTAAACCCATTTCCTCTGCTTCACATTGACATGACATTCTGTACCAGCACTTTGGTTCAAATCAGAATATCACTGCCAGACCAGTTTGCCAGACCAGCCAGTGGACTGATATTGCAGCAGCTCTGCACAAATCAGAAAAGCCAGTGGCTAAACTCCACTGGCAGAAACATATTGCAGCCCTTCTTCTCATAAAGCAGTTGACAAGCCAAGTCAGGGGAGCATTTAACATTAATTCCCTCTTACAAAAGACTCACTCAAGAACTTCAAAGAGCACAAAGTTCTCGATATCAAAAAGGAACCATAGTACAAATGCACATCAGAGAGACAATGACAGTTAGAGGACATAGCTCCACCACCTTGCATAAATGTCTTACACAGAGCATTCACGCTCATGCCTTGCCCTGTGCTTTATTACAGAGCTACCAGGAAGACCATTCAGACTCCTCCTGTCCTTGACTATGCCTATGTTTTCATCCTGAAACATTACTCACTAAGATGCATCAGTTGTTTTGCGGAGGGCACATGAGGAGCATTAGGATCTGTCCTGCACAGCCCGGCTAGGGGCACCCAGAGCCAGCACTGCTGAGACCTGCCAGCTGATGCAGCTCCCATCACACCCATTCTACACCATCTGTGCCAACAGGGAAAATGCGGATCCCTGGGCAGTTCTAGGCACTTTGGCCTGCTAATGCAGACAAGTGCCAGCGCATGCCAACAGTGTGCTTTCAGGTGTGGCACACACAGCCTTGCACTGGAGAGCAAAGCAATACCCTACTCCAAAGGTGTCAGCTATGCTCTCCAGCTCAGCTTTGCCAGAAGGTGCATCCCAGAGGTTCTGTGGTGCTGGAGCAGCTAGGTCCAGTGGTCACATCCAGGGGGAGCGGGTGTACACCAGCTCAGCTACTCAAGGTGTTTTTACACAGCTATTCATCAAAATGTAGATTTTTGAATCAAAAATTGAAATTATTGCAGATATGGGACTGTTCCTTATTGTTTTATAGAAAGGGCCCCGTCCTGCAAAGGAGTCCAGCTGGGCAAGCCTCTGCAGCAGTGGGAACCCTCATGAACAGGGGCCAGGGCAGAGGTGGGGAGAGCTACACCCCTGCTGCTGAGAGCTGAGTGTGGACTTGGGCTTTGTAATCCCCTCCAGCCCAAAATTTTGCATGGATCATTCATCTGTAGCATCTTTAAATCTCTAGGGTGGAAATGAGGAACCTCTTAAAATTAAAGCTGAACCACTCCTCTTAAGAGAGTGTGTATTTTTATAGGCAAGCATGCTTTTCTACTACCATAAAATATGCAGCTATATTAATATATGCAATTGTACAAAGCTACGATTTATTATTTTAAATGTCACTTAGTATAATTAACCAGTGTCTAAGCTTTTTAAAGGGATAATTCAAATTAATTTGGCACCCTTCACTTGCAAAATCAATATTTTGCAGGTTTATATAATCTGTTGAGCTCTGTTAACACACAAGCGATACATATATAAAAAGCAGAAAAAATCTGAGGCAGCCTTCCACTGTTTCTGCAAGTCATTATTTTTTGTATATTCACATTGCTTTACCAAAAAGATGCAAGAGTTTACATCTTATATTACAACAGAATTATCATCTGTGCTTTTAGCATACTTCTACACTTGACAGTCCATAATGAGCAAATTGGTCTGTAAAAATTTGCATAAATTATATTATTCCTGCTTTCACAGGTCTGTATGAGATAACTCACAGAAAAGTGTAAATCTCCTCTCCTTTCAGGAGGTATATCTTCAGATGCTGCAACAACCACCAGTGTCATGGTCATCATTTAGGTGGAGCTGTAATTTCAATGACCAGGAATATATAAATAACACTGTGATTCAAACCTAGATTGTGACTATTCTCACTTCAGCACCTTCATCATTCCAGGCCAGGAGATCCTGGAGATGGTCCCCTGTACAGCCAACATCCAGGATGTGGTACAGAGGTGTGAATCAATAACACCTTCAGCTATCAAACGGTCATGTTGTCTTGGTCATCCTTCAGGCAGACAACTCACCCTGTAAAAATATTTTAGGTGTATCTCTTTGCCTTTTGGTGACTGTTAAAATAATTTCTACATAAAGCAGATTTTAAATGTACTGCATAAATGCAAACTGTTGTTTAAGGAAACAAAACAGCCATCAGCAACAAAATTATAGACTGAGTCATTCAGAAATTAGTACTTCCTCTCCCAGAGGTATATCAGTCATCTCAGACCTTTATTTCAGTCTGATCACATTCCTCATCCTTCTAATAGCAGCCTTGGTGGACATCTGGCAGAACCTCTTCCCTAGTGTCTCTTGGTTTTCCAGAGACTTTTACCTCCCTTTCTCCTCCAGCCCGCATTCGAGATCCATGGGGAGCTCCATCTGAAGGCTGTGCCACCACCATCCTGCTCCAATCCCCTTGGCTGTGATGGAGGCACCACCAGCTCAACCATCTCCATGTCCATGGGCTGTTCATCTGGGAGGAAAGTTTATTGCAGCTCCATTAGTACCCTCACCAGAAGGAGAGATTGCCTGCCATTACTCAAGGACCTGTCCAATACAGAACCACTAAATCTTTGCAATGCGAACACAAGCATCTACTGACAGCAAGATTTTGCTGTTTGCACAGCCACAAATGGACCTCTTTAGTCATGTCTTTCCTCTTGATGCAGGTAAACAAACTACATGTGCATGCCAGAAAACATTTCCCCCTGGTCACATCTCCCATCTAAGATTATACTCTGAATTTTTTGTGGATGTACAATGCAGGAGAATCTGAGTTAAGTTCAAAATGGGAATGTGGGTTTTGTTTGTTTGTTTGTTTGTTTCAAGCTCTACTGTCCTTTATTAAAGATTTGTTCAGGACGACATTAGAGTGGGAATCAGATGGCATCAAGTTGCATAGAATAGTCATACTTAGATTTTGATTGATCCTGCACTCCTGAGAATGACTTAAAATATGGACCAGGCACCACCTTACTGGAAAATACTAAAAAGAAAGAATACCCTCCCAAAAAAGAAAAATTATTTTAAAATATTTAGAAATATTGGAAAAGTGAATTTTTACAACTGGCAACCTAAATAATGTGTTTGAGAAAGTAATGCTGAAATGCAGCAATGGGCAAGCCTGGCAAAAGCACTGCTTTTCACCCTGTAGTCTTCCACCTCCCTGAGGATAAGCAGTTGCTTCCTGGCTGATGTAGGTACCATGCAGCCACTTGCTGGTGATGCTGGAGTGACAGATGTCTTGGTCCAGGGCAGGGGGCCCATGAGGAAATGGGCTTTCCTGTCTGCTCAGAGCCTCCTAGGAACCTGTGGAGCCCAACCAGACACAGATCACATGGCAAGGACAAAGTTCAGTTTCCTCGCAGCAAAAGAGCTGCTAATGGGAGTGTGGAAAAACTGTTGTACAACATACTGGGCAGCACACACAACTTGGCAGCTGCCACTGAGTCTGTCTGAGACCCCCCCTTAAAGTTGCCAGTTATCTTAAATTCTCTGTTTGTGAAGTTAGACACCCCATCCCCAATAGCTTTATGGTCTGCTATTTTCCATTAGTATTTCCATACATCATGATCACAACCTTTGCTTGGGTCCTCTTTCATCCATTCACCCTATTTATTCTGAAGATCTATCCTAAAATGGTCTTCCATTCTTATTTATAGGCAATGCTAAAACACAGTTCATTAGCACACTGCACTTTGTGTGAAGACCAGTATTGCAAATATTGCAGGGAGTCTTTCCACAGGGACAGGACCAGGGAAACTCTTCTAGCAAATTCCTGCTGCCAAAACTCTCATCCTTACAGCATCTTCCCTCCCTGTAAGCCAGTTTCTCACAGAGAGTGCAGTTGCTAAAGCAGCAGCAGCAGCTCTGCTGGTCTGTCATTCCTCCCTGCAACACCACTTCATGTATGCACAGGGCAGTGGCGCTTCGCCCTTTTTACCAGGTACAGGTAGCATAATCCACCCTTGCTTTATACCTTATTCTATCAATTAATTCTCCTTTGTTTCAAATGTTGACTTAGAGTCTTTTAAGCTACAGAAGTCAAACTAATGAAACCTACTCTACTTGCACTCACCAGCCCAAACAAATTATGTAATGAATGCTTAGGAAACCATCGGGCATTTCCAGCAAGGATGAGGAATCTGTATTAACAGAAAATTAGCTTTAATCTGAAACTTTGCTTTGTCCACTGCACAAGAGAGAGGGCCTAAAAGCAGGGTAGTTGTAAATGGAGGTTAACTGGTATGAGCAGGAGACTGCAATTTGTCACAAAGAGTGAAAAAGGGTGGTTTGTTCTGCTCACCTTGGGCTGAGAAGAAATATGATTGAACTTTCCAAATAAATACATCACAAGACAAGACATAAACAGAAGAAAAGTATTTTACAGTGTAAATGTGGCACAAAAGTAAGTGATTACCAGTCCTGGAGACAGGGTAGCCAAGCTAAGGAATATCCATCTCCATATAACGCAATCAATGTATTTAATAATGAGACACTATGGTCTGGTATAGGAAGAAACCAAACTCAGAGCTACTGAAATTGGAAACAAGTTTTCAGAAAGTGTAATTCCAAGCTTCTAAAATGGGAGCTTGCCCACCTCCCAAGGAGCATTCTGACTACCCATCTCTGACCTCTCCAAGTCCCCCTGTTGGAGTATGGGACCCTGGGGAGTGAGGAAACAGAAGCACTAAATTCTGTGTCCAGTGCTGCCCACCTGTGCCCAGCCCTGCTGCAAGCACCAGCAGCCCAGATGTTTTCACTTACTCAGTAAAGCAAGTTCAGCTCCCCAGTCAGTGCAATGTGTGTAGGAATCTTCCTATTCCTGGGCTGTCCAGCTCCCTCCATTCACTTCCCTTGGCTGTCCTTCCTAACAGGTACCTCCTCTCTTCCCTCCTCCTGACAGCACTGCCCGTTTCCCTCACTTTTCTTCCTTCCACGGCCTCTGCAGTCTAATTCTGTCTACATCCTGTGATGTGCTGATCTGAGGGACAGGGCACCCTCTCTTTCCTGCCCCATGCCAGATTCCTGCTCCCTCCCTACACTGTGCCTTCTTACAGCTCCAGTCTACCAGCAAAAGCTGAGAAGTTCCCCTGCCAAGGGAGCCTCTGCTGCTGTGGGAACTGAAAAAGCAGAGGATTTTCACAGCGCTGCAAAAAGCTTACATAGATAGAGGTTTGAAACAGAGTTGAATTTTAGGCCTTGAAATATTTGAAGCATAGGAAGTTTCTGAGCTGCAAAAAATATGAAACAAGTAACTATTGTATGCTGTAACACGTACGTGTAATGTTTATTGATTAGCTTAAGTAGATGCTTGTAAGCTTTTAGCATTAGCTTATTGGCTAAAAAAATTTTAAAAGGCCTTGTAACAAAGAGAACTTTGGCTTCTGTTGTTACGGCGTGAATTTTACCATCTTTTATGTCTCTACCTTCACTGAGTCTGATAATCAAATAAGAAACTCATGGAACGCCTCTCAGTCGCCCTGTCCCATTATTGAAGATTAAATCCAACATGCTGCAAATACATCCCCCTAGAGCAGAAAGTGAGGCTGCATCAGCTCACTGTTGAAGCCTGCACTGCAGTTATTTGCCTGGGAAAGTCATTCAAACATCACAAACAACAAAGAGACCGCCTGGATACTGTACCATTTTTGTAGTCACCTTTTGAGTCCAGCCACACGCTGAGCCCATTATTCCTTGTTCTGTCCTCAGTCATTAATGGTGATACTCCATCCCTGACCTCTTCACTGTTTCCTGTTGTGTACCTGTAGCCATCACATTTCCGCTCAGACAATCTTATTTAAGCTCAGGCTGTTGTGATCAATCCTGGATATCTCGGCTTTTCCACCCAGGCTTAATTTTCAGACAATTTTGTGGGCTTGCTGCACGCTGAATTCCCTCCAGCTTTGTCTGCTGGAGACAATAGAATTGTTTATCGAGGTGGACAGGGGTACTGTGCTTTCACACATGCTAGACCCCCAACCCCCCTTAAAACAAATAATTTGGCAGCATGGATGGCATATGTTTGCTTTGGATCCTTTTTTCACTCCCAGTCTCTTGATCTCTGATGCCTCCTTCCCCATCTCTATCTCAATTTCTCCTAATTAGTACTCCTTGTAAGATTTTCTCAAAATAATTATTTGCAGAAGTTGTCTGATTATGTCATTTGAAGGCTTGTTTTGATGGCTTGTCAGATGTATCAAGATGACCTCAACTGAGGGCAGCATGTGTGAAAATGCAGAAATTACCATCGCAATGGGGTGTGAGGATAAGTGCTCCTGCTACCTCAGTCAATAAATCCTAACAGTCAAGCCCCATGAGAGATGTGAATACCTCTCCTTGCACTGCACTCCAGGGAGGAATGCTTCCCCTGGTAAAGCCAATGCAACTGAAAATACTGATTAGCTGGGACTAAGAAAGATGAGTGCTAAAACTAAAGAAAGCTTCCTAAATATTTCCAAATCATTCCCCACATCACAGGGTCTTCTTTCCACATCCCTCCAATCCAGGTGTTGTACAAGAAGCATCTGGGCTGGGAACAGTCCTATGAGGCTGCTGGACACAGCAGTGCCCCAGACCACAGCAGCAGGCATGAAGCCACCAAGGGGGCACCAGTGAGTACTGTTTCTCTAGCCTTCCTTTTTCTTTCAGACTCATTAAACTTTATTTTATTCCAGCATCTACAAAACCACAGTAAAACCTGTAAGAAAAGTATGGGAAGGGCACTTCAAAACAAAATGTATCCGCACACATACAACAACCTATCTTCCTTATAAGACAGAAAAACTACCAAAAGAGCATTTAAATGAGCTGAATTTTTAAAATTTTTTATTTTTTTTTTGCATTTGTGCTACATCTCAGCAGTTGGATCACAAAGACTATTCAGAGGAATGTAACCCTGATGTTATAAATTAGATGTCTCTGTAAACCTAAAAGTATCAAGCTGTCACACAAGGGATGTCAATCCATAAATCTAATACAACCTCTGCAGGTTCTCTCAACAGCTTTAGTCTTCACAGACGAAGGGGTTGACCTGGTAATTCCTAACAGGAAGAGGCTTCCCTCTGCTTTCACTGATCACTGCAGGAGATGATAACTCACAATAAAGCTTTCAGCCCAGCAGATTTCCCTCTTCCCTCCCTGCTTTTATATTTGTACATTTAGACATGAGCTCTTCAAGTGTTCAGTCTATGTGCTCTGTATTCCAAAGGAAATAGGCTTCCACACATATGTGAAAGGAGACTCACAGATAGATTTCTCTTAACGGATGCTGAATTGTACCATCCCTTTCAGTGTGTTAAAGCATCTGCAAGGTACACGCAGCTCCTGGAGCCAGTGGGAAATTTCACTCACAAAATGGATTAAACTGGAACGGTCCTCAGCCCCTCATACCTGGATTTCTCCTCATCCAACCTCACCTTTTCAGAGCAGGATGCTCAGGACTATATCCAGTCAGGTTTTGAGTATCTCCACCAACAGGGCTTCCATAGCCTCCCTGGGAAACCTGTGCTAGAGTCTGACCACTCCCTCAAGAGAAAAAAGTGTTTTCAGATGGAATTCCATGTCATTTAACTTGTGCCCAGTGCCTGCTGCACTGTCAGCATCTGGCTTTCTCTTTCTGACTAGCCTTTGTCTTTCTTCCCAGCAGGTGTTTATACACATAAAAATCCAAAACTACCACCAGAAGCTTTACCCCCCAAATTCAGCATCAGGCAACTGTTTTCTCCTCTGAGAGTGCTTTAGGGCCAAAAAGGCTCTAAAAAAGGGATTCCACAGTAAGTAACAATGTCACGAATCCTTTGGGCTGGAAGCCTGGAGAAGATGTGCTTCTGAGTTTTTGAAGGCATATAACTTGGAAGAGTGGTGGTGCATAATACCAGTTTCAAATATTTCTTTGGGAACACCTGAAAAGGACATATCTGAAAATGAATTTAACTCTGGCTTCTAACCTGTGCTTATTTTTAGCAAAGTGTAGGTGTGACAATAATAAAGATAGTGATGTCTTAAAAGAAATTATGGAGCATGACATTTATTTTCACCCTTCTTCAAAATCCTTTTTTATTGACTTGTACAATTTATAACCATGGCTGTATAGAGATAAGAAAAGGGACTGGGCATGCCTAGAAGTGAACTGTGAAAATCCTTTAAATGTTACAGAACCAAAAGGTAGCTTTAACCACTGAAGTGTTCTAAGATGATG
Source organism: Chamaea fasciata (assembly GCF_029207755.1). Classification (NCBI taxonomy): domain Eukaryota; kingdom Metazoa; phylum Chordata; class Aves; order Passeriformes; family Sylviidae; genus Chamaea; species Chamaea fasciata. The sequence goes on along the minus strand of NW_027094088.1, from coordinate 99,461,999 downwards.
ATATATTATCTGCTGAACAGTTTCCAACTAATCCCATACTAATAATGTGTGTTGATCATCTGTAAGCCAGAGATAGTGTTCAGGACAGAAGCCTTCAAGAAAGAAAATTAGAAATTTTTATATGATGTTATTCAGTGCAGTAGTTTCACAGTAATGCAGACAAAATCAATACAATAAATACAAGTGCTTTACTGAGGTAAAATGTGGGGTAAATAGTTTAAATATTTGACCAAAGAAAAAGCATTGTCTCTTCAGATTAGAGAGGGAGTAAGTTCTAAGAAATACAGATCATGTTTCCAATTTGAAGTTTACCTTATTTTACATTTGTTTTGTCTGATGGACTTTGTATCTGCAGAGGAAGGATGCACACATTCTGCAGTTGGGAGTCAACTCTAAATTTGCAATGTTCAACAAAGTTTCAGTGGTAAGAAATGCCTTTACCTAGAACAGTTATAGTTCTAGCATGGACCCATACTATGCCCACTCTTGGTGCCAAGCCAAAGGACTTGTTACCATATATAGGACTTTCTCTATCCAAGAAAAAATCAGATTGTATTAGGCTTGCTCTAATACTACTAATATCTTGCTATCTCTTCCCAGCAATGTGCTCCAGAATATTTTCGGTTGGTGCAAGACAAGTTCTCCATAAACACCTTTCCTTGTGTATTTTCATGAAAATGTTGTCAATTTATTCATGACACCATCATCTCTGACATTCCATGGTGTAACAGTTTATACTGGTATATGTAACAGCACAGGAAAGCTGCAAGATCATAAAGAGTTGAGACAACCCAAATAAAGAGGAACGATGCTGAAGGATCACAACAAATCCCTGATGCTGCTCTGTACCTCAGTAGAAAAATTGGATAGATTTATTCAGCTGCTTAGTAGTAGCCAGGCTAAGGATGGCTTTCAACAGTGTCTACAGCACAGCTCATTTTTGTTGTAGCCATAACTGAGACGGAATTTCATTCTGCAATATTCACTGGATGGAAAACAAAACAAACAAACAAACAAGCAAAACACAATAACTCCCCCCACAGCAAACCCTAATCACTCATGCTGCAGTTACTTCAGGGCATCTGAGCATCCTCCTGTAAGGCTCTGGGCTGCAGACCAATATTCACCTTCTTCCTCCAACCCAGAGGTCTTCCAGCCAGCGCACTTTCACGGGTGACAGACTCATTTGTTGAAGAAAGGAAAATTTCTGGGGCTAGTTTAGAACAAGATGAAGCCTTTACCAATTCCACAGCCAGCACTGCCAGTGAAAGGGTTTCCAACAGCCTCATGCTATGTATGCAGCATATATATGCAAAACTCCTACTCTCTAAGTGTCTTGCCTTAGAAAAGAACAGAAGCGCTGAAGTGTGATACATATAAGTCACATCACTTAACAGAATCCCAAGTAGCGCATGGTTATTATAAGAAGTTGCAGCAAATGAAAGTGTCTAGAGCAGAATGAGAATATGTGCTATGGTTAGTAATATATGCAGCATAAATGTTTTTAGAAAGAACCATCTGGGTGGTGTGTGTTACCACATTGGCACTACCATCACTCTTCCTTTTGAGAATTTAGGGATCTTGATAACATTTTGGGGGTAAAAAACCAGGAGATTTTCTGGTTTTTCACCACCCATCTATTGTACAGGTCAGATCAACAGAATTTTCAGAAAACTGTATTATAATAGAATCAGTTTTCGTGCAATGTGTTGCTACATTTTTCAGTGAGTACAGTAACTCTCACTATGACTGTTTTCAGTACAAAAAAGACAAACCAAAACAAAACCAAACCAGCTTGCTTCTCCCTACCTTTAGCCATTTGCAGCCAAATTTTCACAAGCATGGCAACCTCTGACCCCATGCTTACACCTTTTAAGACATTGCATATTTCTAGTGTTTTTATCAAATATCTTTATTGTTTTCTTCTATTTTCCCCCTTCTCTACATATATTTATTAGGTCATGTTTAATTTAAAAAGCTATTTTTTCCTCTTTCAAGTTGCCTGGAAAGGAGAAAAAAAAGTTTTAACATTTTACAAGGAAGATTTTCAGAAAAGTTATTTTTGAGGGGGAACTTTTTTATTTCTGACATCACCTGGACTACTCCACTTTCAGCTTTCCCATCCCATGCCACATGAACAGGGTGCATTTTTCCAGAGTTCATGGTCCTTACCTATTGATTTTTCAGATTTCTGAGAACATAACAAGCAAATTTGCAGTTAATGGGGTCATGCTAACAATAGTGTCTTAAAACAAACAGCATGGTTGATTGATGTTTGAACAGTAATCAAGTTTACTGAAGGAAAAATATTTCTTTACTTTCCAACACTTGTTGCAGCCTCTCAGGGTGAAAAGCAAGAGGTATTGAGGAGTGCAGCAATCTATGGTGCAGAGGGGATGAAAAATTCTAACCAATATATGAAGCAGGACTGAGCAGACAAGAATCTAGATGAAGTTTGGATAATACCTCTGGGGGTGGGAGGGGGGGTGGGGGAAGAGGAAAACACCCACAGCATTTTAATCTAATTAATGTGAAGAGAAATCAATAATCCTACATTTTAAATAAACATCACCCCCCCCCCCCCCCCAAAAAAAAAAAAAAAGGCAGCAGGGGAGAATTTAATTAGGCATGTATCTTTTGTCTACTTAGGCACAGAGTTTTGTTTGGAAAGCTTTTCATCAGGTGCCAGGGCTCACACAAACATGCAGCGCACCAAGGCTGCTGCTTTTTGAGTCATAGGTCAAAGAGCTAAAGGGAATGGTAGAGCAATTTTTCAACAAGAAGGAAATATTGGCCCAAAATTAAGTCACAATAAATTACAGCTGGTGGGAGGGATTTGGAGTCATGCCTAAGGGATTTTTGTCACCCTTGGCTAATTTACTGTTAAGCATTACTGCTTGGGAAACAGGAAGAATAGTGACAGAAACAAACAATGTGCAGTAGTGGCACCCACGCAGCCCCAGCGCTGCCCCTGTCATACATCCACCTGGGAGCCAATGCAGGCACTCACAGTGTAAGTCAGAGCAAATTTTATTGCCTAATACAGTTTGATCTCCCAGTGCAAACTTCAATTTCACCTCTATTTACTTGAAAGCTGCAAGAGAATTATCCCTCTCAATATCTGTCAGGCAAAGAGCATATCCCACCCAGTGCTGAGAGCATGAAACTCCCCTTTGATTGAAACATCTACTCCCTGCATAACGCAGGTTTAGTTTCTTGTCTTGACAGTAGCAGTACTGTAGTTATTACTCTGGTGGCAACCAAATATTTCGCCTCCTTTCCCATATTTTTCAAGCCTCTAAGCTTTGGTACACTACACAATTAATTTACACTAGTCACTCCTGCCCCAGCAAAATCCAGTTTGAGGGGTTTTATTTCTACATTAGTAAACCACATCCCTGATTTTTGATAACTTGCTTTGCAGCAGGACAATCTGTATTCACTGATCCCAGGGCAGCAGAAATTCCTGCTCTCTTTTAGTCACCTGGACTCAGCCAGCACATCTTGAGAAGCTGAGTTTGTACATATTTTAGAGACATCAGGAGCAGCTAAAGTTCCCAGCATGGGTGGAGGCTTGCTGGGACAACCAGCAGGAGAAAACCATGACTGCCATCACAGCAGGCAGACACAGATTATTTCTATGTACAGCAAAGTCAGGCCTTGCTTAACTGGTTCAGCTACGGCAATTCTGTAAATTGCAATTTAGGAGATTGAAACGAGATATCAGCTGCCAATTTCCATCTACCTTCAGGAACTCCGAATTTCCTTCTTTTCCAGTTTCATATCACAGAACCATTTCCAAAAGCTCAGTATTTTCAGAAGTTGACTCGCAGCTTATCTTAGAATATCAGCTCTGAGGCCAACACACAGCCATATCCATGTCCACACTTACCAGTATTTAGTTGACTCAGTTCACTGTCAACAGTTCTGATTCCTCCTGGCTGGTAATTACAGCACTTGTGATACGAACCTGGGTGTGCTTTAGTGTGCTGATTAGCACTTGGACTCACTTTAGGCTCATCCACCCTGTTTACAGCAACTAACCCTGAGATTACTCAGTAATTGCACTTGTGGGAACTGTAGCAACTGTGTTAGAGCTCAGTATGTTGTCTGCATCTCATGCACTGTCACCACTGACCACATTCAAAGTAAACTCAAGCAATCTCCAAGGAAATCTCCCAGTCAGCTATCTGCGGTCAGAAAAACAACTATAAATATGTCTTAAAAAAAAAAAAAAAACAGCACAGCTCCTTCTCTGTACATACACAACTCAGAAATGAATGTGAATCAACACAGCCCAAATTGCAACTTTGTGCATGTAAATAATGTGCATGTTAAAATTATGTGGAAGAAGGGACCCTCACAAAGAAGTTTGGTGCAGCATAAAACCCAAGACACATCAACAGAGGGGCTCAATGCTCATACTCTCTAGAAAGGACAAAAATAAACACTAGAAAAACAAGAAGGGGCAAAAATGGCATAAGTACAAAATTTCCATGGTGCAGTCCTAAGGAATGGATGAAGACAAGAATGTCTTACAGCTCATTAAAATAAAAGCCAAATTAACAGCTTATCCTCATGATTTCTTACTTGAAAGGCACAATAAAATAAGGTATCATGAAAAACTAAAAGGGTGACTGCAGTGGAGCCATGCAAAAAATACTTTTTAATTGGGGGGGGGGGGGGGGTAGTAGGAGAAAGAGGGAACAAATTAAAACCATGGCTGTCTCCCTGGACTGCATAGCATGTGACACCATCTGATAAACTGAAGCTGGAATTCAAGATGTATAAATATGGCATCAACAAGGACCTGTGAGGATATTTTCAGAGGACACTGGCCCACAGAATGAATGTCTAGGGATCCCAGAATAGCAGACTCCCACTAGCCTTCACGCTGGCACTTGCTGGATTACACACTTTATTTCACAACGACCTACAGATCATCATTTCCAAATGGCTCTTATATGCTGAGCGCATCAGCCCAAATCCAAGACCCCAAGGCTCCAACTCTGTGGGGATAGTCTTAGCAGCGTGTTGATAATCATGTGTCTTTGCTGGAAGAAACAGGACTGAAGCCATGCATGAGGAATTTGTCATTATGTTCCCATTCATATCATGCACACAACTAATCTGCGTTTACTGTCTTTTTGGTAAGTCACCCAACCAAAGCAGTTCTCCTTACAAGTCTCACTGACCCCTGTATCAGCTGATTCAGAAGATGTAGGGACAATCTTTTAAACTGGACTAGTAAAATTCAATTGACTAAACAGAAGGCTGCTTGCAGCCTGCTTTTTACTTCCCGGGAGATGTACTGTTTAATACACAGTAAGGTTGAACACACACTGAAGTGCATGTTCCTTACTTAGGAGAAGACCAGCAGCCTGCTGACAGGAGAACAGCAGAGTTCCCCTGCCACAGCCAGGGTTTTCAACACACCACCAGACCAAACATCTAGCTGGATTGCCTTGACCACCAGCCATGACCACCAGCTCGTCAAAACCTGGAACCTGCCTCAGAGCTGATCTTCTACTGATATTAGGAAAGATGCTACATGTTTTCTGGATTGGTTTATCCTCCTACTATAGATTCTTCACAGCTTTTCTAAAGCTAAACACCATAAATGAAAGGAATTTGGCAAGATCAGAGTAATTTAGTTACTAATTTTTTGCTTCTATGCTTGTCTTGCTTATTTTTATGAGTGATATTTAATCTTCATCTTTTCCACACCATCTTACCAAGGGTTGCAAAATTTTGCCCATTCTCTTCATTTCTCCAGATGAGAGAGGGTGCCATTTGCCTTCCTTTTCCCTGCCATTATTTCCTGTTCCTGCATGATCTGCAGATGCTTACAGTGTGTCTGGGCCAGATCCTTAAGGAGGTAATTTTGTGGAGCTGATGTCCCATAGTTAGCAAAAGCTGGTAGACGAGGTTATTTTCCTTTCAAGAAGTAGAAACTCTTTAGTTTAGTTTTGATTGTTTCTGCTTATCTTCCATCAAACACTGTTACCTGATATAAAAAATAGCCTCTCCTCCCTCTGGCCAGCTTGATTTGTAGTGATGGAAGATGGGGAAGACTACAATCCCTTCCTCAGAGTAATTGTCAGTAAGTGCCAGCTGGCCCTGCTCTAACTAATCCAAGGAGTCCTAGGAAAAGCATCAATTAGGCAATGGTGACAGAAGCAGGATATTTCACATCACTGTTTTAAAAAATCTGCAGCAGTAACCTAACACTCCTTCAAGGGAAAAGCAAGAGCAGGTTGGAGCCTGGGGAAGAGAGAGGCCTCTGAAAGCCCAGGAAGCTGAGATAAACACACCCAGCCACAAACCACTGCTTTCTGTCAAAGTATTGTTCTCTTGTATACATCTGCCCCCATCTTCCACTCAATCATTTTTACAGATGTACCTGAAAAAGGAGGCAAGTGGTTCAAGATGAAGTGGGATACATGCCTAGCTTCCAAAGGGTTGCTTATCCATGTTGCAATCTCTCCATTGCAGGACTTCTGGCAGCAGTGGATTTCTGCAGCAGGATTTCCATGCTTAGAGCCATTTTCATATGTTTATTGTGAAGACTGAAGAAGGCAGGCAGTATGAGTTGTCATCCTTTTCTGCCTGACATCATTTGTTTGGTTTGTTTGTAGGTTTTTGTTTTTGTTTTTAGCTGTGATGTACGTTGTCTTCAGGAAGAAACTTTTCTTTTAAAGTGTAAATAAAATTAGCTTAACCAAACTCAGTTTTCTTATCTTACACTTCTTATTCATTCTTCATTTGCATTTATTTTCTTCTTCATTTGATCTATGTTCCCTGTGTCTGCTCTACTCTTTCCTGTACTCATGGCTTTACTCAGGGTTATTTATCAGATGTTTCCTGTTTTTAAAAGGCAGTCTCTCTCTTTTTCTCATTCTAGCATTCACACCCACACTTTCATTTCCACCCCCTAACTGTCACCCAAGTCTCTTCATCATTTCCTTCGCTCTCTTCCTTTTCTTACTTGCATTGATTTCTTTAACTCTACTGAAAAAATAAAGAAAAGAAGGAAAACTGCTGCCCAGCCCAGCAGGAGAGGCAGAAGTGAGTGGGTAGGGAGGTCTAGTGGCAGGCTGACAACTCAGGATGGGGGGATGGGTGGAAGTTATTTTTCTGCTGTTAGAAACTGTGCTTTCCTTTTTCATTTGTGATCACTGCTGTTTTCTGCCTTTCAGTTTCTCCTAAAGGTTGTGGTACGACATAAGCACTGTAACAGAAATCCTTCATTCCTTAGAGGTGAAATGTTGCAACCAAAGAGAGAATGGAAATCAAGTCTAAATGCATCCAATGTAATCTTTAAGTGCCTAAAGTAGGATTGTAACTCTCATAGGCTCACAACTGAGACAATGGAGATAAAAACAATTTCAGAAGGACTCAAGTCTTTTCTTGTTTCACTAACAATGTGGGAAGATTAGGAAATGTATTTCTTACTAGACAGCACCTATGGATAGGCAGAAAAATATTCAAACAAGATACGGAAGTCAGAGAAGATCCAATAGTAGCCAAAGATCAAATGTGTCTTAAACTCACCTTGTTGCATTAGACTAGACTGCCTAAAATATTCAGAGGTCACAGAGGGCTGATTCTAATACACATGTGTAGATCTCAGGTGCCCCTGTTGGAGCTGGGCATGATGTTTGATCCTTAGACTACAATTTAGTTGAGTGCAGGCAAAGCCATTGATATGGAGCTTGTGCTCATGGTCACCAGAGATCCCACCATAGGGCCTTTCCTCACCAAGACTCTGTAATAACCAGATGCATGCTGTAAAAAAATGCTTCTCTGATGCACCTGAAATCCTCTTCATCAACATGCTAAATCTGCACAACAGATTCATCAGTGGATTCTTTAATTTACATTTTTGAGAGACTACAATGCCTCTGCAGCTGGAGCAGAGAAGGTGATTAGATACATGGTGATAAATGTACTTGGAAGAGATATTGTTACACATACTAATTGCGCATACGTTGATATTGTGTTTTCCACAACTTAGCAGTGCTCCTTTTCCCCATAAAGAGTTTTTTAAAAGAACAGTAAAGAGTTCCTACTACAGTCCCGGAGTACTTAAAAATCAGGTCAGAAACAGAGAGGAATTGTTTGCCATAAAATCTGGGTGGAGATCTTACATGGTTTTAATAGGCATAAAGCTATATTGAACCTGATCATTTTAAATGTCATCAAACACTGTCCCTGGCTGAAGAGCTGCTTGCATCATGTTTCTGTGAGCTTAAGGAATTAAAGCCAACCCCATGGCCTCACCAGAGGCAGCTCCGAAGCTCCCTCCTCAGTGCAGCCCTTTTTCCAGGCATTCAGTGAGTGCATACTTCTTGCCCAAACCACACACGCAGCTCTGAAACAGCCAGGGTGCATACTGCCTCCATCCCCACCACAGCGAGGGTGGGCTCTGCCCCTGGCCTGGGTCTGGGCCTGAGGAAGAGAAAAAATGTCATTGTAGAGATAAACTGGTGTTTCTGTAGCAATAGTTGGAGGGACAGTGAGGATGTGGGAAGGGGAGGGAGGGAGCATTCTGGAAAAGAATAGACACATAGGCTACAAATCTGTACGGATGTGAGCTTCATTACCTGCACTGTTCACAGAATGACGCATTTGTCTTTATTCTGGCAGCGCATGGGCCAGTGACGGTCTCCTGTGAGGAGAATATAACAGAGTGAGGTCCTTAATGTCTTTGGGAACCTGAAGGCATTATTACAACACAAATAACGTTTGGGTTGTACACTCAGAGAGTTCAGAGCAGCAGTGGTTATCACCTTTCAATCTAAGCAAACCTGCCCAGGCAGCTCTGCTGTACTCATACAGCCCACTCCACTGGGCCAGGACGGATACCAGGGCTGCAGCTGGAGACTGTCCTGGTCAATATGTCTTGTAGGGCAAAGCTTTGCTGAGAGGCTTTCTACTTATAAAAATTATCCTGATGGCTGTGGTTGGGATCCTCCCATGCACCAGCCAGCACTGAGATAATGCTGTGTTCTCATCACCTGAATCCCAGGTGCTTTTAGGGAACCTGGGTGAGACCATCAGTGGGTCCAAGAAAAACTCCATTATAATGAGCAGAGCTGCTTTGGTTGATGGCAGCTGATCCCCTCCTGCAAAAGTACTTTGTTCGTTCACTACTGAAACTCAGCCAACTCAGGAGAGAGCTGCCAGAGGGAAAAAGACTGTGTGGCAAATTTTGAGATGGATGCATGAAAGCACAAAGGCAATTCTTTGGTTGTAATTTGACCAAGAAACCAGAAAGGTCATCAACCTATTCATGAGGAAAGTGTCTGCTAAGGAATGAGCAAAGGTAGTAGCCATATTTACAGCAGTATAACAACAGCAACATCCAGTGGGCAGGAGGGCCCGGGGGACAAGGTGAGCAGGGACATGCAGAGCCATCTATCCTGCTGCTTTGACTGCTCATGTGCCACACCGCAGATCTCCATCCAGGCAGCAACTGAAAGCCCCACAAGGTCTCCTGTTCAAACCTTCATCTGTCAGGTGTCAGGTTAGCTGAGGTCCCACACTTGGAAATATGCACATGTAATCTGAGGAGAAATATCCCATTAAAGAGGTCACTAACATGGCACATTTGCAGCTAACTGTTCTGCTTTCCAGTCGTTACAGACCATTCAAGTTATATTCACGGTAAAGCTCTGGGTGACAAACCTTCCATGAAAATTTTGGTTCAGCTCTCAGACTGTCTGTTTTGCATATGCCTGAGCAGATGGGGATGGGCTCTCCTTGGTATTCAAGATGTTAATGGGGATCCTTCCTCCAGGGCTATGGGACAGACCAGGAAGTCATGGACCTTGTTCTAGAACAGAAGGAAGGTGATAAGCAGGATCAAAATCCCTAAAACCAATAGGCGCCTTAAATCACGGAGTGTGTCCACAAAATCCTCTGACACCTCTTTCAGCCCACCACCCCCAAGCTGCATCAATAGTCTTAATTTTTATTCTAGAGACTAAGTTAACTGCAACCACAAATTTCATTCTCACCACTGCATCCATCTCTGAATTCTGCTACCATGACTGAGGCATCTTAAGCCTGCTCTGTGGGCTGCTTCCCCTCCCACCCCACCTGGCAACACGAGAGTTATGATCCATGCTCAGGCTCCATATGCAGCAGTGAAAACTCCAGGAAAGCAAGGAGACACAAGATAAGATGTTCATCTTTTCCAAATTAAACAATCAGGAAAAAGAGATCATTTGGGTCCGATAAATGTGTCATTAACTCAGTATCCATTTCAGCATTCCTCAGCTACAAAACCCTACATGACATTTAAAAAAAAATCCATCCAGATTTATTTGCCCCAATTTTCAATCCTAGTATCTCTATGTAGGGAAAAAATAGTCTACCACTCATGGGGAAAAAAAAATAGAAGAGAGTACAGGAAGGACATTATTTAATTTATATGATAGATATGGTTAGAAACAGTCATAGGAAAATCTTTTCCCTTTCCTAAATGAAACCTCCCAAATTTTCTTAGGGTGATGTAGTCATTATTTTCTAAAAAATCCAATATCTTCAGGAGTCTGTCATCTGGATATGACCAAATGTGGATCTCTATGTCCCAGTTGTCTGTGGTGACTACAATCAGCAATAGAAAACACACATTTTGCAAGATTGTCAGAAGATAATACCTTTAAAAGAATTGTTTGTGGTTATATAGAAGACACTCAGAGGTAAGGCAGGTGGTCACCATTTATAATATCACTTCCAAATGTCTGTTTCTGGAATTTGGGGGGTTTGAGTGGGTTTGTTTTGGTCCAATTTGGTTTGATTTGGTTTTTAGAGGGAAGGATCTTCAGCATCAAGCTAACCTAGCGACACAGGTAAGAACAAATGGAGAATTCTCCCTGGTCCTACCCCAGTGAATCCAGACATCAGTTCACTTCAGTGTTTTCCTCTGTTTAATTTTATTCTTCCCAGACAAAGCACAATCAACACTATCAGCTGGGAGAGACTTCCAGTATGGCAAATGATCCCATGGAAAAGCTCTTAATATCAGTGGACTAGTGTCGCCCTGATTTTTTCAGCCTTCTGATGTTTAACATTTCTGTACTGGAGTTTCTCAGGCATTGTAACATAAACAAAGAGTGATGTTTTGTAAAATGCATTCCTTCCTGGGGGAATGACAAATTGATGGACTTCTAGGTTGACCAGTGGGGTCAAAAGAGGTGTCAACCTCATCCTCCAATCCCTGATCAAACTCCAAACCCTATTTAAACCCTAATCCCAAATAAACTTCCTTATTTTTTTTTGCCCACACAACTTGACAGTGTGGGTGTGGCTCTTTGTGTCCATCTGGCAACAGACTTGGGGATTAGTTTCTTGAGAGGAGATATTGCCCTCTCTGGTGTCTGGAATGATGATTTAAAGGCAGATTCTGGGGAGATCACATGGACCAGGCAGCAGTCTTTTGGATCACTGATGTTGGGGAAGATGCCATCCCACCATCAAGATGAAGCTATTGGGAGTATACCCATTTCCTCCATCAAGTCTAGAACTCCTCCTAGAGTTTTTCCAGTACTTTTTACTGCCATTCTTCCATAAAAATAGGGGAAACACAAACCATGTTATACAGTCTCATTGAACAATAATGGTGGCATTTTTTGCTTTGCTTTGAACATTCAATTCATGCATGGTAATATTCAGAGGACTTACAAACCTTCAAAACTCAGAGTTACCACTTTCCCCCACAGGTCCTTCCAGAGCTATCTGTCCTCTCCAACAGCTCCAGGTGAGTGCAGATCCAAACATGTTTGCTGTCCCACAAGGTTGACTTTTGGACACCTGACCTGAATGTCATTAATAAACAAATGGTCTTGCAAGATAACGCTCCAAGAAATTCTACAAAGCTGACCTGATGATACAGCTTATTTTTCAAGCAAACTTTTTCCTTGTGTTTGATAGTAGAAAGTCTCCACTGCAATGCCAGGCATGGGATAAGGCCAAGTTACATTCAGGGATCCACGAAACCAGTGACATTAAATGGTTTGCTATTAACTCAACAACATACAGGAATACGTTTGAATGTCTCATAGAGCTAAGAAAATATCTGCTGCATTGATCACTGTTTTTCGGGAAAAAACAGAGGTAAATATATTTCTCCATTTTCTCTGAATTATTTCTATCTCAATAGATATCTCAATGGACTTTTTCTCATACTGCACTTCATTTAGAAAAACGCCTCCGGGAAATAAATACACATTCCTTGTCCCACACTGCTCTGTGCTGAAGTTCTCTGATGGCTCCACACTTCTCTCTTCTTCTTGCTTGTTAATGACATAATGCTTTCTGCTCCTTGTAACTTTAACTTGCAAAATGCCATTAAGAGGCAACACGAAATATGAATAATTCTTGGTGCAGCCTTTCCACATCAGCACTTCCAGGGATTGATCAGAAGAAAGTTGCCTTTGTTAGAAGGTGGGGAGCAGATGGGTTGTGTGATGCAGTGATGGTAGCTACAACCACTTAATGAGGACAATTTTGAGACCTGTTATCTTGGAAAAGAGAGGTAGAAAAGTGCCATGCAGCTCTGTTTAGGAACTGATCGTTTTGTTACTTTTGTGACCAGTGAAGGTACACAGGAAAAGCATTTTTCCCCCAAAGGGCTAAAAAAATCTCTTCTCAGTAAGTGAACAAAGCCAAGGCTATATCAAACGCATCAGAGGTCTGTTTTCTCTGCAGGCGGGAACTGCCCATGGAGCAGGTCAGAAGAACAAATTAGCTGAAACACATGAGTTCTGTAGTACAGTGTGGTTGTATGGTGGTTATAGGCACAGAATTCACAAACACTAAGTCATATTAAGAAAAAGGCTTTGGAATCTGTATTTTATCACTCAATGTTTTCCTGTCAACCATGTCAAGGTTCATCTTGTCTTCACAAAAGCCTCATGTTAACTCTCCTCACAGGGTGTCAAAAATGCAACTGAAGCAAACAGGAAGAAAAGCAAATGCTGCTTCTGTGTTGTCCCATCCCTGGAAGTGTTCAAGGCCAGGCAACCCGGTCTGGTGGTTCTCCAAAGTGCCCCTGCCCATGGCAGGGAGTTGGAACAAGATGTTCTTTAAGGTGTCTTCCAACACCAACCATTCTATGAAATTGTGATTCTATGTTTATTTGCCCACTCTTGTGACCCAAAAGGAAGCAAATATTGCAAGCCATTATTTCATACAGCAGATAATGTCCTAATTAGTCACAGCAAGAGGACTCAACAGTGAACAGGAGAGATATGGATGGCATCTGGAATAATTTCTAGTGAATCAAACAGCTGAAGTAGCTAAGTAGCTCAGGACAGAGAACTCTGATGAAGGGATTTGTGAGAAGAAGGGAGGGTGAAAAACCCTGTAGAGGTATTGTGAGAGAGCAAGCAGAAGACAGGAGCACCAGAAGCAGGAATTAGAAGTGGGAAAAACATAAGATTTAGAGTTCTTGAGGTGTCCATACACTGTATGGACACCCTGCAGTGAGGATTTGGAGGCAGACAGAAAACCAGTGGAGAGTTGGAGTGTGAGTAACAGCAAACACAGTTCACTCTTAATAAAATCCAAGTCAGATCTTATTTTTGTTGACAGGAGACAGTGATTTCAAGCAAGTTTTTCCCATTTATCCTGTTATGAATAAGATCAAAATCCAGACCCAGAAGAAGCCAGGATGCATTATAATCAGCTCTTTGAAGTTCAGGGAACAAAACACAGCCTGATTGCAAACAGGAGAAGGAGCACTCTAATCAGTGTACCTTTTCAGATTAAGATGTATTTAAAGATTTCCAAAGAAGTGGAGTCATTAGGTGAGTAGAAAAGAATACATTCAGACATGGCAAAAAATAATATCCTAGTTTTCCTACTCCTTGGTTAGAAAAAGCTCTATTTAACTTCAGAAAGAAAGGTTTAGTGACATCAGATACACAGGTTAGGAAGGAATAATTTTTATTGTTTGAAGAATTTTATTTTCTTTCAGAAAGGAACAGCAGGCTTTGAAGATTTCACTATGCATGTAAGGATATCAATCTATCATAAAAACATAAGTAGAACTGAAAACAGCTCAGAATAAAGAATTTTCCGGAACCTATCTGCTATTATAACTCACCCTTAAAAATTAGCACTTAAGAAGGGAAGGGTTTGCAAAGAGCAACTATAATTTACTATGAAAAGCAGAGATTAATATTCAGTAACTAGAGCATTTTAAAGGGGGGGAGAAGTATCAATACTATCATTAAATCTGTAAAACTGGAAATTATATTTTTTAATTCATTCTCTACCAAACTATGGAAACAGTCAGGATAACAGCAATCATGTAATTTTAGGTCAGATTCTAACCCAAACACAGTCTTGCACAGTAAAAGAAGGGATGATTGTCTAATACTTTCCCAGCAAATAAACTTTAAATCCACTCCCATGCTTGCTTTGGAAGTTCCCTGCAATAGTCCTTGACTTGCGTTTATGTGAATTGATTGAAAGTCCCTAAATGCTACATTAGTCAGTCTCCACATGCTGCATAAAGATGAGCACTCAGACAGCAATTAATAATAACTCTTGGCATCAAGTAGAAGAGATAACATCTAAGGCTGATGCTGGTATTGAAATTAAATGTTATATTTGGCAAGAAGTTTCTAAACAGACCATAAAGGCTCAGGTGCTTTAATGCACATTTGTTTAAATGCCTGTTCCCTTCTCCCCCTCTGCTGTGTTGTAGTCCCCCTCTGTAATGTTGTAGTCTGTAGTTTGGTTCATTCAGAATTTCATGGCATATGTTTTTCCCTGGAAACACATCTCTGGATAGCTTCCATTGCAAATCCCCTCTCCACCCAACCAGATCACGAGTTGCTGTGTTCTTTTTCTTGGAAAGACACTTGGAAACCAGGGGAGGGAGGAAGTAATCTTTACTTAAGAAAGAGAGAAAAGGAACAGACAACTACAGTACTGTACCTCACTAACAATCCTAAGAGACTAGGAAGCAAGTATTTTGCAAGTAATGCAAAATATTAATCATTACATTAGCTCATATGAAAATGGTACTGATAGAATCTATTGTCCAAATGCAGTTTGCTTTTAGAAACAAAACCTAAGGGTTTAATCTCTCCTCCTTTTGTTGTGCTTTTGCTTAGCAGAAGAATATGGGGAAATTAAACTTTTCAAATAATCTTCTTTCTATTCTGTCAATTTGAATTTCTTCTAAACACCTATTTTATAACAAAAAAATGTAATTAAAAATTAAATCCCTGAGAACTTATCTCTGGGATTTTGCTGTTATTAACCA
Source organism: Chamaea fasciata (assembly GCF_029207755.1). Taxonomy (NCBI): domain Eukaryota; kingdom Metazoa; phylum Chordata; class Aves; order Passeriformes; family Sylviidae; genus Chamaea; species Chamaea fasciata. Next base: position 99,446,713 of record NW_027094088.1, on the reverse strand, counting down.
TTTACCTCTCATAAATTTCACTTGGCTTTCATTCACTCCCTGTTATGTCCCTGGGCTTGTTTTCTTCTCAAGACAATCCGCAGTGAAATTCTGGGGCCACTTACCAGGATGTTTTACCATTATTTTCTCTCTTGATATTTCTGCCTGTATCAGTGCATTTAGCTGTAATATTTTAGTTTGGATCATGAGTGCAGTCTTGAAAGGAGTTATCTCACAGCTGTCTCCACTTACTATACTCTAAGAGGCATCAGTGCACAGGACCAGGACAGAGGTGCCTCATAGGCGTTGAAACGCACTTGTTGTGGACCCAGGGTCATCACCATCACTTGCAGCACAAACCACTCCTATCAGCTCTCACATCACTTCTCAGGACAGATATAACCTGCACAAAGCCAGGGCACACCTGAACAAGTCAGTGAGATCCCAACCTTTGTACTGATTGGCAGTACAGAGTCCTGGGGTGCCAAAAATCAGTGAAGATCTGGGCTTGAATAGGAGGGCTGAAAGCCACCACAGCCTGCAGGGAGGGGGATCAGGAGTGATCAGCCTTGGGGAGCTCCTACTGCTTCCCCAACAGCCTGATTAGCCTTCAGCTTGGAACAGAAAACACTGTGCCACATTTGGAGACTGCTCAGAGAACCATTAGTGTATCAAACTCAGTGGAACAGCATTGCAAAAATCAACCCACCTTTTTATCATTTAATTGGATGCAGACTCTGTTTCTTGATTAAAATTTGACATAGAAGATAGGAATATCAGAAAAAGCCTACTAACTACAGCATTTTGGGAAGTCTTCCATGTAGATCCAGTTGCATTTTGGACCCTTTTTTTTCACAGGTTTACAGGGTTAAGTTGCAAAACACAGGAGGAAGAGTTCCTGTCTTTTCTTCCTTAATAAAGCACTTAGAAATATTTGAATTCATTTTTTCAAGAAACAAAACATGGGCTTATAGAAGATTTTAAAACGCTCATGCAGGCTCATCTCTCTAAAAATACAGAGAATTTTTTTGTTGTTGTTTTTGGGGTTTTTTTGTTTGTTTTTTTTTTTTTTTTTTAATAAGCAGGACTCTGATTATCAGTTTCACGCATAGCAGCTGTATTTTTATGAGTCAACAGAATTTCTACGAAAACTTCTTTGACTGAAGCCACCAGATTATCAAACTGGTATCAGTCCTGGTGGTGCCAATGAAGCCTATGGACTTCTATGTGTAGCATGGGGGGCCCATGACCCAAATATTTTCTTGCTCTACTCATCACAGTGACACATCAATGAATTTTGAATGAAATCATGTCACAAATATGTAAACCCCTTAATCCAATGAAAACTGAATGAATAAATAAATAAACAAAACCTTAAAAACAAGAAGAAAAATGTGTCAACTAATAAATAAATGGATTGCTGGTACTGTCGAGAAAAAAACTTTTTCTGCTTTCAAAGATTGCTACTAAACCCCAAAATGCTCTATTTCTTAGTAACATGGTTTTAAAAATAATACTCTATTGCTAAATAAAGTGATTGTTACATAATAAGAATATGCTCAAATAACCAAGATTGTCCCTTTTATTTTGTACTGTGAAGCAATTATTCAGTCATGATGAATATTTTCCAAGAACGACTGTGATCCAAAATTAATCTTCCTGCAGCATTGTTCTATTGATCCATTCACTGGTTTTAAATAAAAGTAATGTGCTATATTTTCAGAGCAATAGGCCACGCAGAGTTTCAAAGAACACCTAGGGCAGTGTCTTCTGCCTGTCTTGCCCACATTTCTGCTGGGAGACTATTGGCAATTCAATCCTTCACCCACTACTTGGAGCAACCTTTATGTGAAGTGATTACACTTCAAGAATATTTCTCACACATATGCAGTGAAGCTTAGTAACTCCTGTCTAGGATGAGCTGCAGGTTCAGGATGAGGTGTACCAGTGAACCAAACATTAATTGACTATCAATCATGCTCTCTGAAAATAAGCAAGCGCTATCTTTCTTTTAAATAGTGCACGTTTAGTAGAAAAGAGTATAAAAGATATTAAATGTTAAGTTGGCAGCATTCAGAATAATCTGCTCAAGCTTTTTATACTCAAAATATTTGAGAACTATGGGTTTGATGAAGGAAAAAAACAGTAATGTAACTTTAATGTAGGTATTAAAGTGTCTTAAGGAGGAGAAAGGCAATAGAGCTAGCAATATCAAACGACCGGGGCAAACCAACCATCTTCATGGTAGAAACCAGTCAGGACAGGGTCAGTATAATTGTCCAACACCAGGATACAAGTACTGGGTAACCTTTGCTCCCTGCAGCTGCAGCAATGAGCACTGAGGTGTTGCAACAGAGGGGCAACCTCCTGGTTCTGCAGCAGGGTCCAGGGAGGTAAAGGCTTCCTCTTCCTCACACCCTCAGCATTTTATGGGGTTTCCAGTCCCCAGGAAACCTTTGCTCATGGAGTATTTTATCTCAATGGGTGTATTTTGTCTGAAGGGAACAGCTGCTCTAGCTCCAAAGCAGAGGCCAACTATGCTTTAAAAGAGGCTCCCAGCCCATGAACTCTGAAACAAAAGGTCAGCCAGAGGTCCCTTTATTTCCAGAGTAAGATGAGCCATTGTAGGGGTGAATAAACCTGACTAGCTGATACGAAGCTCATTATGATGCCCATACCCATTTTTGTTCAGGAAAGTAAACCTGATCTGTTGGAAACAATATCTCAGGCTTTTATACAGTAATTATAGAGAACTAAGATCAGTATTTTTAAATGAAAGTGATGACAATGCTTTATGAAATGAGTAGCAACAGAGCTGATTTAGATCCTTTATACTGCTAATGAAATGTGAATAAGTAGGAGTCTCATTATCTGCACTTTAGTGTATGCCTTAGATTGTTCATTATCCTACCACTTAGTGAATTGGTATCTGTGCATATGAGTGATCCTAATGGTTTTTAAACAAAAAGTTTCCAGCTTTGTTTTGAAAGTGGTGTTTTAATGATTGTGTTTTGGTTGTGAGCACAATATCTGTGTACTATCTGTATACAATGCCTAATGGTTTGCAGCTTCAAAGAAATATTGTTTCAATAAAAACAAGATATTTTCTGAGAGAAAAAAAAAATCCTGTAATGTGTTCTAACCCTTTTTACTATGCAATAATTAGCATTTCCCAAGAATTCACTTGGAAAATGAGACTTTTAAACATTTTGAATCTCTTGTATTCATATTGCAGAGAAAGGAGAACAGAGACAGTAACCTCTTGACCTCCTCTATTTGCAAAGAAAAGACTAGGAAGAAAAGAAAATCATCAGAGGATGAAGTTAAACCATGGGTTATTGCAGGAGGCATCCTCCTATTCTGTAGGCCATAGTTCAGCATCTTGTTTTTCCTGCCTCCTTTACTCTTCACATTGGTTCCTCCTGAAGTCCTATCAGCTGCCAATGATAGGACTTTCCACCCCGAAGAGGAGGTGGTATAGATGAGTGTGTATTGGAGAGGCTAACCTCCTTGTCAACACACCTAATAAAATAAATAATAATAACAACATACAATTTTTTCCCAAAGCCCCAAGCAACCCTGACAGAACTTCTTCCAAGTGTGACAGGACTGGACTTAAGTACATTTTCTTCATAGTTAATGTGATGCCTCATAGTTTAATTAGATTTGCTGGGTGTCTCTCTGCCATCTGCTCCCTTCCAAGAGCCAGCACCTGTCAGCATAAGCTCCAACACTGACTTTCCAATGACTGGCAGAATATATTTCCTCCTAAGAGGACATATATTGTTTCCTAAGAAGCCATCACCTGGGGGTGTCATCCACAGCAGAAAATAAGCACCCAAACTTTGATATTTTAGTTGGATTCTCCTTGCTGTATAGTATCAGACAAGTGGGGGAAATGGTAGGAGAGAATAAAGACAAATATTTTAAGGCTCAAGGAAAATGCTAAAAATTAAAAGAATAAAACACTCTTAGGAATAAAACACGTCCCTGTTTGTATTTAATAGGACTTCATAATTTCAAATGCTTTGCTCACAGCACAGACAGGCAGCTGGAGGAGCCAGCATGCACAGTATCACTTTACCTCCCAAATGGCCCCTCCACTTGGAGGGATTCTCCTCAGCCCCAATTCTCTCATGGTTAGGATTTGGGTAGCAGTGCTGCTGGGACAGGTATCTGGTGTCTGGCACTGTGGGCTCTTTCCACATCAGATCACAAGACACAGGTCCCTGCTGAGGGCATCTCCTACCATTAACGTCTCCAAGACTTGAGGGCATTTCTGCATTTCACATCTGCTGGCAAACAGACCTGTCCGGTTGGGCCTTCTCACTGAAGTCCCCAGGCAAGCTGGGGCCACCTGTGTATTTCTATCAGACCTCATATGTGACAGCAGTAATTTACTTTCTGCCAAGCCAGTGATGTGATGCACTACCAAAATCACACATGGCACAATAGCTAAGTCAGGCAGCCACCAAACACACACATCTGTAAACAGGACACCTTTTCTTTCCTCCCCCCAACCCGTTTTTTTCCACCATAGTTTCTATGTCTCACGTATATATCCCTCTAAGCTTTCAGATGTCAGGAAAGCTCATTGTTTGAAGGATTGCATGAAGGGAGGATGTTTGCCTAACACCAAAAACTAATTTGGAACCAGGAGGCAATAAGACTCACTTTAAGAGGACAGATGACTTCCAGTTTGCATTTGGTGGCTGGAAACAAACCATTCATCTAAAATTCATTGGGGCTGGGATTTCTCAGGAGAAATCCTGACCCTATCAAAATCAGTGAGCATTTTGCCATTGCCTACACATTCAATATTTCTTGTACAGAGAACGTGGAAACTACCAATGTTTTCACAGACAACATACACACCAAGGAAAAGACTCAGAGCAAAGGAAAAAATTAATGCAAGTTCTACTATACCATGCTTTATCTACAGATAAAACTTAAGAAAGGCTCAGCCAACACTGAGAGATCATGGTGATAGCTGGTGTTATAATTAAATATCACCTTGGAGATCATCCCTCACAGTCGAGAAGAGCCAACAGATACCAATTTCTCAAACATGCAGTACTTAGATGAAGCTCTGAACAACATTTGAAGGTTAAATAACGTAATATAGAAATCTGATCCATGATACTGGTACCTCAAGAGAACTTTCTATTTCTTCTTCATATAGCATGAAACCACTTCACCTTTCGTGCCTTTGAAAAAAGAGCATCATTGTGCCTCTAGGTTTTTGTATCAGTTGAGCTTTATGATTCTTTTTCTTTAGTATTTCACTGTTTCTACTAAACATTTGTTTAACCCACATTTTTAAATTTGTATAACAAGCGTCACTTCATCTCTGTTCATCTGGTAGGTATCACTGCTATGTGAGGGGGCTGCAAGCTGAAAAGTTAAGCTTTCTAGATTTTCTAAAAATTAAAGAAATTAAACAGATGATTCCCTCCCCCCGCCCCCCTCAAATTTGTGCTTTCTTGGAAAAGTCAATAAAACCACATAGCTCTATCTTGGTGAATGTATTTGCATTCCCAACAGAGCTGAATTCAGGTGTTGATGTTATATGTCAATGCATTTTTGGGCACTAATCTTGGAGGTATATTCGAACAAAGGAAACCCTGATCTTTCCAGAATGCTTAAAGCACTGGCCTAATTTTCTGAAAGGGAGTAGGAAATGTGCCTTCAGCTGCAGCAAGCACTGAGTTAAATCAACAGTTGTCATGAATGATTATGAATAAACACAGGTTTTCAAAGGTACCTAGTAGGATTTCAAAGGCTCTAGGAGTCTAAATACCTCTGAAGTCAATGTCGGAATGGGAACAGGACATTTCTTAAAAGACACAGCAGACACTTGAAAGTAGTTGGTTTCCCAAACACTCAGATGGAAAATCAGAGTTTTGTTCTTGGAAACTCTTCTACTACAGGATTATGTTCAGTTGCTGCTGAAGTTCCTGCTGAGATCTTCAGGATTCTTCCTTCATCATGTCATAATGAGAACCTTGCAGACAAACCTTGCATTTTTGGAAGCCGCTATTTTTGAAAAATTAATGACATCTCTTTAATCAATTCTGTGATCAGTATACCTAATTTTCTGGTTTATTCTTTTCAAATATAATTTGAGCATATGTCCAGAGATATTTTTGATCCATGTTCCATAATGGCTTATCTTCTATTAGTCCATTAGTGTCCTATAGACAGGGGAACATTGGAAACAGCAAATATTAAATAGAGAGGAAATAATTACATTTAATTCTTTAAAATTTTTACTTGCAGATCACCTGTGTAAGAACTGACCATACAGAGATGCTGTAGTTCCCATTGCAGAGCTGTATATTACACTTACAGGAATTTCACTCTCCTTACACCCAGGGAGAAGCTAGGGCCTGTACATTCCTCGAGTTACAGGACATTAGGCACAGCTTCCCTTGCAATAACTGGCTTGCAAGATGCTTATTTTATTCACCTCCAGGGCTGGGATATACATTTCACCTCCAGGGCTGGGATATGCATTTTTACTTGTGACCATGGAATGTTCATTAGACACCTAAGGCTTATCCTTCTGCTATTAATATTTTTTACCATTTGTCCTAAGCTGATAGGAAAAGAGAAAAAGATGTCACGTGACAGCAGGCTGGTGGAAGGTGGGTATCCAACTCTGCACAAATATTAGTCCACAAACAGAGATAATTTCCATGAGGGATCAAACTTCCAGCTCCCTCCAGCTACTTCCTAGGGGTTATTTTCAGCATCCAGATCCTGAAAGGAGATGCTGCAGCAATTAATGCAGAATTGAATTTTCTCCCTGATCTCCATTTCTGAAAGCTTATTTTACATCACAAAACCTCCCATACCAGACCTGTGGAGTTGTAAAGATGTACTTGGGATTATAGCTGCTTTATTATTCACAGACATGTTTTGACTCCATTCAAGCCCAGCTGCAGATGTAACAGATTACACAGTGCACTCCATTTGTGAGAAAGAATATTTTTAAACCCATTTTACAATTTCTTCTGCTTTGAGAGTTCAGATATATGTTATTTGATATCTTCATCTATTCAGGCAATTTTACCTGTATCAGCTGGTTGCATCTTACTGGAGAAAAAAAAGAAAATGAGATTCCATGGGGGATGCTACTCACCAATGTAAATCATAGAATCATAGGAAGGCTTGGGTTGAAAGGAATCTTATAAATCAACTAGTTCCAACCCTCCTGCCATAGTCCCAGATGTCCCTCACTAGATCAGGTTGCTCAAAGCCTCATTGATCCTGCTCTTGAACATTTCTGGGGATGGGGTACCACAACTTTTCTGAAATGGCTCTACTGGCATTTGTTTTTCATTCAATGAAAACTTCTGAGGCAAAAATAAACCTCAACACTTGTCTCTGAGTCATGAACCTGTTTTCATTAACTGAGAGTTTCAATGGAAAATTTTCAGCCAGCCTTAATCATACCTATCAGCAGGTCTGTAAGGATCTCCCTTAGAGTTTGTGCCAGACTATCAGTTTAATACCAGGAAATTGGCTGAAATTCTAACTAAAAATAGAACAATAAAATGTTCAAGTACAAATGCCATAAGGACTAAGCAGAAAGACTATTGCAAAGAAAATCAAGGCTTGGCAATCTATCTAAAATTCCACCAGCACATTAATAAAATTAGGGCTGAAACAGAACCAGGTGATGACATTTGATCGGAGGACCAGAAACAATTAGAGAAAAACCTTCATTATTTTGCAATTAAATAACAGCAATAGAAATTAGAATAGAATCATAGAATCATTAAGGTTGGAAAAGACCCCCAAGATCATTGATTCCAACCTCAGACCGAATGCCATCATGCCAACTAAACAATAGCGCTAAGTGCCATGTCCAGTTGCTTCTTGAATACTTCCAGAGATGGTGACTCCACCATCTCCCTGGACAGCCTGTTTCAATGCTTAACAAATGGGAAGAAATTCTTGATTTCCAGCCTGGACCTTCCCTGGTGCATCTTGAGGCCATTTTCTCTTGTCCTATTCCTGGTTGTCTGGGAGAAGAGGTTGACTCCCACCTGTCTACAGCTTCCTTTCAGCTAGTTGCACAGAGTGATAAGGCCTCCCTCAGACTCCTTTTTCTCCAGGATAAACATCCCCAGCTCCCTCAGCCACTCCTCATACAACTCACTCTCTATGTCCTTCACCAGCTCTGTTGCCCTTCTCTGGACTCACTCCAGCCCCTCAATGTCTTTCTTTCAGTGGAGGGCCCAGAACTGGACACAGGACTGGACCTGCAGCCTCACCAGCACTGAGCACAGGGGGTGACCACTCTGGTCCTGCTGGCCAGGATGCCACTGACCTTGTTGGCCACCTGGGCACACACTGACTCGTGTTCAGCTGGCACCCCCAGGTTCTTTTCCATCAGGCAGCTTTCCAGCCACTCTTTCAACAGCTCATAGCAATGCATGAGGTTGTTGTGACCAAAGTGCAGGAATACGAGGAAAAAGAGGTTTAGTACTCTTGTGCAACAACAACAAAAAAACCACTGTCAAAGGTAGGTAAAAATATATTTCAGTCAGTGATATACTCCTGGCCAAATAAATGGCATCTGAGCAGTCCATCCTACAGATTTCAATATAAAGTTCTGGAGATACAGGTGCAGATATAGGGATACAAATGCAACCTGATGCCACTGCACTTTGCATCATTCCTCTCCTGGTCCCTTGGTAGCATTTTACTTGTACCACACGCTGCAGGTGTTAAAAGAGAAAGGAAATGAAAGGCATGCTGACCAAAAGCAGATTTATTCTTTAAGGGAAGGATTAAGACACAAAATGGTAAATTTACCTTCCTCTGAAACCTGGCACAAAAGAACTGTGTATTGAAGATTAAGAGTAAGTGTTTCTTCAGCCGTGTTCCCACAAGATATCAAGCTCTGTTATGCCAAGGTTGCCATGGATATCACTATTGATTAATAAATTGTGTCATTAAGTCCTATGTAAATAGTGAATAACTGACAGTTCTGAAAGAGTTGTGGACATTTTAGGTAATACAGGGGTTTTTTTCTTCATTAAATAGGAGCTAGATGAACATTTGAACTTCAGTTTAGATTTTCTCCCCTGTTTCACTTCTTTGTGTCTTGTTAAGCAAGTATATCCCAGTAGCTGGTGTACTGAAGAAAAGAGAAAATACCAAATAAAAGACAAATTTAAACAGACTGGTCCAGAGTCCAGGCTCATCTGGTCAAAAATCAAAGAAAGAAAGGGATAACTACTAAACAATAAGAGAAATGCAGGATTATTTCAGAAAAGACTTCTAAAGATAGCAGCTCCAGGTCTCTAGGAATAAATTTGTCTCACTGGCAAGAACAGATTTGTCTCATACCAGCAGCTACACGTTTCACTGCTCAACATCATCATGTAAAAGCTCTGAAAGTGTTCTTCAGACAAGAACTGAGCAGTAGACTTTTGTGGTGTGATGGAGAATTGGGCTTGTCATCTCATCAAGAGAAGATGAACATAAAATTTCCCTGATGACACAGCAGTTTTGTAGGAGAAGTAAGGCCATAGTCAAGGCTCTTTCACCTTTAAAAAAGTGACCTTTGTAGGTTACAAGATGAAACCAGCAGCAGAGTGTGAGACCTTGAGGACCTCAGGTGATTGGACTGAGCTGGGTATGACCTGGCATGGTCCATACTCTGGTGCTCCCCTAGTTTCTGCGTGCAAACAAATGTGCTGGGGCTAATGAATATAGTGACTGAATGTGCATGCAGGCATCCTGTTTTTTCTGCAATATGTGTCTATTTTTCCATAAAAATTATTGCAAGTGAGACGGTGGTGGCATGAAAGTTATCCAATGGTTATCAGACTCTCATATGCACACTCATACAAGCAAAAAACATGCATGTACCACGACTTACACCAGAGGTGTCAGCCACAGAGATTCAGCCAGGACCAGAAACAAAGGTGTGTGTTTTAGGTGAACATCCACAAGCACCCTGGATAAATAAAGAACAGCCAAAGCTCAAAATCATTAATGCAAGGACTAGGTCCTAACCAGCTAAAGGTACAAATTCCTGCTTTTGTGGATAGCAAAATTTTAAAGGTAATTCACATCTTAGTGAAAGACAGAATGTCTAGTCTAGATGAGCTAACTCTGTATGGCAACAGCAGCAGCAGTAGCAGCATAACAGCAGTTCGTATCAACTGAGAATTGGGTCTAAACCTGTAAAAAAGGAAGATGAAAATAGAAAATTAAATTAAATTGATGAATTGCTTGCTGCTAATTGTTTGTTTAGCTCTGTTTAGGAACAAAATGCTCATGAAAAAACCCCAAATTATTGTCAGTTAGTTCTGGGTTGCCCAAGGTAACAAACGTTCTGCTCAGCTTGTTACTTAAGTATATAAGACAAAGTTAAACACAGACTGAATTAATCCAAATGAAAAGGTTTTAGTAATACCACAAGAAGAGGCTAGCAACAAAAATTCTCAGATAAAGATATTGTGTTAGCTATCTTCAATATACCATCCAATCTCTACCTACAATCCTAACAGAAACAAGATCCTATTGGTTTTATCTTACTGTAGCTAGAAAAGATAAGCCTTTGGCTGGTGATTTAAGACTGGCTTTCACTAATTGCTTGATGACAGCTGTCTCAGTATCTCATCTTTTCTCATTGTGGAAGACATACAACAGAAAAGTGGGTTTCAATGAAAGAGAATCAAGCTGCACAATAGATCCTTTTTGAGGACTCCAAGTGTACAGCACATATTGTAAAAGTTCCCAGCCCCTTCCAGGACTACTGGTACTATGGTGACATAAATACAGAGAGCTCCCTAGAATTTTTTACATTATTGACATATCAGACATACAATTGGTTATAAAAAGAAATCAACAAGATTTTGGTTTTCAAAAGCTGCAAACAGAAACATTCTTTACTGGATGGGAAAAGATTAAGGTCTTTGGACAAAAAAAGCCACAAACATTTTAAGAGGTATTTTTACATTTGCCATTAAAGTCTTTCTCCAAATTGAATTGCCTCTGAAAAATTGTGAATATTTTTTACTCTGTCCTGTATGGAGAAGAATCATACACTAAAGAACTGACTCTTTGAATAGGCCCTGAGCATAATCCTATCAGACAGGATTTTTTTCATATGGCTTTGGAAAAATTCTTCATGTGAGAAAACCCTGAAAAATGTGGATACAGTTCTAAAAAATGGCTCTTATTAACCATGTGGCTCACTGGTACTGCTCAGCTCTTGCAGACAGGTCACAGGACTGTGAAAGCCTAGCAAACGTAGCAGTGCAAATGCAAACTGGGCTCTTGGCCAGGGCCAGCTCAGATCTCCTTGCAGAAGCAAGAAAAACTGAGCTCTGCTGCCCAAGGGAAGAGAGGGTAAGCAGGAGAAGACACTTCTCCCTCTGTAGGAAGAGGAACAAAGAGAGGGGACAGCAAAGGTAGATGTGAAGTACAAGTGCCCTGGGGTGTTAGAATCTGGCTTGTGCTGCAAACAGGAATGGTGCAGCTGGGGATCAATCACAGGGACAGCCTTGGCCCATACCTATTTCCTGCTCCACACCCAATCCTCATCCTTCCTCACAAGGGCTCCACTATAGTAGGTGGGAAATCCACAGCTTTTGGTGCCTCCCTCTCCTGTACCAACAGCTGAAAATACCTCTGGGATTTTGAACTACTTGGGAAAATGCAGCAAAATATATTAATCTTTCCTTCACTGCCAGCTGCAATAGCATGAGGTATTGCTACTTGACAAAACTACTTGACAAAAAATGTCACACAGTTATCCTTACAGTTCAGTTAGATTATCCTAGAGAAGCATGAAGGGCTAGAACAATTTTAGGATGAATCAAATAACTTCATCCCCAAAAGCTCAATAAACACAACACTAAAAGCTTCCCTCTCAATTTATTTGTTAGAGAATGTCATCATGGCACATTTGCTGCGGTTTAACTCCACCATGCTGGGCATTTCAACTTTACCTTGCAGGAGAACAAAGTTAGACAGGGGGTTGTGATGGAATGACAAGTTTAACACTTGAAAATTAATTTAATCCAGGTCTCCAGCCTTTTTAGTTCATTTGTGCTGTCTTGACCTCCAGCAGCCATGGCGTAATGCTCAGAGCCACCACGGCCAATTGAAAGGGTTCAGCTCATTAAGAATTTTCATTTCTTGTCTGAGCTTCTTCAAGAGAATGTCATTTTGCTTTAATGAATTCATTGCACATGATATCACGGTGGTTTTATGAATATGGATTTACCTTCTAATTACTGTGGCAGTTAGAGAAAAGGAGACAGGAAAGGCAGAGACTTTTAAGGTTGCTACCATGTAGTTCTAAACCTTCTGCAAAGGCCAGTTCTTGCTTTTGTCTTAGATATTTCACAGTGGTTTGTTTACTCACAGCTGATGCTCTTTTCAGTGCAAGTACTCCCCGGCTCAAATAGTTTTCAAGAGATGGTTTATTGATGATCACATTATGGAGATACAAGGATAACAGAAGGGTTGTTGACTTCTACGTGAGACTCAAAGAAAGATGGAAAGAAAGTGGGAGTAAATGCTTAACATGGGACACATTCAGGTCTTCAGCTATTGGTGCCGAGTGTAAGCACCATGGTAACTTCTCTTCATTGGTTGGGTAATGGTCGGGTAGTTCTGCAACTAAAATTATCTGAATGGCTCATTGAACTCAAAACTTCCCTGCCCTACCAGCTGTGGTGGCTCAGCTGGGCTCTTAGAGGACTTGAATGTGGCTCTTGATTTTTCTGATGAGCAAAGGGAATAATACAGAATTACACGTGATGTTGGCACTTGGAGGCAGGAAAGATAACATCTGCTTTTTTATTTGTACAAAAATGATATTAGGAAGTTCTCAGTGTGGCCAGAAGCTCTGAAGTCCCTGTGGGCTCTCAAGGGAGAGCTGACCACCTGCTACTTCCCAATGTCCTATGTGCAAGTAAGGAAAAGGCAGAACATCTTAGTTTCTTAACAAATAAACAAGTAACCAGCTGAAGCTTGGGCTATTAAATAAATCGCTACCATTGTACTAAACCATAAGGCTCTTTTTTCTCAGAGCACCAGTATTTTAGAGCCTCCTTATATTTGCACTAGACAAATACTTAAAATATCTCTGCAATTATTTCATGTTGGCACAATAATAGCTTAACTAGAATGGATCTTCTTATACATGAGAATACAGTGAATGATTGTCTTACTAAGAAAAGCCTAACCCTTAAGAGAGTTCGTGTTCTTCTTCTAATGACTCACTTTAGGAGAGGTAGATAGGCAGGAAGGATGATTCATCGCGGGACACCTACTGTACACTATTCTGGAATACATTTTTCTTCATCTCTCTCCCACTCTACCTATCAGAAAGGAATAAACAAAACCATAAGAGCTTAGGGATTGAAAGAGAAGGGGAAATTGGCTAAAAGTCAATGCTGCCAATGGGGTGTCTTTACAAATGAGTATAAGAGTGGTGACGGCACCACAGTAAAGTATTGGCTTCACAGGCCAGATTGACCTTAGCAGATATGACCAATAAATCTGTAAGCCTCAAGATACAATACTGAGTCAAAAGTTCAGCTACTTTCTCAGGCTTTGCCTCCAAGCTTTTGCAAACAGCAACTTGTATTCCAAGCCCTGTTTCCACTAAGAGCCCAGGAGTGAAATTTCAGGGAAAACAGCAACAGATAGCAATTCAGTCACCAGCTTGATATAGCAGAAGGAAAATGACACTGCTACAGTGTTACGATTTTCTGAAACTCACCTTTGAAAAGAGGTCAAGACAACTGTCTCAATAATATACTTTGATGTCAAAGAAAATTTGCTAGAAACTCAGCCATGTGTTAAGTGGCATTCAGCCGCTAGCAAGCCTGGTACAGTCCACTGACTATTATCCTCTCCTGGTCACAGAAAAAACAGTTGGTTCCAACACCTCAGGCATGGGAAGGGATGCCTTTACTAGATCAGGTTACTCAGGGCCTCATTCAACCTGGCCTTGAACACTAACAGGTATTTCTCCTGAGAACCACTGATACAGCCAGAAGGAATCCAAGGAGTATCAAAAAGGGTTCCAGTGTGATGTGATTGGCATGCTGGAGAGACAGGATGTCATCCAAAGGGATCTGGACAGGCTGAAGGAGTGGTCCCACGCAAATTTCATGAAATTCAACAGGGAAAAATGCGAAGTCCTGCACCTTGGTGAGGGCAATCTCAAGCACAGAAACAGGCTCAGTGGGGAATGGATTGAGAACAAACCTCAGGAGAAGTTCTTTGGGAATATTGGTTGATGAGAAACTCAGCATGACCCAGCAATGTGCCCTTGCATCCCAGAAAGCCAAACACATCCTGGGCTGCATCCAAAGAAGCGTGGGCAGCAGTGCCAGAGAGGGGATTCTGCCCCTCTGCTCTGCTCTGCTCTGGTGAGACCCCACCTGCAGGGCTGCATCCAGCTCTGGGATCCCCGGCACAGGAAGGACATGGACCTGGTGGAGCAAGTCCAGAGGAGGCCACCAAGATGCTCAGAGAGATGGAACACCTCTCCTATGAGGACAGGCTGACAGAGATGGTGCTATTTAGCCTGGAGAAATGAAGGGTCCCAGGAGACCTTAGAGCACCTTCCACTGTAGGAAGGCAGCCCCCACAGCCCAGTGGGCATTCCTGTGTAAGGAAGGGGGTTCCAGTTTACCTCTAGACATTTTAGGGAGTTAAACTAGAACTTTCTATAGCCTTCTCATTGTGGTTGGCTTGGTGCCAACACAGAAGCACTGCTTAGGCTTTGGAAGTGTACTTCAAAGCCTGTTGCCAATTTCGTTGGGCAAGGGGCCAAATAGCCCACCTGAGCTATTGAGTACTGAAGAGACAGCACAGGGGTGCTCTGGGCTTTTTAGGGTTTTTAGCAAGGTGTCAGAGGTTTTTCTGACACCTGTGCTGGGCTTTTCCTTTTGTTTTTGTACTGTTTGTTGTTTTGCTTTTATTAAAACTTATTGCTTTACAAGACACATCTGAAGAGCCATCTCGCTAATTATTTTAAGCCATTCTGAAAAGTGCAAGACGCCATCAGAGACTGATATATTTACAGGGGGCTCATAACACTCTGGCCAGGTGTTAAACTGTTTCATTCCAGTGCCTAAAGGTGACTACAAGAGAGGTAGAGGGAATTTTTACAAGACCATGCAGTGATAGGACAAGAGGGAGTGAGTTTAAACTGCAAGAAAGTAGTTTTAGGTTGGATATCAGGAAGAAATTCTTGACTATGAGGGTGGTGAGGTACTGGAACAAGTTGCTAAGAAGAGTGGCACCTCATCTCTGGAATTGTTGGAGATCAGTCTGGAAGGGACTTTGAGCAATCTAATCCAGCAGGAGGTGTGCCGGCTCACAGCACAGGGATTTGGAGCCACAGGATATTTAAGGTTCCTTCCAACATGAACTGTCCTGGGATTGATTCAAGCAAGTTGTGTTCCAGTCTGAACAGTGACACAGGAAAACAAATTGTAAGGTGGTGTTCACATGCCCAGGCCACAGATGCTCAAGTCATTTTTAACAATGGCTAGAAAAGGAAAAAATCATCTTGTAAAAGCCAAGGGCATTAGTAAAGATGATTGCTGAAGCCTGTTCAGGGATTATGCAGCTGCAGTTGGCTTAAACATGCACTTAGAAACACTAAGTGGTGATTTAACAGGACTGATAACCCTGATAACCCTACATAGCAAGTGACTGAATACATCTGCAATTGCAAGTGCTGAAGATGTCAGGATAGGATTCATGGGCTGGAACTTAAGCAGAAAGCTGCATTAACAGAGGGAGAGCATTTGTAAAAATGCCATGGGATCATTTATGACTGCATTTAGTGACAATTTAGTTCTCTAGCTCATCAGAAATGCACAAGCTGCAGCAAAACATTTTACCCTATTAAAGCACAGTGTCTGAGCTGAAAGATTTGCCTGTTGGAAAAACATTTCTACATCCTATAACACTCCAGATTCACTTCTGTCCTCTGAACTCAGGCCCAACACAGATAGGTATCCTATGGCAACAAACCTGCAGTGACAGAGAGAGATTAAAATAAATGGAAGTCAAGGGAGAAAATTATATGTAAAATATAAACATTGCTGTCTGCTGGAAGTTTGCATGCCCCCAGTTAGGTCTAGCAACTTCATTCAGCCAGTCTGTATCTGTGACTATTGCAGGTGACTTTAAATCAGCAGGAGTTTGTAGGAACAAACTTTCTTAAAAATATGACTGCTATTCCATTGCTTCCCTTGGAGGTCTGCTATCCAGGGATGTAATAATAAATGACAACAACGTGATAGCCTTGTGTCAGTTGAGTAAAAGAAACAGTGTGGAATTTAAATTCTCTTCAGATGGGTAACTAGTCAGTTTGGGCTTCTTACAGAACCAAGTCCTTGAGTGTAGCAGGCTTACAAATACAGCTGAAATTTTTTCCACAGAAATGAGTTAGCTATTACTGGACAACTTCAGAAATCCAGCCTCTGCAGCTTACCTTACTGAATATGTTCTTCCAGCTCTGGTGGTGCCACTGAGGGCATGGACCAAATCCCCACCCTCAGCACAGACTATTCCTGAAATAAGGATTATAAAATAGAGCACATTTTCATGATTACACATCTAGAACACTCTGGGGTAGTTTTTCAAAGGAGAAGTTGCTTTGTGAACACAGAAACTCTGTTCAGTAATGACAGTGATTACAACATAAATATCTGCAAGAAACCAATCTGTAGCTTCTGAAAGACAACAGATTTACCAGGCAACTCCAGCTGATTATCCTAGGACTTCTCCCAGACAGACACAAGCCTGGCAGCAGCAGGATGGGATTCCCTTTTGTTGCTTATCCATGAGAGCTGTCTACACAACCTCTGACCAAGCACCAATTTCTGAGTTCAGTATTTATGACCAAAGCACTCATAAAAGGCCACACTTTAAGAAAGGCTGTCATAATTCAAGTTTTTAATCTGGATTCAGAATCAAAGTTCATACAGACAGCTTCTACATCAAGAAACTAAGCAACACAGACAGAAACTGGGAGTCAATGGTCTGTACTCTCAAACTGCTAGAAGAGCCCTGGCAGTCTGTGCAAATGCTACAGCACCCACCAAAACCCTTCCCCCAAGCACAGAGAAGTTGTTGCACAGACCAGATTTTGCCCCCAGCAGGCACTCGGGATGCGGCCTTCCTATTTTGAAGGCTGAATTTTGACAGTGTACATGTGCCAGTTGATCTCAATGCCCAAATACAGTTTAATATGTGCTTCATTTCTTAGTGGAAATCCATAATAGATTCTGAAAATTTCATCCTGGATCTAACTGTCAAGAGTGGAGTCCAAAGCATCACAGTGAGATTTAGGGCTTGTGAAAGACCATAAGAACACTCTGAGCCCTGTACTCTGATTTGGCTCGTTGGGATCCTGAAGGATATTGTTTAGCACAACCCTATCAGCTGAGCTAGGGATTTCTAACTTCAGTATTACCAAGAGTCTCAGGTTGCCAAAGGCTCAGAGCCTTGGTCTGGTGCTGGACCTACAGATGCCCCAATCTCAGTTACTCTTTTAATCCATCTCGGACTGTCCAGGAATGGGAGGTTCCTCCTTTTTCCTTGTCACTCCATGCAAGAGCCAGGCTTATACTGGTCTAGCAGCACACCTGGGAGCCAAGGCAGGGGATGAGGATAGCACTGAGCTCACACCTGCCTGTCATCAGCCAAGGAAACCCAAATACATCAACCTCAGTGACAGCTCTGGTTCTCTGCAGCACAGAAATGAGACACTGCTGACTGATAACCCCCTTGGCAGAGTGAGGCTGATAAGCAAAGCAGGGCGGGCTTTCCAACAACCTTTGCCAAGCCATGGGGCACCTTGCCAGGAAAGATATGGCAGAGCATAAAGCATAACTAGGTTGAACTGTGCCTTGGACTCTCATTCAGGTTCTCCACTCTGGGGACTGGCTTGGCTTAGCAGGATGATTGAGAAGGTTAAAACATCCTGTCCTGTCCTGGACCAGATGTTTGTGTCCTCCTTGCCCAGTGTGTGACCTGTCCTGTGCTGTGGAGGAGCTGCTGTGTTTCATCTCCATCTGTCCAGAGGCATGCTTCTCCCTGGCAGCAAATGATGCCATCAGGAAGCATTCACTATCTGCACTGCCCATGGGTGGATTTGGTGGATCTGGGCCAGAGACACACATGGGTTTTGGGCTCCATAACCACAGAAGACTGCAAATAAAAAGAATGGAGCTGTCATGAATGGAGAAGGTTGTGAAAGTGGTTGTGTCATCCTGCTCTCCCCTGAAATGTGGAAGTGAGATGCTGGCAATTTGGGATCACTTGTGGGAGTAGGTTTGATCACAAAACTTTCTATTTGTGACATTTCTGTAAATGTCATTCTACTAAGGTATATACTCTGCACTTGAGTCAGGCTCTTTCCATCTGATATCTGAAGTGTTGATTATTAATCATCAAAACAAAATTACTGGAACTCTACTCCCAGAGGAGATAGAGGTTTAGCTTACAGTGGTATCCTCCAATAACATAAATCCTTACACGAATTCTTTTCTTTAACAACAATCACATTTGACCAAAGACACAAGCCATGGCTGCACATGTGAGAACATGTGCATGTAATTTGTGAGATTTGATTAACTGTGGGCCCACGCTCTATGTATAAACTTCTCACAGCATCAGAATAAGCAGTCCTTTTCGATAGCTGGCTCCACACTATCTTTGTTTGTTCTGTATCTACCACTGGATAACTGTCTCTTAACACTGATCAGAGCCACTGGTCTCCCCTGTTAAAAAGTATCTCATGAACTGCAAGGTATTGTCATGGACCTCCAACCCAACTTCCTTGTGCTCTGTCTACAGTGGCCTGTTAATAGTAGGTCCCCCTTTTTAAAGGAAGAGCCCCCTAATTCTGTTCCACAAAAGCAAACAGTCTGCAGCATTACTTGGTTCTTGCTTAACACTGACTTTCTTGCTACAGACTGTATTTACCCCTAACCAAAAGATGATTGCAGTGACACCAGGCAGACTTTTGAAACAAGGCAGCTTTCAGGTAGAATATGGTATTTTGGGGTTCTGGTGTTGGAATTACACAGGAAAATACACATGCAAGCTCATGCCTGCAATGCCCCTCACGTCTCAGGTCTCCAGTAGGATTGTAGTCATCTCAGCAGCATGTAACTGAGTTCATATCAGTCTGTGTGCCTTGGCTGCCCATCATTAAAAGCTCATATCTGAACACAGGTCTTCCATCATTTCAATGAGATAACTGTGTTCAGCTGTTGACAGCTCTTGATATTCCTTCCATGCTGACTGAGAATAACATCTAGCTTTTATTTCCCAGTCCCAGAAATGAGATTAATCTTCCTGTCCTAAAAGATCACAGCACTGAAATCAGTAAGCAAATGTTCATGCTTTTCATAAAACTAAGTTTCCCATACCTCCCACAACCATATTTTAAGTTTGGGCTGATCTTGTCTTCCTAGAAGTCCCTTCCTCAGGATGGCAGTGAAGTATATTTCTGGCTGCCAGCTCAGATGTACCACAGTGATAAAGGTTACATCCTCAGAGGAGCTGACAGCCCCACACAAGGCAGTATTTTCTTATATGGCCTGTTCTTTGACAAGTCTCAAACTGCTTCCCAAAAAAATATAACAGAATGGGATTACGACTCTCTTTGGAGAGGAAAGCAGAGCAATAAAACAGAAAACGCCTGTCTGCCTGGCCAAAATCAAAGGAACTTGACCACGTGTTGACCTACATGGGGCTGCAGATTAAACAGGGAAGGCAGAAGTATTTTCTTTCACCACTCCCTTCCTGAGTACCCCAGCAGGGTCAACAAAGCGCACAAAAATAAACTGAGGTGGGTGTGAGGTTAATTCAACTTCCCATTAGTTGAAGTCATTTGTGAGCTGCTGAGCAACCCATCCAGGTGTCCTTGTCATGACTTCCAGGGCTCAAGCAGACAAGCACAAACTCACTCCTGTTGTTCCAGTTTAATCTGCTGCCACATATGTGCCAACACTGCCATTTAGTGTGCTGGGCCTGCTGCAACAGCTTGGACATAAAAGACACAGCACTAATTGCAAACAATGATCCTACAGAGGCAGACACACACCACTACCTCTTGTAAGCCCCTATCAGCACAAGATGTTGGAAAGTGGCAGAGGTGGGGCTACCTTCTACAGAAAGAGATAGTGAAGGGTGAAGGTGGCAAGAGCTCCTGGAAATACGTAGATCTGAAATCCTAGTAAGTTCCTGTGAAATAAACCAAACAAACCAAACCAAACAAAAAGCCAAACAAACAAACAAACAAAACCCACACCAAAAAAAAACAGCATATCAGTTTTGCTTGCAAGTAGAAAACTATCATTCAAACTTAAAAAAATCTCACTGGGATTAACCTTGTGATTGAATTCCTGGTCTTACTGAAGCTCAATAACCAGATGAAACAGTAATTGTTAGTCATCTTAACCCTTTCTGTGGAGAGTCAGGATGTTCTTAGTAAGTATTTTAAGCAAACCCTTGATCTACTGGTATCCTTGAAGCTACTCACATGCTTTGATCTATAGCCTTGATCTGCAAAGACAGCTGGGACTTATTCCGCTCAATAAAGAAAACCCCCAACCAGTTTAGCTGCTTCCCTGCCCAGCTACCCTTGCAAAGACTTATGCTTCAGTGCAGAATGTGAGAGGTTTTATTTGTAACATTGCTCCAAGCTTTGTCATGCGTCTCCCTCTCCACCTATTCTCATTTTCAAAGGAAACTTACACCCTTAGGAGCTGACACCCCTGAGAGTTTTCACAACATGCCACACAGGCAGTCTGAAAACTGCAGTGCTGGGCACAGGTATTAGCAAACTCTCAAATCTGCTGTGGTATTGAAGGCTGCCCAGACATGGACATGGGCAGCTGATGTGGGATGCTGTGCTCTGCTCCTTCAAAACACCATGGTGCGTCCTCCATGCCAGGTCTGATACCACTGGCAGTTCTTTGCTGACTCTTGCAGATGTGCTGCTCTTCACTCACCATAGGCTGTCCCTGCAAGCCACCTTGCCCTTCACTTGTGTCTGTATTTAACCAACTTGGCGATCCACCCCCAGCTCCTCCTGCTCAGAAATGTGCTGCCACAGCACAGGGGAGATGACACAGGATGTCCCCCACCAAGTGCCAATGATGCAAACCTCAGCCAGCACGGAGTGGTCCCTGGGCATTGCCATGATCTGAACAAATAGTTCAGGTAGCCCTTGGAGAGATGGGAACCATATCCTGTTTGACGCTATCCAAAGCTCAGAGCCCATCCAAACAAGTTGAGAGACTTGGTTAGGGTCCAGTATGGTGCTTGATGAAATTGGTGCTGGATGCAACAGCAGAGAAAGAGCGAGAAGAGACATGAGGAGAAAGTGAGAGAACATGCATTTCCATAGGTCAGCTCTCCTCAGAGACATTAGGGGTTCATTGTAAGAGATATAAAAATAAATGTCAGATGGCTCTCTCTTGATTAATCAAGCTTGGCTTTGCTGTAGTGACGTCTCCTTCAAATAACACTTTTTCCATTTGAAAGTCAAGGAAAAAGCCAGAGAGCATCTGACTCCTGAACAAGCAATACTGAAAGCAATTCAGGCTTATTTCTGTGGACATGTTTCCCCTATTATTTTAGCACAGCTGTGTAATCCCTGAGTAATTAAAACGTCTCCTCAAAGCTGCCACTCTCTCATGCCTTCTGATCTGTGTCAATGCTGATCTGTTCAGCTGTGTAGGAATATTAAGAGTGCCTGATATAGCTAAGTCTCTTCAGCTTTTATCCAAATGCTCTCTTCAACATCAGCATCAGCTGAAGAGAAGGACATTCTTTTAATGTAATTTCAGATTAACTGTTGCTTTGAGTGCAGTTTTAGTCTATTTACACCAGTCTGATAGGTATCAGCATTAAACATCAGAAAGGCATTTCAAGAGGCCATGAAGAAGTTTTTAAATAGATCAAGGGATCAGAGGTAGCTGATTAAGAAAACCATTAATAATTTGATTGAATATGGAATTGTCAGTCACTCAAAGCAGCTGAGATCGCTGGAACTTAAAAACACAATTTAACAAGAAAAAAACTGAGTAAAGAAGTGCAGTAAATGAAGAAATGAAGAACCCTGTGTAAAAAGCCACAGAAGGTCATCAAAGTCAACTAAGATTGTTTTGAACCATTTGCACTTTGTGAGGCATTCACTGCTCTAGTGACAGAGAGGCTGCTCTGGCTGTCTGCTGTGACAACAGTGGGGCCAAGGCAGGCTTCAAACAGGCAGCTTTAGGGACACATGGGTTAGGACCACATGAAAGAGAGAAAAATAAACACAAATACAGAATCTTGGTTAGAAGATCCAAAAAGCATCAGGGCAGAAAAGAAGGACAAACAGAAGCAATGTGATTGGATAAACAATGTGACAGAGCTTTGTGGAGGCAATTGGCAGCAATAAGAGCTCCCTCTGCAGCTCCCTGTTCTTGGGCTAAGCTCCCAGGAGCTACCAGTGCCATACTCTCCCTCTACAGCCATCATTAGTGACCCCTCTGTACGCAACACCATGGTTGGTCCTGGGTACAGGACAGAAACTGGAGAAAAATATCAGCAATAGACTGAGGAATTCTTGCAGGGCAGTACACACAAAAGTGAGGTACTGTCTGGTAGGGACATGCTAAACTGCAGGTACATGTAGGATATATACATGCGGGACAGAAAGAGAATTATTAAAGTAATGTTGAGGTAACAACAGGATTCTGGTTTTCTCAGGTTAAAAAAACCCAAGGCACTCATCACTTCACGCACATATCTGGGCTGACAGGTGACACTGAGGCACTCTAAAACAAGTCTACACAAGTAGGAGATCTAGGCATGGGGACTTTCCTATCTCTTTCCTACCACCACACTCTGTGATTTGTCACACTGTGGGATGTGGAGTCAGGTCTTGCTGGGCCCTCTGTGGCTGTCCTGAGGTGAAAATGCAGAGCAGTGGTGTTCGCACGCAGACTTGCAGCAGGGATGCCTCGTGACTAGACTCTGTTCCCAAAGCCATGAGCTGTCTTGGTAGGTTTCTTTCAGACGTCTCAGATCCATCTCTGCTTTGCATTATTAATTGCAGCATCCACAACCACATTAAGATTCATTTTCACTACTACCACTCAGCTACTTTTAGTAGCTTATTCTCAATGCCTCTCTCTTGGAAATGAGCTCCTGGCCTGTTAACCCTTTCATTGCATCTGAAACACAGCAGGTATCCTAGAGGCTGTGGAATTTCCTTTGGGCACATGTCATTTTCCACCCTGGAAAAATGTGGGATATGCACCTGTAAGTCCTTGATATCCAAGAGATAGCCCAAAGAGGGACTGAGCAGTGACCACTCCATTGAGACACCAAGGTCTGAGCTTTCCTGCTGGATTTCCTCATGTAGGTCTGTCACTGTGCTTTGTGGCCACTAACAGGCTGGCTGGGGGGTGCAGGATCAGACCATCTGCTTGCTCAGGAGAGCTCTTTTGCACAGCATTGACTCTGAGAGCAGAGACACTCATGCCACTCATGCCTCAAATAAGAGGCTTGGTGTCAGTCTTGGATTACTCCTGCATTACTACCAAGTGGCCTCACTAACACTGGTCCTGGGCTGATCTTGTTCTTCAGTGCCCTCTGGATCCACCATCCTTTGCTTCTACAGCAGGGAGGTTTAGATATGGCAAAAGTCCTATATGTGAAAATATATCTCTCTTGGAAGAAAAAAAAAAAGGCATGAACAAATATTTATATTAAAGTTATGAAGACAAAACGATCAAGATTTTTTCTCATCACACAAAACACTGCTTTCCACACCATGGGAAGACTGCCCTGTTCACAGGATACACAGTGGAGCAGGTAGGGGAGAACAGCAGGTGTCTTACCTGCAGGGGGAAGCAGGAGGGCACCAAGCAATTTGTGAGGCCAAGGAATGCCCACTTGTGCCCAGGGATCCTGTAGGGAGGAACATGGCTACAGACTGCTGCAGCAGCAGCCCTTGACACCCTCAACCACAGTACCAGCTGCAGTGTGTCCTTGGGTTCACACTGGCTCTGGGAAGAAGGACATGCATTTGCACCAGCAAACCGGTGCTTGGTTTGGGCTGTGTGTCTGTCTGGTGGGAGCGAGACAGCAAAACTCAATTAGAACAAGCTCTAAACATGGATGCTTTCAGCTCCAGTGGCCCCTGATTCAATTGGTGGCATCTACCCAGGCAGCAGCTGTCACCTACCTTTCCCTCCAGTAGGAAATGTTTGTATCAGAAATCAGGAGAAGCAATTTTCCTTGACAGAAAAGGTCTGGAAAACAAAGAACTTTGTGTCTGGTAGGAAGGGGTGTCCTGTTCCAGCTCTTGCTTTCTAGAATACACATCTGCATTCAGTTAGCTTTCCACCTCAGCCAGGTATAACCCTTTTCCAAGCCCTTAGCCTTCTCCGTACACCCTCCTTTTTTCTTACCCTTGATTTTCCAGGAAACGCCAGGGAAACTGCACACATACTGTGTGCTCCTTTGAGCTAAATGTTTAATAGCTTTCCTGTCAAGGAAAACACTTTTCTCTATCTTGCCTCATCCTCTATTTTTCCAGCATTTGCTTTATCCCTTCTCGATATATTGTGACTCACTGTTAACTTGAGACCACTGGTTTCATCTCCCTCCCCCTTGCCCAGGAACTCCTTACATAAGCCATTGGGATTACTGAACAAAAAAACTCAAAACCAAACAAAAAATTAACATGTGCAGATTTATTGTTGCTTTTGTTTTCTCAATGCACAGACAAACTAATATTATGGAGATTAGGTCCCTTTGCTCAGCTCTCCTGAGCACAGTGCAATATGACAAGAAAATCCCTGTTCTGTGCAGAAAAAAAAAAAGACTGCATAAACTCTGCTATTGTACAATCACAAGATCCTGAAGAAAGAGGATTATTAAAGTAGAACACAATGTGAAATGTAATCAATACTAGGACTGACTAAGATGACACTGAATTGCAGAGGGGCAACATCTCTTCTGTATTTGATGTGTGGCGGGTAAGCCAGTCAGGGGTTGCTGCAAGCTTCATGAGTTTAGAGAAATTATGTGTTTCCCTGGACTCTGAGCTATTCACAATGTCCATTTCACAAGGAGGGAGAGAGAGAAAGTTGAATTAGTCTTTAAGGGTCGTCTTCTTTTTAAATCAACTTAAAGCAGAGCCTTTGTCAAGCTGACAGGACCTTATTGCTAGGTGGGATCACTGAGAGTTACAAAAAATATTTGTAACCAGAATCTTCCATAAAAACACATAAAGAGCATCTGAACTACTCCACAGACAGTAGGAATGCCAAAATACTTTTGCTGTTTCTCCGACTTGTGTACAAGAGATGAAATTTAAAAACTGTTTTTCATTAATCTGAAAAGTTACAAAGTGAGGGGTCTGTCTAGATGGGTGCATCCATCAACCTCCTCCAAGCAACAGTTTCTGGGTAACGTAAGGACCTTTGGTAAGTTTTTCAAATTAAGAAATCTGTGAGAACTGTGGACAAATAACACTTTCAGTTCAAAACTTTCTTCCTCCCAAATTTATTTTCTTTTGTGAATATATGCTACAGACACTTTTACATTTGGAAGGTCAAGTTATACAGTGAAAGCCCTACACAAGCTTATCGAAGACCTTTAAGCCAAGTTAAATCTTCTGTACTCTATTTAACCCAAAACTGACAAAGCATTTAAAGTAAATACAAGGGAAAGATTAATCAGTGGGCCATTAATGTATATGAAGGCAGTCTGAGAGTACTGAAAAAGTTCTTGAGTTTGTTGAGGACTTTATCTACCTCTTATACCTCTAAACAGACAGATCCAGAGCCAGGCACTTCACACAATTTAGCTTCTTTGGCCTAAAATGATCACCTAGGTTCTTTCTGCAACAGTGGAGAGAAAATCAGACAAAATGAACATCTGCTAGAGACATTTCTGTTAGTATAGGGTGAATAACGCTCATACATTGATCCTATTTTTTTTCAACACACATTCAATTTTCAAGGGAGCCATGACACAGTGATGAAGGCTGGGACAGACTGCTTGATCCCTGCGGAGGTGAGGGAATGAGGGTTGTGTGCTGAATAATAGGACAGGCACTCAGGCAATGTAGACCAGCCCAAGGCTCAGTGCAGAGGAGAGCAGTGGCACCAGGCTGCCTTTGAGGAGCTCCAAAAATGTCTCTCCTGGCCCTTGCACTGTGGTCACCACAGGATAGCTCTCAGTTCAATGCCCTTCTTCCTTTAGAGCACATGGTTCATATACAAAGCCTGCAGCAGCCACCAGCCACCTCCATGTACTTTGGGCTCAGCTGTTTCAGGGCTTGGTTTTCAGGATGTGACACCTACAACTGTGGTTGCTCCCAACTCTGAAAATCTGGCCCTAAAAGCACATCCGTTGCCTGATAGACAGGAGTCAAAGAAGTGGTCTGGGTTGTACTGGCACGTGAGAATGAGCTGCATCACCAACCCATGCAATCACTCCTTTTGAGACAAGGCCAGCCCTCAGATTTCTCTTGACACAGAAAATCTGGGAGACTTCGCCAAGGAGGGCTTCTCAAGAGCTGTATCTATCTTGGACTTCCAGGCTTCTGACTCATCACTTTGTTTTGTTTCTCAGAGCATTATAATATCTTCCCAAGTCATTCATTTGCTTGATCCTCAAAGGTTTTATCAGAGAATTATCAGAGAATTAGTCCAGAATGGCAATTTCCACCCTGAAAATGCTTTAATGTTCTAATCCTTTGAATACCTTCAAAGCCATGCAATCACAATGATTCTGGGAGCTAGATGAGTAGAAATCCTAATTTATTAGCAAAGAAACTGAGCCCAAGAAGTTCAAGTTCAAGTTCAGGTGCTGTCCCTGCCCCGGACATTCCAATATTCCCTGTGTCAGCCTCCCGGTGGACCTGGAGATCCAGCTCACACACATGGCCATCAGAGCAGGCTTACCATTGTGTTTGGGGACCCAGACAGGAATTGCCTCCCTTGCTTACCTAAAATTCCACTGATGTCGACATAAGACACAATCTCTGAAGCTTTTTTCCTCCTTCTGCTAGTATAAATCCTGCTCCCATTAGGTGTTATCACCAGGACCAGCTAACTGGTGAGAGACCACTCCGGAACAGAGGGAACCAAGTTCAGCCCTGTTGCATTTAACTAAATGGCAGGTCCACCCACACACACTAAAGTAGAATTTTGCTGAAGGTAAAAATCAAGCTGTGCCTCCATCCTCCACCCCCACCCCACCTCCCCACCCCCCCCATCTCATGCAGTTTAAGATGACAGTTCAACGTATGGAAGTTATTATGGGATGTCTGTGCATCATGGTCGCTGGTCTGGACCACTGCTATTCTTCTCCTACACACACACAACACACCCATGCACACACAGAAAAGCTGCTGAGTGCTTATATAATCTGATGTGTCAACAAAGTACTTGCCAACTCTCCTATGTCTGGGGACTTTAAGTGGTTTCTACTTGTCTCAGACAGAGCATTTCAAACATGTGAAAAGCTCCCCTTCAAATCTACCCAAACCCCGCCAATCCAAACCCATACTGATTCTTACTGTGTAAGTGAGAAAACAAGTTCAATTGTTGCTAAACAAGTATTTGAGAAAGTGCAGGCTGGCAGCCCTGCCTGCTGCTAGACCCATGTCCTCCCATTGGTGTGCAGCACAGCCAGAAGCTGTGTCTGTGTCTGAGTAGTCACACAACATCCGTCTGTCAGGTGGGTGTCTGAGCACTTCTTTTGAGAGACTGAGGGTTACGTGAGGCAGCCAGAGCAGACATGGTACCACTGCTGCATCTCTGAGTGACAGCCCTTTGGTACAACAGTCTCATTAAAGTCAAGGGCAGGGGCATCTATAATTTTTATGCAAAAAGTTGTGGTCAGGTGATGTTAATAAATCTGTATGTAAGGTAGTTCTGATTTTGTCTTCTCAGTTCTGTGAGGGATGGGGTTCCTTGTGACCGCTGATGTCTCTTGGCAGGCATGTCCTCATGTCCGATGCTGGTGGGGGCTGTATGCTAGCACTGCCTGATCCAGCTCTCAGCATGGTTACCGGGTTGTGGAGGAGTCAAGTGGATTTACCTTTAGATCCTGCCAAAGAAGGAGGGTGTGAGCATACAGCAGGAGACCCTCTTCCTAGGAGACAAGTGTCTTTGTATGTTAGGTGGTGGAATATCCTGAGGGTTTTTTAGTGTTGCAAAATTACCTTTGTATTAAAGCTATTTTAAAATTTTGTTTTAAATGTACCATGGCCACATGTATTTTAGCCCACAGAATTAGCAAAGATTAACTTTGATGGTATTCTTTGCTTAATTCCTTTGCTGAACTGTAACTTAATGAAATTCCAGACTGAAGAGCTTGAAGCCCATAGGCTTCCAGAAAACAAAGTTCCAGTTTCTAAAGAAAGTTACCAGCATTCAGATCTCTTCCACACTGGAACGAGTTTGAGGGTTTTAGCTTTTTTTCATGTAATAATCACATCCCTGCAAGACACAGAGAAGGACAGACAACCTCTGAACCCCTTGGTAGCCAAACCATTCAGGTGATGAACCTAAAACATGGAAGACCTAGATTCAAATAACCAGGGTTAAAGAAAGCAAAGAAACTTTGGACTATGAAGACCTCTAACCACTGGGCTCCATAGTATCTTGAACAAAAAATGCCATTCTAGACTTTACAAGTTAACACCAAGCTTTGCACTGTTCTTTAAAAATGACTGTACTTTGATCAGATGGAAAAATTGCCATTGTACCCTTAAGATTTTTTCAAAAAAGAAAAGAAATCGGTTTTGAAGAAAGGGCCCCAGCCATGATGCTCCTCCATGTGCTAGTGTTAGTGCTTGGAAAGGTACAGGCTCCTATAGTAATGTTAAAGCCCTCTCTACCTGCAGTGCACCTGCAGAAGGACCTCCTTGCAGAGTGGTGTCTGTGCCCTGCAGCTGTGCAAAAGATGCTCTGGCAGGTCTGCAATTAACCCCTTCCCACCTGAGGAGGCTCCCCTGACTCCTTCTGTCCTGGGTCAGTGCCATCTTAGGAGTCTGAGGGAGGTGAATGGCTCGAGACAAGCAGAGACATCAGGCAGTTTGACAGAAGAATAACTCCTGACTTCAGCATTGAAAAAGGTCCATGAGCTAGCAAGATAATGAAGCTATTAATGAAGTGAAACATCATGCTGAGGCAGAAGCCCATATGTGGATATGATTCATATATTTGAAAGACCTAGAGTAGAATTTCAGTAGGATAAGCACAGCTTCCACACTCAGAATAAAATGACTGGCATTGCTGCCCAAAACGTAAGAAAACAATTCATGTTTTTGTTGAGTCATTTTTCAGCCCACTGAACACATGTTCCAGAGCTCCTGCACAGAAGCAAAAATACACCCTGTGTACACACTGTCTTTATGACCCCCCTCCTCCCTCCCTCCCTCCCTCCTTCCTCATCCTGCACCTCAGAGTTTGCTACAGAGGTAATGGCTTCAAAATCATTCCACAGAGATAAACCTCAGTGTGTGCAGTGTTACTCTGGCTTGTGCACCCAATTACCACTCAAGAATGTGCTAAATTATTCCATGGAAAGAATGAATGCGCCTCTTTCCTGTTTACTTTTCAGTATGTGAATATTTATTTTCTTGTGTCAATAATTACTCTAATGTTTTGGAACACTCCATTTAAAACTGGCTTTCATTCATAGAGAGAGTCATTCACAGAGAGAGCCATTTTTGAATGATAATGAGGCAATCAATGTTTTTAAAGGATCTTATTTTTCAGGGGAAATAAGCACAATTTCACAATTTCTTCCCAAAATACAGGCTAATTTTTCAAGAAGCTTAAAGGAAATACCAATGCCACTGTAAGCATGTGATACAATTTTCTAAGCTTTTATTTTCTAGACTAATTAATGATCTGGATATCTCAAAATACTTAATTTGAATCTAACAAGAAGGAGATTTAAATTCAGGCTGTTTCCAGTGTTTTTACCAATGCAGCATATTTATCATTCTCCTTCCACTTTATCTGAGCTGTGCTGGCATTGCAAGACCTAGAAGGGGGGTTAAAACTCTTCAGATTTTATGCTCAAAATCTTAAAAAATAACCTTTGTGACTGGAGAAAGTAGGAATTATTTCTGTTAGAAATATGCTGTAGCATGCTAAACTGCACAACCCAAATCTCTTTTTAAATCTGGAGTCACATTAAGATGGAGTCACGCAGCTACTTACAGATTAAATGGATACAGATTTGTCCTTCTGTATGACTTGGTGACTGAGAGGAGCTTTCAGAGACTATTGATATGAGATGCTGGCCAATGGTCCTGGACTATTAAAAGCAGTGACTTCCCTCACATAACCCCTGGGGAAGCATCACTATGAACACGGGTGGTCAGGCCATGTCAACATGGGGTTTCTAATTTAATGTGCCACAGGATAGCCTGCTACACACTGTGCTTCCCTGCTCACCCCCACCTGGAGTCATTGCTCCTAATGATAGAAGGGAAACTCTCCATGAGTCAAATGGCAATAGGAAATTGAAGTATGGCTGTGAGAACAGATCCTGGAAGGATTGTGGCCTCATTCACACACACACACATTTCCAGGATTGGGTATTGCAGTGCCACAGCAGTCATGAGCAGCAAACATGGAAAAGGCAGAACATAAGGGTAAAGGTCTAAACAATTCAGAAATAATGCTGTCTGCTTTGTTGGCTTCATTTGAAACTCAGTCAAGAGAGTAGAGCGAGAGAATAACATGATACTCCACTACAGGGTTTCCTCCTTAGAGGGAGGGCAAGAAGCAGAAGACCAGTAGAAACCCTTGAGAATAGTTTGTGTGGTGGCTGCAGTTCATACCCCGACAGGAATCTGGTCCTATGCCAAAAGCACCACAGAAGAAATTTGATACATATTCGATGAAAATACAAAACAAACTCCATCATTAGTGTGGAGTTTTGGCTTAACCACCTCTCATTAGATGATCCCAAGTGTTTTAATGTGCTGTGGTACTTGAACTTGAGCTCTGAGCTGACTAAATATTTTGCGCTTTCTTATCAGCTAATTATAAAGTCTGCAACTAAGGAGGACAGAAGTAGTTCTAGTCAATATGTTTGTACTTCCTCCCTACCTCTTTGTCAAATTTTAAAGGGAGGCTCCCCTCAATTGTAAATGTGCAGTGGGATATGTTACTCATCATGTGTAAAAGGCAAGTTGTAATGCAAGAGTATTGCAGAGGTACTGCTGAAAACACTGAAGTCCCTGCACCAGAGTATATCCCTACAGTAAAGCACACCTTTGCACTTGTCAGGCTTCTATAAACTAGATTAGCTTTGAATAGCAGTAAAAATTAAAGCACAAACAAATGTGTACCACATCTGTATTCTCCCCTCTTGGTAAGTTTGTATGTTAGTTCAGGGGTAAAGCAACTATTTGTGCACTGGAATTGATTGCAATAACACTTCTGTGCACTAACAGGCAATCTACCAAGGGGCTGGTAAAATGATAATATCTTAATTTAAAATTCTTACATAAATTCAATAGGACAATTACTTGAGGACAATTAGTTGAGAGCCTGCTAAGGAGACTAAGTCAGCAAGTGGTTTTAACGGTAGAAAAAGAGGAGAAAAGAATAGAAATACCAAGAAAAAGGAGAAAGAGGAAGAGAAGCTACCAGCAGTGTCCTGCTCATGCCAGCTGTTGCCATGGTGCCTCGATCCTCAGATACCATTCTGGACAGTGCTGGTCCACCCCTGTTAATCCCAGTGTGATCCTGGTCAGAAAGGCAACCCTATTAGCATAAAGGATGGGGTTTGCATTCACATCATGCTTGGACTTTAACTTCATTTGAGGAGCAGAAGGGCAGAGGACACCCATGCAGCACACATTGTCCTTGTGCAAATTGATGTATGTCAGCATTTCTTGAATAACTGTGAGCCAGCACAGCATGTTTGCACGGGACCAGCACTTTGCATCACAGAGAGCTGTGTTTTCAAAGCCCTGTGAGGAGTCTTTCTGACAGACTTGCCTATCATGGCTTCTCTCCCAACAATGCTATTAAAACTGCTGCATGGACAGGCTTAAATCACAGCAAAATTGCAGGTGTGGACACAAATTACAGTAGTTACTGACAGACAAATAAAGAACATAATCTCATGATCTGAAAGTCCACTCAGCAGAGGCACAGTCAGTATTAAATACTCTTTGCTCAAGAAGTTCCCAATTGTATTAGATGATTTGGGTGAAATTTGGTTTTCCTGAAGTCAGCAGGAATGTTGCCAAGGTTGTCAGTGAGGCCTTAATTTTGCAGCCTGGCTTTGAAAACCTCATTCCCTTTGTTAATACTGGATTTTGGTTGCTGAAAAGAGCCCCTTTTGTTCTAGGCAGCCAATTTCTTTTCTTTGTGGCTGCTGCTCAGCAAACGCATATCAGCCACTTTCCTGACCACAACATCCCATTATAAATGAAGAAATAAATGATGAGCAGTACAAGTAAAGCTGCTTCTCCCAAAAGATTTTAGCTCCAGCTAATTCTTCTCCCCCCAGCCCACCCCTGCTCATGAGCCTTGTTAGGGACATTGTATGCCACACATCCACCAAACACAGAGCAGCTCTTCTTCTGTAATTAGGTTTCCTTATTCACCATTCATTCAACATGACTTAACAATCAGACAAGGAGGTGGGTGAATTATTACATTTTTCTTTCTTTGAGTATTTATCATGTAATATATATGTACCTAACTTATTATCTGGGTACAACATGCTAAAATATCTAACATATATCAGTGGAGTTAGGCTTGATTTGATTTCTTTTGACCAAATATTTACTTCCAGAAATATGGCTAAACCCCAGACTCCTCGGCTTCAGCTCCAGGCTATCAAAACCAAATCAGCAAATCATCTTTCTGCATTCTATTAACTCACCAGAGCTCTAGTTTCCCTAATGATTAAACAACATTCACCCAGGAAACACATCATAATTTCATTTGTGTACTTTGTGGTTGAGGTTCTGTTCAAGCAATTTAACTAAATCAGTTGGTTCTTCATAGCTGCTAAGCATGAACCCACACTCTGGCAGGAATGGTACTGGCACTCTCTGAGTGGAGACTTGCCTGCTGGTGATCCCTCGGCAAGATCAAAGTCAGGGAACATTATGCTTCCAACAACCAGCCATTAGTTGATCTCATTATGTCTGACTTGCCTTTCATGCTCAAAGCCTGAGCTTGCACTTACAGTGCTGATGTTAGGGGGCACTGAGGCAGCCTCTCTTAACAAACAGTGCAAACGCAAGAGGAGGAGATTCACGTTTGGGGTGTTTTTTCCAGACCGGTTTTCTTCTGGCCCTGAGGACCTGACACCCACCAAAAACAGTAACACACTCTCTTTATTAGGTCCATCTGAAAGGAGTTCATGGTTCCTTGGTGGCAACCATGTCCCTAGAGGTGGGAACAAGCAGGAATTTCACTCAGAAGTGTAATTCTGATTAGACTACAATGGTGATGTAGATGCATTAATGACCCTTAATCAATCCAGGATTTACACCTGCTCCATGATCTTCATTAAACCATGGGATCTTTTAGCCTCTGTTCCCCATCTGCAGCAGAGGATTTAGTGCTTCTTTGAGGATGTATTCACTAGTGCTTCCAAAAGACACGTGAAAATTGTGATGATGAGCACTCAAGAGTAGAAGACATTTCAGCCTCACATTTCTGCAGAGGTTAACACACCAATTTACTCTGCTATCTAGTCCTTTAGCCCAGCCAGTCTATGATGAATAACACTAAAGAGAGTAATAATCTTTTTTATTTTTCCAATGTTCATCAGGGTTTCGGAATCCCCTGAAACATACCATGCTGGTTGAAGCTGCCAGTCTTCTGAAGCACTTCTGAAGAGCTTGAAAGCATTTTGAACAGCACGGTGCAGCTACTGAGTTTCAGTCCTTGTGTCAGGGCCTCCAGTGTTCTCCCATCCTACATACCACTTGTGATCAATGTTACTGGCTGACTGGTGGAGGTTTTGTACCCAAAGCTACTTCTCCAGCTTTCTCGGAGACAGATAATTGCTGTGTACTTAAGTACTACTGACAGCAGCTTTGGAATTGAAAGTATTTTGGGTCAACAGTCAACATCTATCAATTCCAGCAGAACAAAGACCACAAGGATTCACACATAACGTTCAAATGACCTAAGGATTTTGAGAAGCTTTTTGGTAATAACATGTTCCATACTTGTTCTCCATTTCTGTCCTTCCCACTTGTACACTCACTGCCACAATACCAGATAGCTGCTCTCAAAGGGAAAGAGAATAATCAAAACTCACAAAGAAGGCCACAGAGAAAATTCGCACTGACTTCCCAACAGACCACACAGCATCTCAGGTGTGATAGGACAGGGGCTAAAGCTGTTACTTGCCTCAGTTCACTCTCCCAGCTACACCAGTGTGTTTGTTTGAGACAAGAAAGCAAACACCTACACACTTGTTCATACTGAATTTGTTGCAAGCTGGACACAGAGCTCTCAGTCCTCCACCTCAGAAGACACACAGGAAGAAAGTCTGCTCACAACATCCGAAGAGTGAGCCTGCCTCTTGTCCATGTCATCCCATGTGCCACTGCCATGTTGGGGGTGAGGCCAGGCACTGCAGTGTTTTGCTTTCTTAGGATGCAGGTTTGGAAGGTGTTCCAAGCAGGAAAGGAAGGAAAATTGATTGGCAGAGCAACTGGACCTGTTTAGGACATAAAGAAAGCTGTGTGTGTTTCACGATACCTAGGGGCAGAGGTCTTGCCAGCAGCCTCTCTCAAGGTTATTGATACACACCACACGGCACACAGCAGTCAGGATCCAGTCTTCCCTACACAAGGAAACAGGCAGCAGGACACAGTTCCACAGCTCCCAAACAGGTGGGAGAGGAGAGTAACAAATCACATGCATGCATCCCACACATGAGATTTATGGAGATCGAGGGTCCTACAGACACACTAGGTATTTAAGGTTTCAACATAGCCTGCAGAGAGCCAGCCCCAGGGGCCTGTATATCCTAAAATGGACCCTTTAGATCCCTGCTCAGGGGGATCGCTCTCCAAGCTGCACTGTGAACATCAGCTGGACTCACACTGACCTAATAGGACTTAAATGCTGCTGCACATGTAGGCTCCTACTCTACAGTCAATTCTAGACTGAAACCCTGCTCAAGTGTCAGGGTGCCTGTACTCAGACTGCAAATTACTTTCCTGGGCTGGTCTCACCCTCTCATGTATCTGCTGCTGTTGATGGATGAGACTGGCAGTCTTCAGGCTCAGGTTCACTAGCTAATGCCTCATCCTTCAGTAAAATGAATATGAAGACAAAAATTTGGCACAGCCAACCAAAGGCTAATATTGTTTTATGTGAATCTGATTTCTGGACTAAAAGCACCTCTCAGCCTTCCGCATTTTATGGTAGGAATTTATTTTTCACTGTGTAACTCACACAAGTGGTAGGCTCTTCAAAACTATTATCAGTAAAGTGCCTT
The DNA here is from genome assembly GCF_029207755.1 of Chamaea fasciata. Lineage (NCBI taxonomy): Eukaryota > Metazoa > Chordata > Aves > Passeriformes > Sylviidae > Chamaea > Chamaea fasciata. The sequence goes on along the minus strand of NW_027094088.1, from coordinate 99,411,190 downwards.
TCTCTTTATACATTAAAATCCTTCCATTTCTAATATTTGCCTCTTTTATAATTTAATGGTGCCCAAATCAGTGCTTGCAAACAGAAGCAGAACAGAAACACAAGCTGACAGTCACCACAGAGAAACATCTAACTAATGTTTCACCTTAAAAAAGATGACAGGAGAAATCACCACCACCATCTACATAAAGCCCAAAGCAGAACAGTTACACAAAAGCAATCATTAATTTGGAGTCCAGCTTCTGACACCTGCACTCAGGTCCAAGTGCCTAGGACCAGCCATTTCCACACATTTCCAAGGAATGGAGTTGCTCACACCCTCAAATGGTAGTCACAGCAAAAGGAGAGTAAAGCTCCTTAAATCACAGCTGGCTGATATGGGTTTACCACAGAAATGGTGTTATCTAATGGACTTGGTGACGTCAAACAGGAGCAGCAATACGTACTTCCAAGCATGTGTTGCCCTCCTGGAGACAAGCCCTTGGCATCAGTGCTTGAGCATGGCTGTGTGGCCAGAGACTGCTCTGGAGAAGATCCAGAAATGAGGCTAGGATATGGCCAGTACAGGCTACAGAGCTCACTGCAACTTTTCATCCCACAATGGTTGAATTTATCTTCAAATTTGAGTTCCTTGTGAAAAAAAAATCACGCATTTGTGACAACTGCTCTGGCACCCGTCTTCAGCTCTAAAGCCTAACACCACCAGTCATCTTTATTTCTCTTTTCCTCTGCCTTCTGGCTCTTCACTTCTCATGAGACTGCTGATGATAATGGAGAAAGCATGAAGAGTCAGGCCAAATTCCTGAGAGACAACATAGACTCTGGTGGGCCATGGGCTTTTCTGACTGGAAAGTTGCCACCTGAGCAACTTGAGTGCAAGCAGGCTGCTACTGCAAGCCAGGCCACAGGATGTTTTCCAGGACCTGAGGACCATCCTGCTTGGAAGCCCCTCCAAATACTCTTTGTCCTTGAGAAACTTTCAATATCCATGTGGCACAACCAGTAGTCACCCAGAAAATCTTCCAGTTCACCCACTATTGCGCAGCTTCCAGGAAGGCAGACTTCAGCATCTCATCATAACTGCTGAAGTTTAAAAAAGCTGCTGAGCTGCTTTATCCTTGCACAAATCCAGGAATAATTATAATTACCATTGATTAAAATTCTTGTGTGAGGGTCAATACACTTGTGGCATTGTAACATCATTTACTGATTCAGTGCATGAATAATTCAACTTTTTCATGCAAAATTTGTAAGTTTCAATCTTTCTTGTGCTTTCTAGATACAGTAAGCAGGCTGAGGCTTTAACCTAAGCTACACTCATCTGCAATTTTTATTTACCACATTCACTATTAAACTAGAATTATCTTCAAGCATTGAACTGCCTTGCAAAGTTATCACAGCTGGCAATCTCAAAATAAATCTTTAGAACAATAAGAGACATTGCTACCATTGATGCCTGAATATCTATCCCAGGCGATTTTTTTTTTGAAGAGTAGCATAGCCCACAAGGGGTTTTTTGCAAGAGTAGAATAGTCCAGTGCCTTTAAAAAAAATTAAAATTGGATTTTGCAAATATTCTCATAGCTGAAAGCTAGCAAGTAAAGCTAAACACAACTGCCTCTCTCACTGGAGGTCTAAATAACAAAATACCAGCAAGGAGTCCTTCTCCCATTCAAACCAGAAAGCCCCTTGCCATAACTGAGGGTAAGATTCCACCCCACATTTTTGAAACAGCCTTTAAACTGTCAAATACTCTCTCTCACAGAGCTAGTCTGTCTGTCTGTCTCTCTCTCTGAATCTACACATGCACAAATAAACACATTTGCTTATGATCTCCCACAGCATCCTTTTAATTTCTGTTCCCAGTGTAAGAGGGTGGAGTCTTAGTAAATGTCATAATTTCCCTGTAGTACTTCTTATCAAAAGATTCATCTTGAGCAATTAAATATTCTCCTCTATTTTGTTCTATTCAATGAGGTGCTTTGTGCTACCAAGAGTTTAAAAATATATTTATTAATCTAAATAGTCATTTTGGAGGTACTAGGTTTATCATTTCCTCTGCCTCTCACTTTGCATCTATATTTCTTTCAGATATAAGTGGAAAGAAAACCCAGGAACTGCAAGAGGAGTTTAAAACCCCCTCCTTTCCCCAGCACCCATCTCTACTCTAAATGTCATCTGCAACATATGTTTACAACCTAATAGCAGCACTGTTCCCAGTGGGAAACTCCAGATGTCGGTGTAAAACCCTTTCAGGTTTCACAGCACATGTGCTGCTGCCCTCTCGGATCTGTTCCTCAGCTTATACGGAAAGAAGGGTAAGGAGCAGGCACTGCCATCAGTTTTTCCACAAGATGTAGATTCTTAGTTCTCCAGAGCATGCAGGATCCAATCAGTGTTTTATACCATTACTACATAAATGTTAGGAGTGGTCTCAAACTCCTGAGCTCCCTTAGATTTTATACCTCCTAAGGTGTGGTATAAAGCACAGGAAACAGAGGGACACATGAAGTCTACTTAGTCTTTTCAGCTGCTCCAAAGAGATGGGGCTAATCTATAACAAAAATCAGCCTTATTGACAAAATTCACATTTAGGTTTGGATAAAGGCTGCCTCAGGGTCAGGAAGGTGGTTCTTCAGTCTTTGTGTTCCAGTGTGCTTGCTCACAGAGCAGAAACCAAATCTTATGGCTTGAAGAAAATTACTGGCAGGATTCAGTAAAGCATTGTTGTTCTGTCAATCAGACACACACTGTAGTGCCAGGTGCTGAAGGGATGGATCAGTGATAAGCATTGCTGGCACTGAGAGAAGAAGGAAAAATTACCATTGGTGTACCTACATGTTCTTTTTATTCCTTTCCAGAAGAGGCTTTCCTGAAATTGTCTGTTACATGCCACAGGGCCATCACTTCCAGCCACTTTCTAAAAAGACTCTGACACTGTATTTCAACAAAAAACTGTAATCAACATCTTAGCCAGCTCTGTTTGCAAGTTCAGCACTCATCTGCTTAATTTTGATTGAAACAGCTGAGTGCTTGGCAACACTGGTAGTGACAATGCACAACCTGAACAGACTGAAAAACAATCTCTCTGTTTCTTAAAAAACATGCTTTAATATTAGTTTGGTTTCCTTCAGGCTCATAATAACAGGCTGAAAACAAAAAAGACTGTAGGGAGATTTCTGTTCAGTCAGTGAGCAATCCCTGAATTGTCAACAAGGCAAGCTTCTGGTACATGGTCCAATTTCCCCCGTCCTCCTCTTACACATTACTGTATCTAGGCTCATAATCTGATTTTATACATGTAATCCTGTCCCCTCTGACAGGAAATGCAGACAGACAGCCTTTAAATCACATTTGCATTAAAGTGCCCATGAGACCAGGCAAAGTGGGATCAGCCCCCGGTCTTTTGTTTGCAGTGCTGTTCCAGCTGAGCCTTCACTGGGCTGGAGCAGGGACACGGCTGATGGCAGAGAGCCTTCTTCCACCCAGCGTGAAAGCAAGATGTTGCTTGGTGTCATTCAGAAACCCACTGGTCAGGTTTGACCACAGTTTGCCCTTTGCACTTTTCAACCTTTTTGTTCTACTGAGATGCCAGAGTTGTCTTACTGAATGCTTGGTAGTTAAGCATAGACTGCATAAAATCCCTCCTTTAAGTCTTCCACTGGCAATTAAAGTTGTTAGAAGGAAACATGAGGAAAAAAAAAGACAGAAAATATGTAGGTTAAAATATAATTAGAAGGTATATTTATCACTGAGCTAATTCTGCTTAGAAGCAAACGAGGTGCCAGACTGCAGGCAGACATGGCCACTTTCTGGGAGGCCCACAGCAGGTCCCAATCTGCTGCTCCAGACTGTTTTTCCACTGAGCACTACACTGAGATGCAAAAAGAGTAAGCCAATTGGTATCTGAAAAATTTGTTTAAAGGCTACACAAATTCTTGACACACAATTACTCCTGAAAAAAAAAATCAATAGGATTTTTTTACTCCCACTCCTTTGGTCTGCAGAAAAACACAGCCTACATACGTTAAAACTAAAAGAAAAATTTTTCTACTAATATTTTGATCAGATATTCATTAATAATTATAGAAATCTGCTTTTAAACTGCTCATTTCAATTCTAGCAATCAAAACCTATTTTTTCTGCACAGCACTTTTAAGCACTGTACAGCTTTAAAGCACTTTTTTGGGGGGAGTAGAGGGGAAGGTGCCTGAACTGTATTTGAATCTTCATTGCCGAAAGCCAAACCTTTTCAGTTTGGCTGCAAATATATTGATCCCTTCTAATAACTCTATTGCCTCATAACAGAGTTTAACACCTGGTGAGCCAAGTCTGATACAACCATCTGACTCCCTTGGCATGAAAATTTAGTATTGTAAAAACCAATGCACTTAGAGGGTTGAAAACTAAAGTCCTAGGTACTAAATTGACTGCTGCTGGATTTTTCAGTTTTGGGGTTTTATTTTTTATGTTATATATTTTAGGAGGGAGTAACAGACTCACAAGAGTTGTCCTGCAGAAAGCCTCAGCTTGGTAGCAGGTGAGGTTTGGGATACACAGAGTTTCCAGGGCTGGACAAGAGAAAGGAAACATTTTATTTTTCTCATCCACAAAAGACATTTAATCTGAATGCTTCTGAGGTACAAAATGGAAACTTGCAATTCCCCGCTTTTCTGGTTTACTTTTCAGGTGAAACTGTTCTTTTCTTGAGTGTCGTGAATACTGTACTGCAAAAATTTATTAATAAATAATAACTTGAGTATGTATACAAGATCATTATTTAATCTTTCAGTAATCTTTTTCCATGCATAATTTATTAAATGTTTTATTTATTGCTCATATTTATTAAAAATTGATTCTATTTCTTCTACCTAATGTCAATTTCCAGATGCCACAAATTATTAATATTTAATAAATTGAAAGATGCATGGAAAGAAATATAAAAAAATAGAAGTGCTCACTCCACGTGTCTCCTCACAGACATGCCTCTCACTACATGTTAAGGAAGCCTATCCTTTCTTTGCAGCATGGGGTTGCACTTTAATTTACAATTTGGGCAGTAGTGACAGTAAAAAGTATGAAGCTCCAGAGTCAAAACTCACCAACCTCTTGTCCCAGGAAACCTGTGAGGTTGGGTTCAGTGAAGGAGAGACTCTGAAACTTAGCACTCATCTCTGAGCCATCAAACTCTACTTTCAAGACATTTTCTTTAACCCCAAAAGTTACAAACTAGAAATAAATATAAACTCCAAACAAATAATACAGATGGAAAACTTCCAAAAAACCTGGAGATATGATGCAACATATCATAAGGTGATTCAAAACATTCATTCCAGACACTTCCTAGCATTTGCACATGGAAAAACATCATTCTTAGATTTGTTCCCAACATCACTGTGAGCTGGGGACACCCAGAAGATCTCCTGAAATACACTGCCCTGCACATCCATTGTAGCTCCAGCCCAAACTCCTCTTTAGCTTTTTCCTTCACCCCAGACATTAGGCTGACAGCACATCTATCCTTGCTCTGTACTAGCTGGAGTGGCTGGGGCTGGGGACAGCTTCTTGGCTTACCCTGTCCCTAGGCTCATCAAGAAGTCCACTCAAAAGAGCAGAAGAGTCTTCATAAGGTCTCTGAGGCCTCTAGACATGCCTGCAGTGCAAAACAAAGCTAGAACACTGAGAAAGTGAAAACAATTAAAAGCAAAAATCGAATAGTAATGACTTGGTTGTCTGGAAGGAATTGAGGAACGATTAAAGCAATTAAATCTGGATAACTTGGGTAAGAGATAACTGCAGAGAAGAGAAGCACTTCCATAAACTTGAAAGGCTTAATCACCATCCAAGGGGTGACAGCACATACAGAATTAGAGCCTGCGCACAAACTGTGCTGGGAGATGCAGGGGCATGAGCAGGTGGACTTTAAACCCTGGACAAGGCTGGGGAACCAAAACTCTCATAGCAGAGAAAATGGAGGTGGGCAGGAAGAAATCGATGAGACAACAGATCTACCCTTATTGGTTAAGCAGATAGAACAAAATAGCAGGTCACATCTCCAAAAAGGAGCCATGACCTGCTAGGAGCAAGGCAGGGACAGGGAGAACAGTAACCAGTGAGCTCTAGTCCTCGTGCCAGCATGCACCTGGTGTTATTCACTGCATCACTCTGTTGGAGCTTCAGCCTCAAGGGTTTAAATTATGTTTAATTTGACAGTGGCTCTTTCTGAGTCTGATGTTTCCTCCCACCCCTCCCTGCTTTCCACACACCTAATACAGATGTAGAAATTATGTTGCAGGCAGTGAGAGCTGGGAAATTAAATGTGATTGCTGGATAAAACTCTGCAAGTGACAAATCCAATGAGCTTGTTTTAATCCTCTCGAACTGCTAAACACACTGACTGCCTGAGCCAGTGCACAGCCCTGTCTGGCAGAGCCAGGGACAGCCCTTTCTGAGGGGCACTTGCCGCCAGCTTTGAAATGCACTTCGTGCTTCTGATCTATAAACTGACCTAGCTGAAAGTAGTGTTTATGGGTATTAAAACACATACAAACCTTTTTAAAGCGGTATGGATGCACCCAGCTTATGTGCCAAGTAGGTCTTTCACCCATTTCTGACTGCTTAAGGCCATAGCACCTGAGAACCTACTGCATGGAGCGCTGCCATGGTGCCCCTCCACACTGGGTCCCCTCCCAGCCAGGCAGTGCTGTACCCCAAATCTGCCACTCTTTCAGCCAAGCTGTTTGCAGTTACCTGCCTGTTCCTTGGGTTGTTTGAACTTTTAAAACACACCCAGCACAGTTCTGTTGACTCTTGCTCCTTGGCTGAGGGAGATGTTGTCCCATTTTCCAAAGATGCCAAAAGCACTATTCACAATTTAGCACTTTTCCCAAGACTCCCGAATGAAGATTCTTCATTAATCCTCCCTCAATATTTGGGGGGAAAAAAAAAAATCTGTACATGTGCCCAACCAGCACTGTAAAAGCTAACAGCGTAAACAAAGGTGAGCTTGAATGTGCTCAGCATCCTGCTCCTGGAATTCAGGATATGAGGAAACATAATTCCTAGCTCAGGTACCAGTTCTGATCCTGTAATGTCTTTAGGAAGAGAGCATCATAACTAATTAAGGTGCTGAAAGGTATAAGCAAGTCCTATTTATTCTGGTTATAAAATCCTGTCAATAGTAGATGGTAAAGGCTTGCACTCTAGTACAGGTGAGCACCTTGTCCTATTCCTTGTCCATCAGTGCTGCTCGTCACGACTTCATGGCAAATCTTACAGGAACTGGTTTGAAAGGTTCAGTTCTAGAGTCATGATATTGTGGTTTTGTTGTTGCTTTCTCTTTTAATGTCTGCATTAAACAAAATTTTCAAAACCTGAAAATTGGGTGACTGAAAAATGTCACCCAAGTTTAATATAAAGGGTGAAAAGACAAAACAGACAATGCACATTTTTATTTCATTATTTCTTCCAAACAAAATCTTACTGTTTTGGTAAACAATCTCAATTACCTACCTTCCCAGGTGACTAGAGTTTACAGAAGATAGTTTTATTTTCTAACAATCAGGGGAAATATCTCAATTAACCAAGAGTCTGAGAACCTTTTCCCATTGCTCTCTCACTTTTAAGGCTCCCTGCATGTCCCAGGCAAGTAATTTTCCGCCCAAAATAGTAACTCAGTCCACAGAAAACAGTAAAGTCCAAACTGCACCCTTGCCACCTTCTTTGGAGTCAACCAACTCATTCTTTTTATTGTTTCAGTGCAAAACCACAGAAAAAAAATACTTTCTCATGATCCCACCTTATTGCTGCCTGATGTCCATCACCCACAGAAAACCTCCAGCTCTCAGTGCTGAAGTCTCCAGTATTTACTAAGGCATGGACTCTCAGAATGGAAATTTTCCTATGGAAAGCTTTTTGAAACCAGCTCCCTCACACAGTATCCATTGATACAATGTGCAGGTGTTACCTGGGCAATATGTGACTACAGTTAAAATTCTTCTAGATTAAGGCAATAATGCAGAAAGCAGCCAAGTGGGAGATCAATAACATGTAATAATTTTGAAAGTCTCTGTCTCACTTATCAGTGCAAGCAAAGTATTTGCTTTTTAAGATGGATATTTGGAATTATTCTACATATGTCAGAGTCCTGAATGCAGTTTCCCCTGATCCTGGGGGTTTTGTAGCCTGGGTTTGGGTGGTATCCTCACTTAAAGCCTGGGCCAGGGTCACCCCTCCTCTCTGAAGCTTGATCTGAAGTCCTGTCCTCAGTCCCTGCCTGAGCTACACCACAGCTTTGCTGTGACCACACTGGATGCTAACCTATTCTACCAGATGTCCTGCCCAGCCTCAGCCTACCCCCACCTCCATGGAGACACTTGGTGCTCTGGGCTGGCCCTGAGAGAAAAGGTAAGAGTTGAAATCTGTGACTATTAGTTAAAGACTTTCGACAAAACATATATGGGGTTTGGGGAGTGTTTGGGGGGAGTGTAGAATGGAAACACATCAGCTTAATCATTTAATTTTATCTGAATTCCTATGTTCCACAAAGAAATTATTTTGACAGCAATTTTTGTTCCAGTTGTCTTTATAAACAATGTCCAGGTGCATTTACAGGAGCATTTTGGTTCAAATCAAGACCCTGCTTGTGAAGCAAAATCTCCTGATGATGACCCCTAAGTAACAATGGCTTCCACTGTGTGAGAGTGGACCATGTAAACTTATCTCTTTCTGGATGAAGCTAAATCCAAAGGCGGACTTCAACTGCTAGTGGATGTCCAATCCATGAAAACAGGCTGGAGCTAGTCTGAAGTGTCCTTGAAATGTCCACAGTATGAACTTCGAGTCTTCAGCATTGGTTTTATCCAAAATCATTTGGTTAATATGACCTTGAAATAACTTTTCAAACAATATATAAACTATCCAGGCATATCTGTATCTCATTTGGATAAGCAAATATTACTTGTAGAGAACTTGCACTATCTGAATACTCAGTTGACTGATACAAAGAGTAAAAATACTTCCTCTGATGCTACAGTAATTTTGGCAAATCATTGATTTATTTTTCTGAACATTTTATCTCAGCAAAATGAGGCTGCCTGTATCTTGTTAGATTCAACTCGGTGATGACTCCTTGCATCACGTATTTCACATTTGTGATGTGTACATGAAGAGAGTCACAAAATGAAAATTTCCTGAAATAACAGAAGCACAGATGGCACCATAACCAAAGGCCTATAAAAACTGAGTCATTTATATTGCATCAGAGGAAATAATTTGTATAAGAAAAGTTGATATAAATGAGACTGTAATTAATTACAACAAATAGAACAATTTAGACTTTCTTTAAAAATGCAACACAAGGGAGTCAATCTGATGATTAATTGCGGGCATTAGAACCCTGAATTAGAACAATAGCTGTATGTGTGGGTTCCACAACCACCTACAGACTGCATCCCAGATGGTGCATCTGAATCTTGTGTAAAGGTGCACAGGCTGCCCAGGGCAAGGTATGATGAAAAGAAGTAAATGTAGGAAAACCTGCCACAAAATTAAATATTTGAAGAAAATAGTATCGCACCACCTTTTATAAACTATGGAATGTAAGTACCCTTCAAACAGGAACAGGAAGATATGGGAAAGTCAGCACTGACTCGGTAACAGCTGATCATGAAACCTCATCTCACTGCAGCAAACAGGACATTTGGCAGTCAGTCTGTTCTGCCCTGTCCTGCGCAGGTGACCTCTTGGGAACCATCCTCATGAGGGCCTGAAGGAGCATGTGGTTTGAGCTTCCACATGACTGTCCAGCACACCCTCAACAAGACCGGTAATCAAAAGGCAAAAGAACTCTGACATTTAATACTTGGTACAATCACTGAATTTTAAGCAGCCACACAACAAAGATTAAGATAGAAGACGAAGTCAGGAAGCAAGGTATGAAGGGCAGGCAGATATTAAGGATAAAAATACGGCATCATTTCCCTCACCTTTCCAGTCAGAGAATCATTTTGTCCCAGAAGTTATTTGATTCTGCATCACATTGGTTTGTGGTTTGATATCCTCTTTTTTTACTAGTCCAATTTCAGCCCTGAAAAAATGTAATTGGCCAGAGCTCTGCTTCTGTGCTTGAAACTTCGATTCAATAACTTCTCTCCTATTGTATTCCACAGAGATCTAGAAGTAATGCGTGCTCAGGATATGAGAAGAGTGATTCTCTGGGAGAACCGAAGTTCAATTCCTTTATTTCATTTCAATAAATGGAGGTTGACTTTTAAATGGGCAGATTTGTCAAAGGTGATTTTTTATCACAATTAAAAGCTGAGACATGTAGCTATCTTATCAAAAGGAAAAAATATTTTTTCCATGTTTCTGTGCAAGTATCAGCCAGAAAAGGCAGAGTAGAGGGAATATAACCAAAAATTATTCTCGCAAATACTCACGATGATTTAAGAAAATGACTTTGTTCCAGCTGTGTTTGCTTTTTTTCAAATAGGCAAATAATTCTGTTATGGTCACACACATTCTCATGGAAAGAAAACTTTGGAAACTCGTGAGGATTCATGGAAAGCAAAGTATACACAGAGGAGGAAATCAGCCAGACAGGAGACAGGAGTCAGACACTGATCACAACCAGCACTTCAAACACATACAACTACTCATGGGAATATCAGAAAGAATTATAGTAACACCTTGTGCAAGGCTTCAAACATGTTAAACTCTGCCTTAGACAAACACTGGGTCAAACTCAGCCAGTGCCAAGAACTTTCACTTTTTATTATACTTAAAACTATGATTGTCTTACTTGAAGGACCCCAGCCGAAGAGGGTTCTAGTTGTTTCATTTATGACTGGCTTTAATATTTATATTTATTGAAATCTTACATAGGTTTCTATTTATCCAAATGAGGAACAACCATATTCTGATCTGAGAAAGCCATCTCCCTAGACACCTCAGCCAGGAATGCTGAGTATTTAAAGCAGCTGGTGCATGGGGAAAAAAAGAGCCAAGAAAGACAACAGCTACAGATGTAAAGAGGAGACAGCTGTAGTGTTCTGCCCATAGAGCACAGCTGTAATTTCAGCCCCTGCATGACCTGCAGCCCATTGTGCCCTAACACAAATATGTTGGATACTTGCAAACAGTGCAGCTGTGACAGAGCAAAATGGAGGCAAAAAAGCCTGGTGGCAAATACCCTGAGCAAGGTGTTACAGCAAGTCAGATCAACTGGCAAGCCAAATGGTTTAAAAGCCTAGCTTTGAGCCAGTCCAGCAGCCTGCCCTGCTCAGGAGGTGCACAGACCCTCCTGATGCCAGTGGTCAAAAGAGGGGACAGGCTCGAGCCATCAAGCAGTGGCACCAAGCTTGTTTGCCTTGAGCCAGGTGAAGCTCTTGTGGCCAATGTGGCTAGTTGAGCATACTGTGCATGGATTTCATGAGAATGGTTCCAAATTGCCTGGATAAAATAAACGTGGGCAGACTTAGGCAGGTACTGTGAGTCTTAGGACAGCACAGCCTTATGCCAGTGACACTGGTGCCATGAAAAGCTCATCCGTGCAGCTGCTGTTGGAAGATGCCTTGGGTACAAAAGAAGCAGTAGTGGGAAAGAGCAATTTAGTATTTAGAGGAAATGTAAAAGGGCTCACTTCCACCCAGGCAGTTTTCTCTCAATATCATTTTTTGCCAACTGATAGCAGTTCATAACCACGCAACTGGGGGAATCCCTGTGCCATCTGGAGCATTTCTGAATTGGAGTTTCATAAACCATTATGCAACACTTCTACCTTCGTGTGCATATTTCTAGGAGGGCATTGCAGTGGCCTAGGAAATGAATGTTTTCAATCCTCACAAAACTCGATCAGCTCCACCCTGCATTTCACCACCTTCTGTCAGATGGCTCCACTTGGCATATCTTGACATCCCACTCTGAGCAATATTTCAAAGTGTATTTGAGGAATCTTCCCATTGCTCTACACAAGGATGTAACACAGATTTCTGTTTCCCTGCATGGGTTAGTCACACTGTGAGTCATAACCAGAGCACAAAGCAGCACTACCAGACTCACCACCCTTCAGAGACGGGGAAAGAGGGACCACAGTTCTGTCCCAACAGGGTGACATCCACCTGGTGCTGTTCAGTCCTCCTGGAGATGTCCAAAACCCAGCTAAAGAGGAAAACCAGGATGCCCTTTCCCTGCAGGCATCACTAGGAAAAAGGCAGGTTTCAGAGCGGTGTCCTTGTGACACCACCAAGGTTAGGACAAATATTCACTGTCTTCAACCCAGAATGGTAATCTATCTAGCTGGAATTTGGTCTGCCTGTCCCATGTGAAAGCCATCCTGTCCCCATCCTATCGCTTCTGGACATTTTTGGCCACCTGAGGAAAGCAAAGAGGGGCTGCTGACCCCTGTTCTGTAAAGCCCTTTGTGATGCTGCTTAAGGAAAAACAGCAGCTTGGCAATTAATGGAGCACATATTAGTTTGTGGTCTCCAAGAAAGACATAGCCTGGCACATTACCTGTGAACAGCTTCTGCAAATACAGAACTTTCTTGTTATTATATATATAAATCTGGTTTATTTTTCCAATGGATTACTTTTGAGTGTTTTGTGAGTAAAATGCATCCATCTTTTCACTGGTTTTCCACAAAGAAGCGTTCTGCATCCCAAAGGTCTCCAGCCAGCACAACACTACCCCAAGTCTAGCAGCATTGTTCCAGCCTGCCACACTCCTGCCTGCCAGCAGAAGAAAAGACAGCAGGTGCTGAGCTGATTCCAAATAACAAATATATTTGACCTCTCACTGCAATCTCTCATTGTGCAGGGACATTAATTGGTGTCTCTCCTCTTTCCAGAGAGTGGATAGAGGTCAAATGTCATTATATAAATATAAATACATCATCTTTGAGTTCTCTCCATCAGAACTGAAATTTCTTGATATTTGCTGGGCAGTAGAGACTGACAGATGGATGGATGGATGGATGGATGGATGGATGGATGGATGGATGGATGGATGGATGGAAGGAGGGAAGGACGGAAGGAGGGAAGGAAGGAGGGAAGGAAGGAGGGAAGGAAGGAGGGAAGGAAGGAAGGAAGGAAGGAAGGAAGGAAGGAAGGAAGGAAGGAAGGAAGGAAGGAAGGAAGGAAGGAAGGAAGGAAGGAAGGAAGGAAGGAAGGAAGGAAGGAAGGAAGGAAGGAAGGAAGGAAGGAAGGAAGGAAGGAAGGAAGGAAGGAAGGAAGGAAGGAAGGAAGGAAGGAAGGAAGGAAGGAAGGAAGGAAGGAAGGAAGGAAGGAAGGAAGGAAGGAAGGAAGGAAGGAAGGAAGGAAGGAAGGAAGGAAGGAAGGAAGGAAGGAAGGAAGGAAGGAAGGAAGGAAGGAAGGAAGGAAGGAAGGAAGGAAGGAAGGAAGGAAGGAAGGAAGGAAGGAAGGAAGGAAGGAAGGAAGGAAGGAAGGAAGGAAGGAAGGAAGGAAGGAAGGAAGGAAGGAAGGAAGGAAGGAAGGAAGGAAGGAAGGAAGGAAGGAAGGAAGGAAGGAAGGAAGGAAAGACGTTGGGAAAATGGACATGGAAACTGTGTGGTCTCATTGCCTTTGAAGACCACACTGATGTGAGATAGCACACATGCCCATCACAAAACATCAGGTGGCTGAAGTGGTCAGACAGCTATTCTAGCATCAGAAAGGTCAGAAGCTGGGCACTTTTCTTAGAGAGGCTGTCTCATAAACCAAAAACAAGAGGAAAAGCATCTTTGTCTGTGGCCTGTAACAGCTTTTTTGCGAGCACTTAGAGACTTGGTACAAGAGAGGACGACAATCTCAGTCAGCCCTCAATCAGCCCTGCTGTTTCATTCTGGTAAGCGCTCTGTTCATCTCAGGTGGACATCCTCCTGGGACACTCTGCAGGCCTTCTTCTGGACCCAGAGGCACCCTGGAGGCACTCCATCACTGCTGCAGCACTGCTGGTTTTTTGGGTTTTTTTTTTAACCTCTCCATTGATTTATAACTGCTCCAGGCAATAATGTTAGCTGCATCCTCTTGCTTTCATTAAAAGCTCTTCTTTTTATCCTCACAGTCTGTCTGCATGTCTGCCTCAAAGCAGGATTGCACTCTGCAGAGCAGGAATTGCTTTACTCTTTTTTTTTTCTTTTTTTTTTCTTTTTTTTTTTTTTTTTAACCCACAGTATGTGTCAAACCACAGTGCATGACAAACCATCCTGCCTGGGTTGCATCAGTCATCAAGGTTTCCTCTCCAGCAAAGCCCACTGCACCACAACACAGTGAAGGCTGGTCTGAGTGGAACAGGGAACTCAGGCTCGTGGAGGTTTATTTGGAGGAAAAAGACCATCTCAGGGCAGGGACCTCTGCAGGACTTGGCAGTGGCTCAGCAAATCTTTCTTGCTCTTCTTTTGAAAGTACATTTCTAAATGTGCTGCCTTGAGGCCAAAGAAATTCCCAGAACAAGAATGAATTTTTCAGGAGGATGGAATGTGTCTACTGCTGTTCTCTAAGACACAAAGGAGACAGAACAGGGTTATTTTCTGATTTCAAAGAAGATATTCTTAGTATAAACTTCTAGTATCACATCCAGACAAAAACACACAGAAATACTACATATATGAACATGAATATCTGATTACCATCACCACCACCACCGTTTCAACAGAAGCCCATCCTGGTAAACCTTCTTCATGTTCTTCTGCTATAAATCATTAATCTTAACCACTTGATCTGGAAGTAAAGCACTTTCTCTCCCAAGAACATACTAACTGACAAAGGGGAGAGAAAAAAACCAAGCAAAATTTGCTTTGCTTGTTACTGAAAGCCCCAGTAATGCACTCTCCTTGTTCTCTTTTCATTCTCAATACCCAGAATGGCTGTGGAGTTGTTGCCAGGCTGTTGGGCAGGGCTGGGGAGTGGAAATTTATGTATGGAACCCTTAGGGCTAATTGCATGTGTGACCTTTCAGGTGAATAGAAAACTCATACACTTGGTCTGCACCCAAAGTGACAGCCTTATCCTCTGTGTCACGTACACATGTTTAGAAAACAATTTTTTTCTCCATTACTGAGCATTAAATCTTAACTAACATGCTACTGAACTGAGAAATGCTCCTTGTTTCCAGCAGTGGATCAGTCCTCCACTGATGATGCAGAGTCCTGATTTTGTGTCCTTCAAACCACCTCCCCTCTCCACACAGGACACCCAGCCTGTGCAGCATCAGTGCCCATATTAGCAGCCAGGATGGTGCAGCAAATTCAGCCCCCATGGTTTGTGGGAGGCACAGGAATGAGGTTAGGACAGGACAGAGTGTTCTGAAACAGCTGCAGACCAACACAGTCATTCTCTCTCTATACTTGTCTAAACGCCCATGTACATATACTCAGAATATTTCCATTCTGATATGAAAGCTTGATGAACAGAATCAATGCATTTCATCAGCTGCTCCTAAAGGCTGAAGCCTCAGCAGGCTGTGCACTTCTTATGGAGGTCAAGACATTAGCGATTTTTTGTGATAATGCGGAAAAAATAAGTAATACTCTGTTACATGGCTTTCTGGCGAAGAAGTTTGATCTCTGCTTCTTCTAGATACTTCCATTTTGTGACACTGCACAAGACGGGATCCAGCCTTTTGGAAGTGAATATTACCAAATAAAATAACTGACATTCTAATCTTATTAAGGATATACGTTGGTAACATTTCCACCAACGCTTCACACGCATCCAGGGAATGATGCAGTCTTCTAACTGATTTACCACTAACCAGTTAAAACAACAAACCCAGAAGAATCAAATCCCCTCACATTCTCACATCTGAAAAGAAAGCATTTGAGTAGTCAAACTTGTACTAAGCTTTTCAGAAAACCCGCATGGAAAGGAATTCAGAGAACCCTCCAATCCATCTCAATGCCCTAATACTACCACTGGCTGAAGTTAGAAAAATTCCACATCTGGAGTCCAACTAGACTTCATGCATCAAAAAAATGGTCCAAACAACTGTGTCTGACTAACATTTTATCTGGCAATTTCTTTTTTTTCTGATTGGAAATTTTCAACTGCCAGCATAAGTGTAAATTCTCCTCACTTCAGGCAGGTAAATATTTCCTTGAAACAGTGCCATGAAAAACAGGCCCACTGTGAGTCATTTTATCTCAGGCAATTTTTCATAATTGGACTGCATGGAACAGACTCCTCTTGTTATTGGTGTGATATCAGATAATAAAATAAATAATTTGCCACTTTTGTAAGCAGGAGGGAAACAAAACAGATTTATAGCATTGGGATTTGGAAATGCTTGTTACTTGCTTGTTTCCCATTTTGTGTCTTCTCAAGAGGTTAAATAAAAACATCAGTGTCTGTCTGCAAAGAGTTACAGGGGAAACAACAGTGTGTATTAAATTGAGACTTCAAAGGGGAATTTCAATCAGTATATTATCAGGATGTTCTGACAAAGTTTAAAATCTCTAGAGATAAAAACAGTTACTAGAACTCATACAGCTATTTGATACTGATCTGTGATTGCTCTTACAAGCAAAAAGTGAAAAACAGAAAAAAAAACAGTTGAAAATTTTAGCAGAAATTAAGGAACATGAAAGACAGGAAGGAAAGAGAAGGAAGGTACAACAAGCAGAGAATAACATAATAGGCACTAGAGATGCAAAGTTAAAAGAAAATGCCTCAAAGTAAGAAAGAAGGCACATATATTTCATACTGAGTGATGAAACCTGAGAGTCCATTATTGTAAATTCTCCATTTTGTGATGTCCTCTCTAAAACTATGTGTCTTAGTCAGAGTTCAGAATGGGAGTAATGGATTTGACTTGAGTATGTGCTTTAAAAGGATAAAATAGAAATAAAAGTAAGTAAGGATAAGCTCAAGCATACAGAGTCTCCTTCATCAGCAAAGCCTCAGCAAGTCAGAGTTCCTCAAGGAAAATGGCATGGTGCCAAGGGAAAGAAAAGCAGGGTTGGCTCTAGGGTAGATACAGGGTCAGGTAAGGCAGTGCCAGATGCTCATGAAGGGGCTGCCCACCAGTGGCAAATCAGACTGAACCCAAACTCAGGCCTGGGGACTTCCATCTCCTCCTGGCTGGGAGGCTACTGAGAGCACCCTGAGTGCTGCAAGGCACACAGCAGCATTCAGGAAAGCCTCTCTGAAGAAAATAATGATGATCATGAAAAGCCTGAAAGCTGGAAAGTTTTCCAAGCTATGGCATTAGCAAGGGTAGGAGCCCATGGGGCTGCCCAAGCCCTGCCCTGGAGGTTCAAGGCTTCCCATATTTCCACCTGCTCTCCAGGGTCACAGGCACTCACACCCAAGCCCAGACCAACCCTGGGTGCTACAGGGAGCTCCTGTGCCCTGCAAACTCTGCTCCCTCCCTCCTCTCCTCTGGCCCTTTCTGTGCTAAAAGGAGAGCACATGTCAGGGTAGAAGCTCAGCCCCTATTTTTTGTCAGTTCCTGGAGGATATTGTTTCTTTCCATGTGCTGTGTGGGAGGCATAGGCAGAACCATGATCCTTGCTTGAGCATCACTAGTCGGGTGTTCCGGGTAAATGGTGAAATTCCCCTCAGACTGCCACTTGCCAGCTCTGCTTCTCCCAAAAGGCCACTCAAGATGTATCAAAGTCACCAAGTCAGTGCATTTGCTTTGCACAAATTCAGTTTGGACTTTCTCGTTAGTTCAGAGATATGAAATGAAAGACTGAAGGTTTCAAAACTGCTAAGTATGACAGATACTTTGCTTATGTCTCACTCTCACTTCAGTTCGTCTTCCATGCTACTCGACACTTATTTTTGAGCAGTACATACTGTTATGGAATTCAATGCTAAAATCTCATGAAAAAAGAGATTTCTTCTGTAAATTCCTTGATCACCACGTAAACCACGGAAAGTAAAACAATACTGTATTGAATAGCCCCCAAATTAAACACACTGAAGGGAAAAAAAAAAAGGAAGACATCTCACCCAGGAAAAGCAATTTAGGTTTTAGAAAGCCTTCTAAAATGCAAAAATATTACATTTTAATACAAGGAAGGACTATTACCAAAGAAATCATTACTCAGACATATCTTAAGTGTTACACTGTTGGAGGAAATCAGAAAAGAGGAAAAAATCAGGAAAAAAACAGTCAGGAACTGAAGCTGAATTCTAAAAACACAACAGCTTTAGCCTTCCCATTGAGTCTACTACATACAAAACAGAAACATGTTACAAAAAATTTGTCATTCAGAGGCATTAAAATTATTCAGTTACTGCCTTCACACACTGAGAAAAATGACATTCTACCACATGAGTCATCTCAGCCAGGAAATGGGCACAAAATGTACTGTCATGCACGCTGAGAAGTCGCAAGCACAGGACCCAAAGAGAGAGAGAGTTTCTGATGTGTAACAAGAGCATGACTTTTGCTGATACCAACTGTGATCATGCCTTTAGCTTAGTACATGGGATGGGCCACAGTGAGGCAGTGGAAGTCCTGCTGGAGGAGTGCCTGGAGGAGACCCACTCCAGGTAGGGAGGAGACATGGGAATATTTTTCTAGCTGCTCTGTGTCTATTTTTTAGCAGACATTGGATAAACACACCAAATAAAACCAATAACTGCAGCAACTGGACTCTCACCATGTAGTGCATCAATAAAACAAGCTTGCAATAAAACAAGGAAATTTTCCAGGGCTGCTCTGCTCTTTCTGGTGCCCACTAACCCATGGCAGAGAAGGGCACTATCTATCTCATTTAAGTGCATTTTAGATCCCCCCAAAAAGCCATAACTATCTGCTGAGCTTATTTGAGGAGAACATACCAAGCCCTGTGCATCAAAGCAGAGGGAGGTTGACCCTCTGGAAACTGCTCAACTGCTGCTGAGCACATTGGCACCTGGACACCAGGCAAGGCAGCTCACATCGCTGTCATGGTTTCTTCAGAGACGTGTCCCCCAGTCTGGCTGTCAAGGTGGGCATAAATCCTCCTTCTGCTCAGGTGGGTCTAAACCTGTGTTATATTTTCCACTGGCCCTAAACCTCTGTGCAAGACCTCCACTGCTCATGAGGACCCTCTAGCTTCACTCATTGCCAAGAGAGGAATGTGAAACTTCCCCATCTGGACCTCTTGATTCTGGACCTCCCCAGAAGCAGCACACCCAAAATTGCCCCAAACAGCAGCTGATGCTCCTTCACAGTGGCGCCTTTTCCCTCTTATGTCCCAGATAATGTCCTTGACCCCTTGCACCTCAGAGGTACATAGCCCAAATGCAGAGGTCATCTTGGAGAACAAGAGGCCAAAGACTTTCTACAGCATCAAGCTTATCCCACGCAGTCTTTCCTCACTGCTGTAGCTGCCCTGCAGTGCAGTTATGTGGCACAATCCAATGCAGTTCATGACCCGTTCCTGTCGTGCGTGCATTGCATGCCTTCGTTGCAGACAGCTGTTACTTATTCTAAGACTGTCTCAAAGTCTTCCTCAGAAAAATCCTCCACAATTTCAAAAGCCATGATTTTCTTTATCTCCTTTTTGTTTCACAATCATGCTGGGAAAATGCTGGGGATTTTTTCCCCCTTCACTTTTAGAAGTCAGGATTGCATTTCACTTGAAAACAAAGCAACTGAATAATCTTACAGTCAGCCTCTTGCCTTAATGGGACATTTTTAACTTCTTCACTTTAAGGACTTTGCAATGAAAGTCCTTGGTTAGCTAAAAATATGTATTAATTAGTATTTTATAATGAATTTCCAGTGCATATCTTTTCAATGGAAGTATTAAAAAACTTAGACTTCATTTTACCATCTTTGTGATCATTTGAAAAAATTGCCCTTCATCATGTCTTATGATAGCATAGGGAATCTTGTTGAGAGACAGCCCAGACTATGTGAAAGCAGTATCTGTACAAAACACAGACAAAACCAGTATGGTACCCTCACTTTAAAGAGGCCTTGAACAAACAGTTTGTACAGGGGTCTAGAAAATAGCAAAATTGAAAGAAAGGAACAAATGAGTGGCTCATTACAGTTGAAAACAGTTAATGACGTCTGGTCCTGCATGTGGACGTTTGCCTCCATCAGGTCCCAGCAAAATTCCCAAAGTGTAGAAGTGACATGGTAATTGTGTTTGTCGTCCCAACATGAAAGAACCAGATAAATTTACAAAAGAAAGTCAAGAAGTAAATATTGTGGTTTGTCTCAAACCACATAGAACACATTACCTTTAGGGGTGTTC
Source organism: Chamaea fasciata (assembly GCF_029207755.1). Taxonomy (NCBI): domain Eukaryota; kingdom Metazoa; phylum Chordata; class Aves; order Passeriformes; family Sylviidae; genus Chamaea; species Chamaea fasciata. The sequence continues at coordinate 99,390,993 of NW_027094088.1, read as the reverse complement.
AAAAGCCCAAACACAAGAGAAAAGAGACCACTTGACTTGTCTTCTTGACCACTTGACTTCTGTGGCCATCCTGGCCACAGAAACTGCTGAAGATGGACTAGTAGATTGTACCTGGCTCCCTCGTTTCCTTGGCAGCTTCCCTTGAAAGCCAGACATGGCTCAGCAGGGAGGTGCACTTACATCCTCTGTCTTGTGATCTCCCAACAGCTGAGCACAGGGGAAAGCTATGGATTTCCTAACCACAAAAGGACACGTGTCTGGAATCAGATTCCTTGTGGGTGCCAACAGTAAGACTGAGAGCTAGGTTTTTTTGAGTCATTCATCAGCTCATATGTGAGTTGTCAGCCATTTGAACGTTTTCCACAAAAGCTGCCATACAGTCTGTGCTCTTTATCCATTCTCCAAGTATAGCAGTAGGGATGTGTCAGACCCACTATTTCAATTATTAAAACTTTCTGCCTAGTTTGACAAACTGGAGGAAAGTTCTAGATAGAGATGAGCATTAAATAACCTTCTTGCATTCTCCTAAATCTCCAGTTTAAAGCAGTACATACTGTAAAACATAAGAGGAATGATTCTCTCTCACTTAAGATACCCACTGAAATCCTTGTCTGACTTTCCCTGCACTCAAATTCAGGCCACTGCACCGGTGCTTCAGAGACTTCCAAAGCTTCTGTCCAGAGCAGCAGTTATACATCCCCCAATTTTTAAAGCGAAAGAGTTAGCTGGAACATAACCAGAGAATGAAGAAGGTTTTTAGGATAGGTCCAGTTCCTCATAATTTTTAGGTACCCTACTCAGGATGGTGGCGCACAGTTTTACAACTTTTTGGAGGGGAAAGGTTGGAGCATTGAAATCCAGGAAGTGCTGAGTGTCATGAGGAAAAGGGTAGCAGCAAGTTGGTATCACTGGGGTGAAGCTGTGGGAACATGTATCCTGTTCCCAATGGAAGCCAGTGATGCTGTCTGAGGCTGTCCCCAGGAGAATCCAGGCCTGCTCAGATATACTGTCTGAGCTGCTCTTAGGAGGGATCCCTGTGCCATTTTGGTCAAAATGCCCTGGGTGAGTCCAAACAGATTAACAGTGAGTCCTGAGATTCACTAGCCCAAGCTCCCTAAGAAGTCAACAGAGAGGAAAACATTTCTGTAGGGCAGCGCAGGCTTCCAAGGCCCAAGTCTGGGCATACCTGCTCTCCCTTTGTCCCATAGAGTCTGAGGCAACTGAAGTCCCGAGATGGATAGTTTAGGAGAGGTCTACAAGAGGAAGGTGGACACACGGTTTAGACAGGCACTCACAGCTGAGAGTGGTTTGGGAGGATTGGAGACACTCGACAGGGCAGCAGCTGGTCAGGGCAATACTATTGCTGGGGCAGCCTCTGGGAAAGGGGATGGGTGCCTCCCCAAAGAGGACAGCGTGTTCATGGGACAATTAGCTGAAACCAGTGGGGATTGTGTTCAAGTACAATAGAGCTGGGATAAAAAATTATAAGTACCATAGAAATCTGTAATGTATTTACTGTGAGGAAGCTGAAGGCACAATTCTAATCCCACTCAGTATTCCTGTTGTAAAAGTACATCAGTATTTGCTTTTAACAAACCTGTTCTGCAAAGAGTACTTGAGAGATCTTTGAGTCATGTGAGGAGAGTCCAGCTCCTCTAGAACCTGCAGCAACTTGAGATATTTCACATAATTTATAATGTAAAGCATATCTAGAAGGAAAGGAATCCCAGGAGTTAATGGGTTTAACTCCACTAATTTCAGTAAGTTATAGCACTGACTCCAGGCCTCAGTTCAACACACCATATTTTAGTGAAGTAGATGCAAAAAATAAACAGACTTTTTCTGTAGTTTTTAGGAAGACAAAGTATACAGATTCTGACTTTTTAAAGTTACTCCCAGAAAAAAGGCAGGGAGTAAAAATGAGACAGTTCAGGCTAAGAAAACAGCAGCAAACTGAAAAGCTCAGAATGGAAATAACCTTCTTTGTCCAGTAACTCGTGATTTAGGTATAATATTCTGGCCCTGAAACTAAAGCTGAAGGAGGTTTTATTACAAATGCAGCTGCATTTTTAATTAGACAGTGAAAAGTAGTAGGAAAAAATAGCACAGGAACAATTTTGTATGGGGACCGTGTGACCTAATAGCTGTTTTTCAACTCTAATATCAATGATTTTGTGCTCTAGTTTCCTTCGTCAACTGACTGGGGACTGTTTTTCAAGTCATTAGGAAACTAGGAACATACCAATTTTATTTTAGAGCCACGGAGAAATGGCACCTATGAGAGAAAAAGGTGGGGGTTTTATTCTTACCTAGACTGATTGTGCATTGTTTAAACTGGGCTGATACCATGGCCATGCTTTTTTTGCTACTGATAGACAGAAGAGAGGAATCAGACCCCATATGATATTTCCAGACAGCAAGTTACAGACTGAACTTGTAGAAGAGGCAGTTCTTTGTGTTTCCATAGCAACCCAAGCTGCAGTTGTCAGTAATTAAAATTAACTCCATAGTTTTATTGGAATGCCAGGAGCTGCCTTCTCAGATGATGGAGACAAAACAGAAGCCACAATATCTGCAAAAATAACGTAAATATCTGCTGTTTTCTATATACAGCTCAGTCGTTTCACCAGCAGCATTCAGCCACATTGCATCCTAGTCCTTGCTGTGCTTCTCTGGCATCTGTTTGACCAGCACTGGAAAATGGTATCTAGACAATTTTAATCCAACTCCCACAGCAAGCCCAGAGCCTTGCAGATGCCTCCTGCTGCTGACACATGGTTCTCCTGCCTGGGCAGTCCTAGGTATGCCCTCCTCTCTCCCCAGCCTGTAGGTAAGAAAAGTGAGCACAGCCTTTCTCCAGGTCAGGCTCAGCTAGAGCCCGCTGAGGCTAGGGCTGGTGAGAAGGTTCAACCTGTGACTCCTAGAAGCTGGACACAAAAACCCATTGAGATAGTCTTGCCAGACTCTGACATGGCTTTAGGGTGGCTCCTTTCATTCCTAGCCTGCTAACCCTGAGCTGCCATCCTCAAAGCAATTGTCTGTCCCCCAGATCACATAGCATGGGCAGGGCTGCAGACTGCAACAAGTAGTGGTGCTGCTGGGGAGGGGAAAATTGCAGCCCTCCAACCCTTCCCAGGGTTCACTCCTACTAAAAGCTCCCTAGAGAAAGTGCTTGTCATATGGAATGTATCCACATCCCAAGTAAGGGACATGGGGGAAAAGCCCAGCACTAAGCCCCTGATCATCAAGCACTGCTTCAGTCAGGTAATTTCTTGCTTTGCTCTGGACCTTCCCCACCAGCTGTCTGCAAAGCAGAGTTTGGACATGAGTGCTGATATGGTTCATTGCAGGACTTCTCCCCAGTGTGACTATTAGTGTGACTGATTTGAGAAGAGAGAACTGTGTTTGGCTCCCTCTGCACCACCGTTTCTCCAGAACTACCCTGGATGGCTTTGCAACCTCACATGTCTTTGTGCTAAATAGCAGCAAAACACACCACCGGGATCATGGGGAAGACCCACTGCTGTGGTGGGCTGCAACACTTCACTCATTTTCCTTTAGACAAGTGAAACTGGAAAAATACAGTAAAAACAATAATCATAGCTTTCTGTGGGCCCAGGGGAGAGCCAGGGCCAAGTGCTGTTAAGTGTAGATGCAGCCAGTCTGCTCTGGAGGGAGCAGAATGGACGTGAACCTGTTTGTTCCCCTTGGCCTCCCACACAAAGATCAGTCCTTGACTCTCTTTTATTTACTAGTAGGGATGTATACATGGAGAGTACTGAAAACCAGTCCTGTGTCCAAAAACCTCCTAACTTATTAGAAAAATAAATTATTTTGCTTCTCAGAGAAAGATTGTATTTTCCAACTGGCTAAGTATAAATTGAAATTCATCTCTTAGGGCCATAGCTTCCCAACAGCTAGCATCTCCAGCAAAACAAATTGCCATTAGTTGCTCTTAGTTGTTAGGTAAGACAAAATAAAGTGTTATATTAATAAAAATATTTTTCGAATGTCTACCCTGAAAGAATAGCAGTTAACAGCAAAAGAAGCACCTGCATTTTACACTAATAATTCAAATGAGCCAGGAAATTGTAACAGCATTGATTTATATCTTTAGGATGAATGGGAACACAAAATACATACATGTTTCATGAGCTCAGTAATAGCATCTAAACTCTATACAGAGAAGCATATGCTGTAAAGGTAATATCCATGACTAGCATGATGTCTCCTACCAAAAATATCATTGGCAAAACTATACCTTCTGCAATGATGTCTTAAGGGACATCTATGGAAACTGACTTCAATAAAGAAGACTGGAACTAGAACCCTCTGAGTTTAATTTTTTTTTAATACAGTTCGAAGCAAAATTTTGTTGTTTTTTTTTTAAGTTTGGAAATCAGCTTTCATTTTCTCTTTGCTCCTTTCCTTTTATTTGGACAATAAATACGTGGAAAATTTTACTCTTCCTAATTCTTACCCCAGAAAGCCTCAAAGCACCAGTTCAAGAATCTCTCACAGGGCAAAACAGTGCCCCAGAGCTATAATTCAATAATCCATCCTGCAGATGGAACAACCCAGTCACACTATGATTATTGTTCACCACTTGCAGCTCTGGTTTCATGCTGACACAAAATTCTGGTTGGGGCACAAACCACAATTTCCAGGAATGTCTCTACAAGCAGCATAATGCTCATCTACACAGCAATGAGCATTCAGGGCATGTGAACAAGAAAGGTCGCTTTGGAAGCAAAGTCATGTTTAGAAGTCTCCAACTTGCAGCTTGTTATACAACGCTATCAATAGTCAAAATCCTGCCAGGAGTCACAATATTTTTCAAAATGAGTTTGTGTTTCTCCGGGGTTGCATTGGTTGTATCACTGTGCTGCTGCATTTGACTGCTTCCTTTCCCTCCCACTTGAAACTTGATAAGATCATGGTGGGAAATGGAGCATAAGGTGGACAAACAATGCTGTTACTTGGTGAGAAATGCACTCAGGAATAGAGGAAATCCTACATTTCCTTATGAAGATAACTTTTCAAATAAGACTTTAAGCAAATATGCAGGTCCTAGTCACAAGGGGAGCTTGATGTGAGCCAGGCAAAAGCTCCAAAGTGTGTGTTGTAAAGGGACACTTAAGCCTCTGTATAAAAGGTGTCTAACAAGTGCCAAGGCAGAGATCCATGTGCAGACCTCGGGTTCAAAGGACTTAATGCCAACGAGCATTAAACTGAGGCGTGTTCATGAAGGCTGTCCAGGAGCCTCTTTGGCTGCTTCACTGCTGCATCCTGCCTCTGGTGAGGGGAATTTGCTTGGGAAGTCCCCCCAGAATGCTAAATGTGCCCCACACATGGAGTGGGGATCCCTGCAGCTACCAAAACAGAGTGATACTCTTGCTAGTGCCCCTCAAGCAATGCACAGTATATGCACCATGCCAAAGGTTTTGTTGCAAGGATGGCATGGGATGCAAAGCCAGAAATCTGTGCAAATGTGACATCACACCAAGACCCACCCCATGGGAAAAATTTCCATATTGGGAAAGAGGGTACATGCAGGGAAGAAGAACATGTCAGCAAATCCACCCCAGTCCATGTGGCCAAGGGGTCTTCAGGACAGCCTGTGGTTTTAAAACGAAGCACATAGTCAAGCGTTCCCTTAAAAATCTTACACTGCTCACCACGTGAGCAGCAGAACAACTTTCCCAAAGCAAGCTGGCTGGGAAGTAGATTGGCAGTCTCTCTGCTTAGGATACAAATTGTTTTTGAAGTACATACACCAGGGACTTTTCATACGTATCACATATCTGCACAGATGTTTGGTGCGGTAGGACCCAATAATCTGTGAATTGAGCACCTCAGTTTAGGAGAGACCAAGCTCATGTCATGCAGCCTTGGGTTTAATACTAGATTTCAACAAAACAGAAGCAGAATTCTAACACCTTCATGCAGGTGCTCACATGCCCAACACATTTCTTTCACCTAAGGGAGGGTTACAAGTTTCAGAGCCAGGTATTACCATGCCAATTTTTTTCTGACCAGACAAAACTCAGGTCAGCAAAAGCCTGCCCAGGAACTGGAAAGCAGACCTTCCTGCATGGCATGACAGAGGTAGGAAGGAGGGGGAACCACAACTCTTGACATTGCCTCTTGGATAGCCCAGAGCTGCAAATACCTTTTCCACTCATCCTGCCCAGCAGGATACCTTCAGCTGCAGCACCAGCAGTGAGTGTGAGCAGTGCTGGCAGAGGCAGCCAAATGATCCCAAACCTGGCAACATGACTGTGCTGTCTGGTAGAAATGCAGAGAGAGAGATCACAGCAAGAAAAATTTAAATTAATTAAAGATATGGCTTTAAAACCTCAGCTTCTGCTCTGAAGGAGTTAAACCTGTTCTTTGTGTCTCTTTGACCTGTCAATAGTGATAGAACGCCCTCCTTTCCTCCTGCTTTTTTATATACTGCTACACAGTTGGATTCCAACATGCAGGCATGGCTTCTCTAGAGCTTTATACATTTTGTCATGGTTGGCTGCATTTTTCAGAACTCTTCCTTTTGCCTTCATTAAACTTGAATAAAAAGAGGTCTATTAAAAAATGCAAAGGACTCATTTTTCAAAATCAAACCTAGCCTCCAATTTTTCAAAGTTAGAGCACTGTTTCTTTCATTTGGTTTAATCCAAACTGCAAAAGAAAGGAAGAAACCCATTGAGAGGGTAACCAAGGATATAAATGCCTCAGGACCAAGCAGGACAATCCAACACTGCCTGCTCCATTGACGAGCTGGGCTCTCCATGGTTGATGGTAGGAGGAAGACATCTTCCCAACAGAGCCCAGAAACAGTGTCCCTGAAAAAAGGTCACAGCACTAAGCCTGGCAGCCTCCAAGAAGAATTTGGACAATGCTCTGAGGCACATGATGCAACTCTGGGACTGTCCTTTGCAGGGGCAGATGTTGGATTTTTCTCTCCCTGGCTGGCATTAGGTGCCTGAGTTTAAATCCTTCAATCAGCTGTGCAAATATCCACAGATGTGCACTAAACTTTGTCACAACTGTGATCTTAAAAGAGCACTTGGCCATATCTTCAGGAATTGTATCAGAGCAATCAATATCTTCCAACCAGACAAAACAGAAATTTTGGGTCAGGTTTGGATCCACAACTAAGCACCCATTTTCAAGGTGACCTTGTCTCTCAGGCTTCTAAGTCAAGCTATTTCTAAAAGGTTTGCAAACAAAAAGAGCTCCATATTTTAAAGAGCATAGTGACCAGGGTTAGACACGAACTGTTGCAAATTGTCAGTGCACTTCTCACATCAACAGGACAGGCAATGACATTTGGCTTGGGCAGCAGCCAAGAGAAGCACAAAAGCTCTGGCTTTTTGAAACTTAGAAACACTTGTATAGGTGTCTAAAATGACAGCTTGGGTTTCTGGGGAAGGTGTCTAAGGAGAACAGAGAGAGAATGTAGTGGACTCTGCCAGGCAACTACATCTCTCAAGTTGAAAAGACCACTGTCAATAAGCCTGGTTACATGCATTTGAACCCACTGATTTAAAGAGTAACTCTCCACCAGGACCTGTTGCTGCAAACAAAAATATGATGAGAGCGTGAGCGTAAGATGTCAAATTAGTCAACACAATGTTTTTAAACTCATAATAATGGCCACCAGAACAGCTGCTTTGTCTAATATTTTCCTTCCAGCAGAGAAGACCATAGCTGCATTCCTGTCTTGGCATAACATGTAACACAGAAAAAGTCTTCAAGTGTTTCTAAGCATTTTTTGTTGTGAAAGATTCAAAGCAAAAGCATCAAAGATCAGGAAGTATGTGACACCTGCTCATTCCCTAAATCTGACGGAATCTAGGGGTTAGTTTATGTTGTCATTGGCTTCTGGTTGTTTTCTGCTGCAGCCCAGAGAAACGATTTTTTTATGACTACTTAGGAGGAGGAATCAGTTTAGATGCTTCAGACCTAAAATCAGATCTGTAACTGATCCTCCCTGAATTACAGTCACTATCTCTCATTACTGGAAACATCAGCCAATGCCCTAAAAATCATCTGTCATTTAAACCATATTGTCTTTGTTCAAGCCTTTTGAATCTACTTTAATTTTCACATCAGAATTGTACAGCCAATACCTTAATTCAAGCTGACTTTTTAAGGCAGGCTAAGAGAGGCAGGAAAGCAAAACATCTTCCTCCAAGCCCATAGGGAAAGTTGGGCACAGACTTATCCCACCTGCATCAGTGGGGAACAAGTATAGAGAAACCAAGAACTCCAGAGCATGATTCAGCTCTCCCAAGACACAGACCATCTTAGAAAGTGACCATCTCTTTCCATTGCCATACAGATAGCCAGAACTGAGAGATGTGCTTAACCAAGGGCCACTGTTAAGTGCTTAAAACTGGGATCACTGGAGAGATGCGGTGAGTCTGAACACGGCCTGAAGTGGCTTTTAGAAGGCCACATTATTTAGCTGAATTGTTCACTTTGCTTTCTGCGACCATTAAATTGGAAGACAATTCTAAAATACTCTATTTCAAATGCCATGGGTTTGTTATTCAAAGGTTTTCATCCATTTCACAAAAACTTTAACTATCCTGCAGACCTTGATGAGCTCAAGTGGGTACACTTGCTGCAGTTCATGCCTTGTGGTCTCCTCACCAGCCTATTCTTTGTGCATATAAAATTGCTCTTGCTAGTAATAATGAGCACCAAAGCTTCTCCTTGAAGCATCTGGGAATATTTCCTTTCAGCTGCCTTGTGAAAGCTGTATTATTTTGAAGCAATATTTGTAACGTATTTTATTAGACTTTGTCTAATGAAAAACCATCAAACAATCTTTTTAAATCAAGAAGACAAATGACAGACTTGTCCTGAGCAGAAAACTCATCATAGTATATGACAGACTCCCATTGTGGGCTGTACACTGGAAATGTACAAAACTAGAGGAGTAAAAGGTAAAAAAGGAAAGGGGTTTTCTTATAGATGAGCAATGGATGTTATAAAATTTCTCCCTCTTTGAAGGAAAATTAGAGCTTAGATCTTCCAGCTGCCACTAATTCACTTGTAACAAAGCATGATCAATTATTGCTATAAACAAAGCATATTCCAAAACAATTGAGGCTGAGGCAATAAAACCACCCATTAGAACAGACACGCTGGACAGGCTCCAGTCAGTCTCATTTAGGTGAGTAATTTAGGCAAAGCTCTACTGCAATTTGAGGCATCTGGCCTAGGAGAGGAGGGGAAAGAAGACAGTTCAGGCAGCCCCATACACCTCTCTGGAGTTTTCTGCTGGAATCTGAAGTGGAGAAAAGTGAGGGCTGCTAAAGACAGAGTAGGGAATACAGGCAGCCCTGCACTGGACAGGAGGACACTGTCCTGCCATGTAACTGTCCTGCAGGTTGAGAGACCACCCAGGAGATGCCACAGCCAGGAGGGTGGACAGCACACAGCCCCAACAGGACTCAGGTCCATGTTACCTCCTCTGGGCTAGAGGAGGCTAGCTGGGGCCACTTCCCTTCACCCTTCACCTCTAAGGGCAGCTGAATACCACCACACACTCTACATGGCCTGAGTGTGTCTCACCATCAAATTCTCACTGTGGTTTCCCTGGCACAGCCTTAGGGGCTCAGTAGTTTCTCAAGCAGCACTCCAGGCATGGCCTGGAGATGGCAGGGGCCGTGTCAACATCTCCTCACAGTTTGGAGAGTAAGGGAATATAAATGTATGAATGCAAGCTGTGCTTCGTCAGTTGTCTTCAATGAAAAAGAATACTTTGGCATCAATTTAATTGTTTAGATGTAGCCACAATCAAAGCAAGGTTAATAGTCAAGCTCCCTTCTTCCTCAAAGGGGGCCTAACACCAAGGCTCATGGAATGTGTTTTCTAGGCTGTTCCTCACCTGAACTCATGACACCTGTCTCCAAAGGGGACCAATTTTGCCAGGAACAGTGTCAAGTGTAGATACTCAGGATACTCCATTGCAGGTTGTCTCTATTACTCTCCCACAAACCCACCAAGGCAAGCACCATGTGCTTACAATGGTGGAAGCAACCACTGGATAACTGGAAACATATTCTGTGCCCCATGCCACCACCTGGAACACTGTCCTGGGCCTTGGAAAGCAAGTCTTATGGCATCATGACATCCCAGAAAGAACTGAGCCAGACAAGGGGACTCAAACAAAGGGTTATCCAAAACAAACCTCATAGACACCTGGGTTGAAGATCATGGCATTGTGTGGGTTTATCACATCCCTGTCTGTGAAAATCAAAAATACAGGACACTGTTAAAGCCAGCATTGAGAGCAAGGGGTGGTGGGACCTTCAAACAGTGGGATACACATTTAGCAAAGGCCACCTGGGCAGTCAGCACTAGAGAATCTGCCTGCTGGGCCAGCTCTGCTCAAATAAAACTTTTACATAGTGGAGAAGGGGATGAAGTCCCTGTAGTGTACACAAAAAAAGCTTCTGGGGAAAACAATCGGAGTTATTCCTGCATCAGGCAATGACAAACCCATCCATGGGATGGCTTTTGCTCAAGGACCTGGGTGGACTTGGTGGGTTGTTGGGGAAGATGAATCAGGGAAATGTTATAAATATGATTGTTTAGCAAAAGATTCTGAAAATATGAAACCTATAATAGAAATGGAAGCTTACTTTGAGTTGTAGCATACCGAGTCTTAGTTACTATATAATCTGAAAACAATAGCCTAGCCAGCTAAAGGAGAATCCCTTTTGATTGAACAATACCTTTCTGCTGGCTAAGGAACCAAAGGTCAATGTCGCAAAACAGAAAAGTCTAAAGAGTAGTTTTTAGAGTTTAAAATATAACATAGTATGGTAATGTAGTAGTTCTTATAGGCTATATGTAGATTCTATAGGATTTTGTGTCTTGTATTGGTTGGTGACTGTAAATAAGAATATTCATCACAAAAGGAGATATAATGCATTGTAAGAAGGACCTCGCTCTCTTTTCCTAGCTCTATTCCTGGCTCTTACTTCTACCGCTCTATTCCCTGCTCTCTTACTTCAACCTCTCTATTCCTAGCTCTTACTTCTACGTCTTTTAGCTCTTACTTCTACCTCTCTATTCCCTGCTCTCTTGCCTCTTCCCCCTGCTCTCTGACCCCTGCCACCTGGCTCCCTTCTCTCTTAACTCATACCCCCTTGCTCTTCATCTCGCTCTCTTTGGGACTTTTCTTTCAGCCGAGGCTGGTGGCTGAAGGCAAGGCCCTTTTTACCCACGACCCATGCAATACAACCACGTATTCTAGAATATCTCAGGTCAGCAGAATTCCTTCTCCCTGCCGTCCACGGATGATCCTACAGTGGGTAATGTGGGAAGATAGGGAGATCCAAAGTTTGCTTCCAGGGATCTGGTTCTGTGTGAGAATAGCCAGTGATTTGGATTGTATGATGTTAATTGCCACTAACGTTCATGTCACCACTGCTGAGCTGGCTACATGCAACATCAAGGGTATTACAGTAGGAATCACCCAGGTTAATGAAGAACAAACTTTGATGAAACTGGGCAAACACAGTAGTGATGGAGTGAGAACTGATTCCAGTAGGTAGGAATCCAACATAACCAACATAACGCACCATGTTTCCTGCCCTGAAGAACTGCTATGAATCACATTCCAAAGTGATGCATGGAATAAACTCAACAGATGATTTAGAAGGATGGCCCATAGACTAAGGGAATGATACCTGTATCAAAAGACAGGAAAAATAATGGGATCTATTTGGGGTCTATTGAAAAGTGTGGGACCTGGGCATGACATAAATGGTATTGAATAAGGGGTGAATATTGTTCTGATTTCAGCCAGGACAGAGTTAATATTATTCCTAGTAACAAATATAGTGCTGTGGTTTGGATTTAGGATGAGAGTAATGTTGATTATTATCAGCAGACTGGTGTTTTAGTTGTTGCTAAGCACTGTTTACACTCCGTCCAGGACCTTTCAGGTTCTCGCCCCACCCCAGCAGCAAGTAGGCTGGGGTGCACAAGAAGCTGGGAGGGGACACTGCTGGGACAGCTGACCCAAACTGCCAAAAGGGATATTCCATACCATATGGCTTCATGCTCAGCATATAAACTAGGGGGAAACCTGGCCAGGGGCCACTGCTCTGGAACTAGCTGGGCATCAGTTAGTGGGTGGTGAGCAATGCATTGTGCATCACTTGTTTTGTGTACTCTAATTCTTGTATCCTTGTTATTATTGCTATTGTTTTCCCTTCTGTTTCTGTCCTATTAAACTGTCTTTATCTCAACCCACAAATTTTACTTTTTTTTCCAATTCTCTCCTCCACTCCACTGTGGGGCGGGAGGAGGGAGTGAAGGAGCAGCTGTGTAGTGCTTAGCTGCCTGCTGGGTTACATCATGGCACCCAGCAGTCAGGACAGCTATAAAGTACTGGTGTTGGTACTATGTCGAATAACTTCCCACTGGTGATGTTCCTGGAGGAATCTCTCAAGTGCTAGACTGTAACATTAACACCAGTATCTATCAGCACCCCAAATCTGAACTACAGTCCAACTACACAGTCTTGTCTATTTAGGCTGCTCTGAGGAAAGATCAAGTAGCTCTTTGTCCAACTTTGGATCACAAAATCCTTTGAGGTGACCTGCTCCTGAGGACTGGCACATCTATTCAACCCTGAGCAAATTACATCTGTCACCCAAGGAGGTTCTATGCTGAGGCCAAAGATGAGTACAGAAAATTCTGGGAAGCTGATGGACAGGTTTGTCCAAGGCTTGAATGGGGTACAGAGTGGTGGGATTTATGCCAAGATGGCAGGAGGAGTTCATCCTTGAATGCTACTCAAAAAACAGTCAAAGTCAGATGTTATTATTACATGCAGAGCTGCCACACAAATTTCTGATACTGAATACCAACAGGTGGCAATGAGAAGGTGGAAATGTGTGAAGTATGCACTGTTCCCACTGTTCCAGATCATCCAGCAATCAACATTTTGGAAAATACTTGGGGTGGGGGCTACACTTACCTTTTGTGCTTGATTGACACAACCAACCATATCTTTCAGCCTCTCTTTTCCTTTTGCCACTACAATATTTTTTCACAACTTCCATGATTCAGTCATGTAAATTTCTTCCTTTTTCTTGTGTGAGATTTTCTGCTAACCATGCCTTACATTCTGATTACACTCGATTATAAATTATAGTGAATAATTATCCTTTATTCACCTCTTTTAACCATCTGACATCATCCCCCAGTCATTTCTTCTTGGTGTTGAAAGTTTAGTCTATTCAGTGTTTTCTGCTATAGAAAAAAACACTGAATAGAAACATATAGAAACAGTTATATAGAAACCGTTTCATCTTTCCAATTAACTTCCTCTGCAACTTTTCATGTTCTGCTGTCTTTGCACAATTTATTTCTTATATAGAAATAAAAGAAGACATTTCTTAAATATTAGAAATATTTATTATTTATTTTATGCTGTTAGGTGCTGCATAAATTCTGATTACATTGACCTACATCTGCTAGCTCCTTGGTTTTGGGCAGTATCCACCAGCTAGCTGCAGACACAAGTTTAGATTCCTCTTTTTGCTCCCACTCTTCAACTCTGCCAGTTCCCAAAGGGTATCGATATTATTTGCCCTGCTACAGCAGGTGAAAGTTTTGGGATGTTGGATTTTTGCTACCCAGACTATTTTTTAAAATTTATATTTGGAGAACAGGAAGTATCTGATTTGTGAAAGTCAAATTAATCTAGGACCCACATCCCAGCTGTCAGTATCCTTTTGGGGGAAAAAAAATAGACTAAATCAACAGAACCTTTTAGTTTAGATGCCATTTATTAAAATGCAACATTCACATTGTCTGCAAATAACAGCCAGATGAAACTTGTTGGAAGATTAAGTTTCAATTACAGCTGACATTTCCAAAACACCGTGTGACAGAAAAGCCATCATACCCCCAAACCCAGACAGTCACCTCATAACTTCTGTTTCTGGGCATCAGCTTTTCAAAGGGTCATCTCGGCAAAATCCACTGAAGAGATACAGTGGCTGACATTTTTGTGCTCCAGCAATCATGGGAATCATCAACACTGGAGTCAACTAAGGAGAGCAATCACACAGCATTCCCAGCAGCCTGTGGGATGCTCTAGTGATCAGCATATGTTGATGCTGTGATTTCAAGGGAGATATTTGATTGTACAGGCAAGTGAAGTCTCTTCACATGTGTGGGGAGTGAAGGGAAATTGTTCATCAGTCAATAGTAGTGGTTTGGGGAAGAATGGTTTGCCTGGAGTTTTGAGTGTTGTTTTTTCACCTCTCACAGAATTCCTCTGAGTCTCAGGCGAGCTGTTTATGCCACCTTTAAGAGAGGACTACAGGGAGCCTTAGACAGGAACGGGTGCCTTTGGTTCTTGTCTTTCTGGTCTCCTTCTGGGCTTCCCAGACTCATGTGAGCAGGGTTCACTCTATATGGGTATTGAGAGCAACCTTCCAGAGTAACTTTTTAGGTGTTTTTGAATCTACTTTCCAGGGAAATACCTGCAAGTTTCAGCTACTCTACTAAATAAAAAAAGGAGTTGGGTTGTGCATTCTAAATGGTGAGTTCAGGCTGGAAAACTTAGAGGCCAGCAAATCTCCAGTCATGTCCTGGACTCAGACAGGCTGTCTGAGCATCACCATCCCTGAATTCCCTTGCTGTCTCCCTGGAGAGTCTGGACAGGAATCCCTGGGTGGGTTTCACAGCTCATGCCTGCGAGCTGGGTAGGCAGCATCATGTTTGGAAATGCCCAAATCAGCTGCAGTGTAGACAGACCTTGAATTGCACCCTTGTGGCTGGGATTGTCTATGATTACAGCCAATACAATCAATAGCCTCTTGCAAAAAAAGGTCTCTAACTAGGGTTGTTGAACTACCAAAATGTCCATTTGGGATAACTCTGGTTATAAGAACAAGCTTTTCCTGAAGGTGTATTCTGAGTATTTCTTGTACCTCTGTAAGCCCTTTGGGAAATGGGACCATTCCAAGGAATAGTGTCTTTCAAACAAAATCATTTGAGTCACAAAAACACCATCTAAAAGTGCCTATATGTGAGCAGATTTGTGCTGTACAGAGTAAAACTAAAAATAAAGGAATAATCTAATAAAGAAAGCTACAGGAGGAAGACTAGATGACAGGAATTTTCTTGTAATGTGCCCCCCAGCTGGACTAAGCAGCTTCTAATTCCACTGATTGAGACGGTTTTGAGGGACAAGCTGTAGGGTTAGATAAAGGGCTATTCTTAATCTGACTTACTTGAAAATACACAGCACACATCTGTCTCAAAGCTGCAACAAAATTTTTATCTTCATCTTTGGGACAGGAAAATTACAAGATCAATTGAAATAAAAAATGTCCATATATAATGCCCATGTCCCCTTTGCCTTGAAAAATTATAAATATTCTAAAATTCCAAAGCAATACTCATGGCTTTAGGTAAACCACCTCTTGAGAAGAAGAAATTTTACAAAACTACCTGATAGAAGAACTGCAGCTGAACTCCCTCAGTTTGGGAAGAAATCTTATTTGGGAAGAGGTCTTTTAACAGATCTAGTCTCTCGCTTAAGGCTGTTTTGTACCAATAACACTATTTGGACCATCAGTAAAATGGACTGACCACTGCAACCAACACAGCTACTTAGGTTTCTCATCTTTCAAACATCTGACAAATCCTGGCATTATTGAGATGCATTTTGCATCTACATGAAGTACCTCAAACCATCTTAAGATTTATACAGTGCATTAATCTTTTCATTGATGAACATTTCCTAATGGTGTGTGTGTGGCGGGGGGGGGTGGGGGTGGGGGTGTCTCCCTTATTTCCTTCCTGAGAGCATTTAGCACTAGTCAGATTACTTTGCCCATAAATGTTGAGTGCTGTTATCTGCATTGCAGGGCTATTACAACCAGCTCCTTCATCCAAAAGAGAGACTGATCTACACCCAAGGCTGACAGCTCTCCCTCTGACACCACCTTTCTGATCACAGCGTATCTTCTTTCATCCCAGCAAGCCTTTAAAGTAAGGCTTCTGACCCAAACACCAACAGAGTCATTGGGCACCTCTGCCCACTGTGAACAGCAAGACCCAGAAGTCCCTCTAATCTGCATCTGATGTCAGGATGAAATACAGATGGGCTGTGAATCAGCCTCCCATGAGCAGAACCTCAATGGGAGAAAAATCAGATTGCATGGATGCCTTTCAGCCAACCTACTGACAGAGACAATTGAGAGATCAGGACCTGGGGGCTTACCATGTCCTGGCTGATTTGTACTCTGCACACAGGTGCTGCTCCCCACAAACACTGGATGCAGTGCAGCATGCCAGGAGCAGTATTAATGTGCATCCCTGGAGCTTCAGTGCACCCACTCCAAAGGGAGAAGCAAACTGGTGGGGGAGATAACGGAGATGAGCTGAAAGCCCAAGAGGATATTTTATACCTGTGTATGGCAGATAAAAATCAAAGGAAAAAAACCACTCTTATTTAGATTTCATGCTCATGGAGGGCATTGAAAAGCTAAAGCAGTGCTGCTGAAACCCAATCTGGGCTTTGATGAGCTTCAGTTAGATAAGATGGGAGGTTTATGGTCACTAAACTAGCCTGTTTACTCGTGCTGTTTCTTCTGTAAAATCTCCATAGTGCTTCCTTTAAAAATGTGTTTAACAATATAATTCTAAAAGAAATATAAACAAAATATATCTTATTATTGGCAAAGATGATGATTTACTGGAATAACTAAGATTAGTGGTATCTTAGACCTTTTCCTCTGATAATTTGAGCGTGAATACACATAGCATTCCTTTGTTTTGCTCCAAAATAAATCACTTGCAAGTATTTGGAAACGAAATGGTAGTGTCATTTCCTGCCTTAGGCTGACTCTATTTCTGATAGCCCAGTGCTTTCCACTAATACAATAATTCCTTTTATTTTAGAGCCATTTGCAGCTTGTTGTGATACCATTAAGGAGCTCACTGAAGAACACAATGGAGAGATTGCCAAGGGAGGAGAGATGTGTGACCTCAAAGTGCTCAGTTTTTCTCCAGCTGGGGGTCCAAGGAGTTCATTTACAATACACAACAAAAGAAATACGTTTCAAATACAACCCATGGCTAACTGAATAAATATTGAAAAAGCTACTGATAAACACTGTATTCCCACGGTACAAATAGCAGGAATCTGTTTCAACAGCTGAATGCCAAGCAGTACATCTATTCTTACAGTCATATTTTTAAATACTTTTAAAAAATATTTACCACTTCTCTGCTAACAAAAAGGTAACTTTTAGCATGATCTTTATTTTTGTCCTAAACCACTTACATGCATTTTTGACCCTTGAAACCAAAATTTTTCCAAACTTTTCAAAATGAGGTCATCATTAGTTTATACTGTACTTTAATTTATACATTGATGCATTCTTCTAACCAATATCTCACACCTCTCTTTTTCTCTACTCTGTCCTAAATCATGAAAAATAGACAATTTATTTCAGAATCCAGTGCATTACCAGGGAAATAAATCTACATTATTTCACTGCATCCTTCCATTAAAGACTGCAACCCTTTCTCCAGAGATGTCAGCATACATACCAAAGAAATTATATCAGCTAAAACTGCCTTATCAATGTGCTCAGATTTACTAGTCTAGCCTCTGAACTGCAGCAAACACAGTAATAAATCTTGTCAAGGAAGAAGTTCATTCTGATTGTTTCCTTCCTCAGACTGGAAAACCAAGTGTGGCATTATAAATTTTTCCTTAGCCATAGTAAAAGGCGAGCTGCATGCACTCCCCACACGGCACCACCCCCTGCCCTGACGGGAAAACAGCAGGAGTAGCTGGTGCTGGCACGGGGCTTGGAAGCAAGTGGGCCTTTCTTTAACAGGGCTTTGTCGGACACACACAGTGGTATACAAACACAGGGATCTCAGATACCTCACGCTTCTGCTTTGGGCATCCAGCAGAAGCTGTGAGAATCTATAGTTTATTGTCTGTCCATCCGTGGCTCCAACGATCTCTGTTTATCACACAGAAGGATATTGCCCACCCCCATCCCACCCCACACTCCCCCACCTAGTGCTTCACTACGATATTTCTGAGTTAAAATCATTCCTGTTTCTCTGCCTACAGAGCATAAGACTCCGAGTATCCTCCTCCTTCTCCGCAACGTGCAGTGCCCCAGGACTGAACCTCAGCAAGTGTGTGAGACCACCAGCTCTCAAACAAGGCAACATCTTTTAGGAGCAGAAGGCATAGCCTTGTTTTCCACCATTCTCTCTCCCAAACGAGGAGGTGCCTGCCTCATTAGGTGAAAAGGGGTTCAAAAGCCCAAAGAGACCAAGGCCATAATCTTAGTGTACCTGTCTCTAGGCAGGGTGCAGCACCAGAGAAGGGGTTATGGTGGGTAGGACAAGACATCCCAAAAGGAAATGCTGTTTAGGGAGAGCATGCAAGCCTCACTGCTTTCTCTGATCCATTCTGAATGCCCTCTATTTGCTGATGGATCTGGTGAATCGTAGTTCTGTCTTCACTTTATCCACTGGCTTCATCACTCCCATACTAACTCTTCTCTATCCTGCAAAGTGCTCACTAGGCCCTACCCTCTCCTTTCCATTTGTTAAACAGCTTTCCCATTTCTTACCTTCCCATTTGCTAACCTTCCCAATAGTTAAACAGCTTTCACCCCACACAAGGACTCTCCTCCTGTTAGCAGTGAAGCTGCTTACTTCCTTGGGCAACATCTGGTGCTCATCCAAGTATCCACCCTACCAAACACATGATGTATACTGGATCCCCTCTACCCACCAGCTTCCTGAAACATTTCCAAAACTGCAGCAGGATGCTGGGGCAGGATTCCTTTCCCATGACAACTCCTCAGGAGTTACGGGAACATGACAACTTCTCAGCTCAAGCATACTCAGAAAACTTATTCTTTGTTATGAAGTCCACCATTTTACAGCGGATAGGTTCACTGGTTCATCATCCCCATGAGCTCTTCTACAGTCCCTCAGGTTGTTGGGAATTACACTGACACTTCACCAGTTATCAGGCGTAAGGTACTTTGTAAAAAGAGGTTACAAACCTTGGCCAGCACTATCTAATTCAGCTATTGGAGCTAATATTTCCCACTTATTTTCTTCACACTGATTTCACTCCTTTGACCCACAGGCTGTGAGGAATGTACCCAGTGTGGGAATGTCTTCAACACTTTCAGCAATGTGTTCATCAAAGTTCTGATGGGCTGTTCTGCTGTGTCTCAAAGACCATGAAGTCCCATCTATCAGTAAGGGTCCTTTTAGATTTTTCTACAAATTCATTACCTTCTTCTAGATGTATCTAAGGCACTTTTTTACTCTTGGCTTGAGTGCCTTTTGTGAGGTGTTTTCCAAATGCTTCCTTCAGTCCTCTTATTCTCCTGTTTACATTTCAGTTCACATATTTCATGGACCTTGCCATTATTTTTATTTAGAAAAATAATACTCTTTTTCTTGGACACTCATCTTTTTCTTCAACACTCATCTTTTTCTTCTTTAGACCACCCTGACTTTTTGTTGACCATGTTGTGCTTTATCACACTTTCTGTTTTTAATTATTTTGGCATCCGTTTCACCTGTGCTTCTAGTATTTCAAACGACTGAGGGGTTTGGGGGGTTGGACTTATTCTGTGTGACTTTTTTTTTACTAATTACTGCCTTATAATATCACTCCTTGTTTCTGAATGTAACATCTGCATGCTGAATTAATTTGTCCGACTCCCTCCCCACAATGTTAAAACTATTCGCAGTGTAGTTGCATCTATAACCACCTCTCCCACTAAAGACTCCCAGGCAAGACCCTGCACACCACTGAAGAGCAAATCCAGGCTGATGACTTTCCTTGTGCATCCTAGGACTGGTTGTGATGTGAACCCATCACTCATCGCCATTGCCTCATGTAGGATCTCTACAGATTTCCCACATTAGCAGAAACAACAGAATTCATTAACAAAAAAGGAAAAATGGGAAACACACATTATTCTCTTCTTTGATTTTACTGATGCACCACATCTTCTTTGTTCACTGTTAGATTGCAGAACCATATATCACAATGTTGGCTCATTTTAAAAAGTGCACATTCCCTTTAAAAATCTAAATACTCCCACCTGAGCATGCACCAGATATGTTTGCATCAGTCTCCTATGTCATTCAGCTGAATACATTGTTTACATCCAGAGTTGCTTTTTCCATAATGAGTGTCCTTGAAATTTTTTTCATAATATTTTCCAGTGAAAAATAATTACTTGACTACATATAAATTTCTGCTAAACAAGATTCTTAGCTAGAAATTTCATGATGGGGGAAGAATGTTTTCCCCAGCAGCTCTAGTGTTTACTTCATCACAGGCAGAGCCATCATTTAAAATTCCTCCCTAAGGCATCGTAAATAATGTCACAGCACACTGCTCCATTTTTTAGTTCCAAAAATTCAACACACACAAATGGCAGAGGCAGTGGCCTTTGTGAATGCTAAGATTTGTTCCCCTATAAAACTTAGTTATTACCAGGTATTCTCAGAAAGATTTTATCACTGTATCATGCAATTACATGACTTCTTGGTGGTGGCAGACCAGTTTGCAAGAAGAGCATATAGAAAATACAAGAGCAGATCAATTAGTTTGAAGATGCTTTTGATTAAAGCACTGAAGCTGGCATGACACTTCTCGAGCCTTTGAGACTATCTATGTTTCATAAATATCACAACACAAACATTTTCTGGCAGATTCTGCTTCAGCTTGGCAATATCCTCCAAAAATCTGTGCCCAGAATCCAGTGTGCACCCAGATCTTGAAATCTGATGTCAAGGACTAGGAAACCACAAGAGTTTAGATAGAAGAGAAGAACTCCAAATTACAGGAAGATCTCCAAATATGAGATATCTCATGCTCCAAATGATATCATTTATTTCTGCAGCATCTTTGGCCCCCATGTCCCTTACAGATGGTGTGGGATTTTTAGTTCTTACATGGGCTAGACTAGTTTCTGTGGTCTTCTTATTTTCTGCTTTAGAAGAAAATGCATAAAATATCATGGTTGAGAGAACCTGTTAATATTATTATTAAGTAATTGAAAATGCATTATTTAGTTTCAAATAATGTCACTTAACACCTTAAATAGCTATTTGGTAGAGACAAAGCTACACTGTACAAAAAATAAATGCATTTTTTCCTCCTGTTATATCTCTACTATGTGGACAGCAAATCCAAATTCTGGAAGTAAATGACATTTAAGCAAAGGGAAGGTTATGCTTAAAGAGACTATAATTGACTAATACAAGAAATTCTAAAATACCTATTAGAAAGAGGAAAGAAATTAAATCCTTTCTCTTTTAATTCATAGGAAGAAAATCACATAAACATTTCTGCCAGAATTTCAATTTTTTCCATACTAAGGAATATCAAAGGCAAAAATGCCTCTTTTCTTTTTAAAGTTCCTATTTTTCTCTCCAGCACCTGAATTCAGCCCAGTGCCAGCTGGGGTAAAGGAGGCGGATGGAAGGAACCAGAACAACACTTCACAGGTTTTTGGAAAATGTAGCACCTTTTCTGCCTTTTTGTTGTTGTTGCCGCTTTTCTTCAGCAGTTGCAATTATTGTGAGGACTGCTGGTCTTAAAGTGGTCTAAACCCCTTGCCCGCAGAATTTTTCTCCCAACTCCATGGCCCTGGGAGCTACCTGTGGAATAGAAGCTGAGCTGCCTCCAGCCAGAGCCAGCTTTGCAGCTCTGGGCACATGAAGACATCCTCTTTCCTGGAGCTGGTGAGGAAGGAAATGGAGATCTGGGAGGAAGAAATCTTGTCCACCTTATGTTCAGCTGCGGGAGCCTGGCAGAGGCAAGGTGCTGGCTCGAGCTCTGGGCTGCTCCAGTTCCCATTCTAGCCCTCCCTGCACAGGACTTCTAATTAGTTAAGTCCGAGTTTTTCAAGGTTAGTGTTGGCTCTACACCAGGGAAAATAAATAAGAAATTTGATCATATGCTTTAACCTTCAGTTCATGGTTGTTATATGTCAGAGAAAGAAGGTGCTGTCACTTTCAAGAGGAAACAAGCAATGAATTAATCAAGCTTCTGTCTCACTATCGAGCTGTCACCTGGCATTTATTAATGAAGGACAAGTTTGTTGTCTTATGTGATTTTTCCATGGGGGCTGGCCAACTGATTGGTAGCAGTTCAAATTGCAGAAGTGCCTTTTACTTGCCAGCCAGATTAGCTCCTTCCCAGCACTCCTGGGTAAGCACACAAGATAATCTGACTGAGACCTTGACTGCGTCAATGCAGATATGAGTGATAGCCAGTGATGTGGTCAGACAGCCCCACCAAGCACTCGGGCTCTGGGCAGCTGGAAAGACTTCACTGGGGCCTGCAAAGGTCCTCACCTGCCAGCTACAGGGCAAGAGGACGCTTTGTAGCATTTCTTTTCCGGGAGATACCACTCAAAGCAGAGCACAGGTATGTCCGTGCAGTTTGTTGGAAAGAGTCAGGCAGCACCAGCACATGAAACCCTTTCATGTGGTGTTGTGTCCACAGTCCACAGTGTTGAGGTTTGGGATGCTCTGAGTGGTTGCTAAGGTGCCAGTTTTCCAAACTAACAAATTGCAGGGCTTTCTGGGATGAGAAACAGAAGCTACTTCATCACAAGAATCAGTGTCCTAGAAACTGCTCTGTCCCAATCTGGCCATGAAAAATTCACTAGTGAGATTCTGCCCTTGTGATAGACATGTTGACAGTAGTATGGACTAGAGTTGGACTAGATGATCATTCTAGGACCCTTCCAACTGAAATAGTTATCCTATTCTGTTCTATTCTACTCTATTTCCATTGTATTCTTTCTACTTTGTCAAGCAAAAAAAGGCCCGAAATGCACAACAATACAACCCAACTATTTCTGATTCATTTGACATGCCTAAGAAGTAAAATAGAAGATCTCTATGGAAACAGTGGGATTCATCATAAGAAGTTCATTGGATGGGTCAGTCTTTTCAGGTGACTTGTTGTTAGATACCACTTATTTGCTTGTCTACTTTTGTCTGGACAGATGGACAAGCTGTCCCAGGAAAAGCAACCACATATTTGTACAACCTTGTGCCCCACAAAGAGCAGGTAAAACCATTCATTTTCATCAGCTACTTCAGGTCTGAGCCATCTCCATCTCATTTTCACCTCCTGTTCTGCACCACAATGGAAAAGCAGTAGTGTCAGTTCCAACAGGCTGCTGCTCTTGTAGGCATTCCTGGAGAAAGATGACACACAACATGGAGCAGGGGCACAGACTCAAACTGTCTATTTGCAGGGAAGCACAAGTGGTTTTACCTACGAGACATTTACTGATGCAACCTGTTTGCTGGCAGAGAGGCAAATTGAGGCAATGTCCACAGGACCACATGGACGAACCCAACTGCCCAGACAGCAACACCTGAAAAGTCACAGATGCCAGTCTCACACATCTCACCAAACAGAAAAGGATAGAAGCCCTACTCCTCAGAAGAAGACATTCACATGAGCAAGGTCCAACAGAGCCTGGAAAACTTCTGACACAAAGAGCCATGACTGGAGGGTGGGTGGGCAGAGAAAGTCAGCCCTCAACTCTCACTGACTTTCAGCCTGACTCAGACACATCAATGTCCTTCACATTGTCTGAAAGCCTCCCTTATCCAATGCACTTAAAAATAAGTTATTTAGTTTTGCTGAACTGTTCAGAGCTGATTATGCCTTCTTATCAAAAACAGAGAAACAAGTGGTGCACATTTTTATGTATACGCTGTGCAAAATACCATCAAACAGATGTAGGTGTAGAGATGCTATTTGTGAGATGCACCAGCTGGCTCTGCTGCCCCTCAAATGCAAGATATCTTGCAGTCTTCATAAAGGTTATGTATGTAACAGGTTGAAATCAGAAATGTGATGTCTGAAGGCAAAAGCAGGCATGAAATACTGGGGTGGATTTTGATACAGCATCTGAGTTAGGATTTTTAGAGAAATGAGAAAGAAGATTAATGGGCTTAAAATATAGTTTAGTTTTTTAAAAAAAGAGGAATATATTGAGAGATTGCTCATACTATGATGAGTTTGGATAAATTTTCAAAACTGGAGATGCTGTAGTTTCAGAACTTATCTATGCATACAATTAGGAAAACACATTTGTACTGCAGTAGTAATCACAAAAGTACAGATACTGCTGCCCTTTAAGGGTATTTGTGTGTGCACTGGCTTGGTTAACATGCATGTTTGGCAGGTAAATATAGACGGCCTGTTATTTCAACACCAAAGGCAATATTTCAACAATACATCTCTTCTTTTAGAGCCTAAGGTTCATTTTCAAAGGTGTTCTAAACATCTCCAAGTCTAACTAAGGCTGAATTATAATGAGCATCAAAAGTTGAACAGTCTGTTTCACCTTTCAAAACAGGACTTGAGCACTTTCAAATATCTTCCTCTTAATCTCCATTGACACGCATTGTTTCTGCTGTGCTATTCTGGGCAGAGTGAGGCTTTTGTAAACATATGAGTCAGTCGCATAGTACTGAAAATGTGAGAGTTGTCTTCTGCAAGGTAGTAAACCCAAGGGTTCTCTTATGCCCACATCTGGATTTCAATGGAAACTGCATAAGGATGCCAGTTATTCTTCCAATAACTACTCTAGTAGAAGTAGGGCTATAATTGGTGAATCCTGATACCTTTTGTATGACTATGTAAATAACTGCAGGGGAAAAAAACCATCTAAACACAGAACAACTGGTTCAGTGACTCCCTGCCTGGGTGATGGAACAGCCAGTACTGAGAAATAAAAGATGTGATTGATGATGATCCAAGGCAAATTATAAATGTAGATTGAAATGGTGAGGGGCAGAGAGGGGGGAATGAAAAGACCACCTCTTGAATAGATGGGAATTGTAAAGTCGATCTGTAAAAGAAATACTGTGTTCAGCTATACTTCTGTCATATGCAAGCTGGAGTGAGAGGAAAATGTGGCATCCAACTCTGAGCTTAATACTGCAGCCACAGTGGAGCCATCCAGGAGGGGCCTGAGCACCACACATTGCAGATGAACAAGAAAACATTAGGGAAGGGCAGGTCAGAGCTGTGAAACAAGGGAAGCCAGTAATAAGTTCCCAGGAACTTCAAGTAATTTATCTCAGCTCAGTGACAAGTTTATTCATTTATAATATGTTAGGAAAAAAGTGGTGCTTGAAAAATAAAAAAAAAAATTCCTTTGTCTCTTAGTCTTTGCATATCCATAATTGCCCTGTGCTGCTTTCAGAAAATAACCCAGACAGACATTTTATCTGGGGAACACACATTTTCTTGTGTTTAGAGGTCTGTCAGGCTTCCATTTATCATCGTATAAGCAACACTGAAATGCCACTACCTTCAGATGAGGATCTCTCATCTCTGCCAGGTGGCAATTTAAAAATCATTAAAATCAGGCAGGTCTCATCACCAGTGAATATTGGACCAATATATTGTCCAATATATTGGTTCCTTTAAGGGTTTCTTTCTTATTTGTATTTTAGGTTTTAAACTATTGTAATCATTTCAGTCAAAGCACTTTTTATTTATCAGACACAAGCAGATGTTCACAACTAATATATCACAGAATCACTGAACAGTTGAGGTTGGCAAACACCTCTTGAAATCATCTTGTCAAACTCTCCAGCCCAGGCAGGGCCAGCTACAGCAGCTTTTCCAGGACGGTCCACTTGGGGTTTGGATAGCTCCAAGGATGAGAGCTATCTCTTTGGGCAGCCATATACCAATTTGACCACCCTCAAAGGAAGGAACTGTTTTCATGCATTCATTCATTTTCCTTTTTATTTCTAATTTGCACCTAGTGCATCTTGTCAAGAGGATTCTGAGAAGAGAGAAGTGTCTGGCTCACTCTTGTTCACTTCCTCCCATCAGGTATTTATGCCCTCTTTGAGCCTTCTCTTCTCTGGGTTGACAATCACAGCTCTTTCAGGCTTTCATCACAGAAGAAATGCTCCTGTGTCTTCATCACCTTCATGGCCCTGTTCTAGACTCAGTCCAATATATCCATATCTCTGTATTGAGGATCCCAAAACTGTACCTGGCACTCTTCAAGTGTATTAATGCACTCTGAGCAGAAGGGAGAGGTCCCTTCCCTTTAGCTGCTGGCAACACTCCTCCCAGCACAGCCCAGGAGGCTGCTGGCCTTTGCCACCATGGTGCATTGCTGGACCACATCAGCCTGCTGATTACCAGGATCCCCAGATCCTTCTCTGCAGAGCTGCTTTCCAGCTGCTCAGCCCCCAGTCTGTACCAGGGCCTGGGATTGTTCCTCCCCAGGTGCAAGACTTGGCATTTCCCCTTGTTGAGCTTGACATGGTTCCTCTCTGCTCAGTTCCTCAGCCTGTTGAGGTCACTCTGGATAGCACCACAATAATCAGGTGTACATTTGCTCTCCTAAAGTCTTTGTAAACCTCTTACAATCATTATGGTGGCACTCCTGTGCCACATGGAAATTTAAATATTGACCTGTTTCAATCCTGCTACCTGTGGACACACCTCACAAGGAAGAGAAAGGGTTGCCTTTTCAGGAAGTGGTGTCTGTCCCACTCCTCACACATGGACTGAAATTTATCGTCCTGGCTTGTTAGTTGAGGAAATTTTTTGATTTTGATTTGAAATATTTCAGAGTTTGCTATTTCTCCCAAAAGTCACAATTTTCTTTAGCAACAATTTTTTTCCCAAACCAACTGTATCACAATAGCTAACCTGATAACAGAGAGATTCTACACAGCAGGAATGCTCTGAGATCAGAAGGAAAATACATCAATACCAGTGGGGCCACCAGCAATGACAAAACTACATTTATTGTTTTACTATTCACTCCCTCAGTGCCAAGAGCCAGCCAGCATGCTATGCTGACTCCATATAGTGTTTTCTTCTGCGCTGTGCTCAAACTACTGAAATCCCACTCACTCCCTCTGATACTCCCACTCGTCCGACACAATGGCTGAGAGATGCTTTGTGACTGGTGGCAGCCAAGAAGATACCTATTCTCCCCCATCCATCAGGCTCTGGGGGTAGGGAAAGACATGGAGAATTCTCTGCCATGAGGCAAAAGGCAAAGATCTACAAGAGCAGGCATAAATTACACTAGTCACCACTTTCCTACTCTCTAGAAAAAGCACGCAGACCTTCGAAAAAGCACTTTTAACGTTTGCATTATTAATAGAAAGCTAGTGAACAGTAATAGCACTTTCTGCAACTACTGCTGTCTGCAGAGGGACAAAAGAAGGCCACCAGAGAACCACTAGCTCTGGATGAGAGGCGTGAGTGATTATTATAAACTCATTAATAATTCTGGTTTACATTTGAAAATTGCACTGGTAGACACTCCTCTCCCAACAAAGGCATTTTCAAGATGCACAGACTCCCTCAGAATCCATGTTCAGATGATTTTGCCATTGTTTTTATTTAAAAGATACCTAGACAGGTACTTAGTCACATGGTTTATTGGTGGAGTTAGCAGTGTTAGATTTAGGACAGGATTGAGTCTTTTCCAACATAAATAATTCAAAAACCACAGTGAAAAGGTAAGTTTTCCATATAGCAGCATACTTAAACCCTCTGCCTATACAAGAAAAGCAGGGCACAGATGTACTGAAAGGATAAGGGCATTTCCTTTACATTATTTCTATTTGTTATTTCAATTTAATCCACTGGAGTTTAAAGAACAGCTCAGAAAATTCCCAGATCCCAAAGCAAGAACTCTGAAATAGCAATTTTATTTAAGTGCTGCGCTTCACTGAGGAAAAGCTGACCAAAAGCAGGTGTGACAGTAGCAAGGGAAGAGCTGCAGGAGTTGATCAAGCATCTCAGCAAGCCCTGACCATGCTGGGAAGCTGAGGCACAGAGAGGGCCTGAGACTTGCCCCGTACAAAACTGGAAATAGCTCCTGCTTTTGGCTCACACGTACCCATGACCATCACTTCTTCCAGACCAGGCTTTTTCTGTACAGACTCACCTGGCACCACAGCTTTCAGCTCTTTCCTTTGCTCTTCATCACCTATTGTTTCCTTCTGTGGATAGAGAACCCCAAAGGCTGTTGTAAAATGCAAACGTTGCTGGGTTTGGGTGTGATTTACCAGAAACCATGGTGTTCTCTCTCCCTTCTGCACCACCTAGTTCAAGTTTCCACCATCTAGCTGCAAGGGCAGGGTGCTGCAAAATGAAAGTTGAATTTAAGCTGTGATTGACACTTTTGGGAGTATCCCCCAGAGAAACTCTGTCTGAATCCAACTGTAGAAGATTGTTGACTCATCAAGATCAAGGCTGTACAAGGGAGCTCATGGTTTGTGTCATTTGACTCAAATAGTCATTTGACTATTTTTGGGTTTGGGCCATTAACTGAAAGAGATGAAAAATCACCCAGTTCCCAAACCAACAGCTGTGCATCAGCCTTTCAGTCAAAGTGAATTGGCAAAAAACTATTCTGATTTGAATTTTTAGGTCATGCTGTACCAGAACTTCATAAACTGCTCACACGTGCTGAATTTTTTATAGTGGTATTTTCAAGAGAATGGTCATTAGGTTGAACAGTGTTTATTCTGGCAGATAGTATTGTTTCCATGGCATGCAAGAAAGGAGGATTTTTTTTTTTAAGTATAAGGATGATAAGGTCATGGTAACAATCCCCCATCTGCTCATCACATGGCCCCTTCCTCCCCTCATCACTCACATTCAGAGTATCCCCCACAGTATTAGCAATTCTTGATTTCTGGGAAGCATTTTCTTTGCAGAGGAATATTTATTTATTTATTTACTGACCCATTCAAAGCTTTAGGCAGGTACAAAGTTTAGGCTCTTAACATTTTGTCAACTGCCAGTGGAGGGAAAAATTCCAGGAGTTACTTGTTAGTTATAATGATGCCAAACTCTGCCCTCACAGGATGCACTTTGCCACTCATGACGGCAATGGGAAGGGCTCCCATTGATCTGATGGCAAAGAGAGCCTCTCCCAGGCTTACTGTTTTGTCAACAGGGAAAGCAGCTGGCAACCTTGCTTTCCTGAGGAAAAGAAGAGCAAACATCACTCCTCAAACCTGTCTTGTGGAGAGGCACATAGCACAACAATGTGCTGTGTTTTGTTTGTTTTCTAGTTTTCATTTGCACATTGAGTCCTAATTTGTGTAACAACTGTTCAGCCTCAGATCTGTTTTGCAAATCATTGTGAATTGAGCAGCAGTGGCAGATTTGTCTCAGCCGTTTTTATTGAGCATAGTTGAATGCAAAACAGTGTGATTTGGAAAGAAAAGGCAAAACGAGAAGACAGTTCTGAGCTGCAAGTCCCTCAGCAGCACTGCCAATCCCTGTGCAAAGAGTAATTCTCCCAAAGGGCCTGGTTTATGGCTGCACCTACCTAAAAAGGTGGGGAAACCAACTGTCATGGTGGTATAAAGTTATTTCCTGCAGACATGATCCTAACACACCAAACCCACTGACAGCCCAATATTAGCATCCAGAGTAGGAGCCACTCCCAGCACCCATAGCCAGGGCCCCTATGGGACATGAGAATCACCCAGGGACAAGTAACATCCTGCAGCTTGTAAATGAGCAGCCCCCACCCCAGCATCAGGGGACAAGCCAGCTCCTGTCATCATGACCAAACAGCATACCATGAAGTGCTGGGGGCGTAGGACAAAAAATGTTCCTCGTCTTTATTTTCCTTCAAATCTTTTCAGAGGTTCCTGCTTCAGAAAATCATGACTAAGTCTGATACCGTCTTGAGATATAACAGTGATGTTTTCATGACACCAAAGCTGCAGGATACAGGGACCAGCAGACACAGCCCCTCTGAAACAGCGATCTCAAGACAAATAATACGGTCTTGCTCTTCGAAGTCTTTTGTTGGTAGCCAAGATTTCCTTGGGTTCAACTCCTAGTACAGTAAGAATCTCTCTCCCAAAATACAGCCAACAGAAACTGAGGGAGGCCGTGTTTCCAGAGAAAACACCTTAAAGGTCTCACAGTCAATGAGCAAATAGCTGTTCAAATGCCCCCACACCAATCTGGGCACTGAATTGTGGTGGCTTGATGTTCCCTTATTACTCCAAGGCTAGTAGGTGAGAGCTGCTATGGAAAAATCAGAAAATAAAGGGCCTTTCCAAGGACAGCAAGCATACAATGTCATTGCAGCCCTCATAATATGCAGAGGTCCTGCATCCTTTTCCTTGCATTTCATTCACTGCTTGCAAGCAGCTGTAGATGCCATCAAAATGAAATGATGAGAACAGCCCCATACCCTCCAGCTTCTTCAGGGAGGGCACCCTTTCTGAAGCCACAATTTCTGTGGTCAGTGCTTGATTTGCATTATTGAACAGTGTCTGCCAGCCAAGGCACCGCCCTGCTGCAGTGTCAAACTGCTTCATCTTCACTGAGCATCTCCATATTTACATAATAAATGAGACATACTAAAGCATAATATATTTATGCTATATCTCAAGCCACCTGCACATTATCATTCCAGTAACCTCTCCATCAGGAAATGAATTCCACATCTTCACAGAGTAGAAATGTGAAAATTATTGTTAAGCTACAAATGGATCATCGGAACCAAAATGCGTGGAGGATTATTCAGCAAAATTAAACCTCTTATCTCTGCAGAAAAGAGATTTATCATTTTAGTATCTTTGAGCTAGGTTCAGGAATCTATTAGTGATTGCTCCTTGATCAAGTATCTGCAAAAAAAGTGTATTCCAATGTGTGTGAGTGTAGAACTGCAAGTCAACCAAGATAATGTCCTGAGCTATAGTGGGGTTTATGCATATTTGTGTGTATATCCGTGTGTATAAGTACCTAAAGAAGTGCCTACAAGTCACCTGCAGTGATGAAAAATTAAGTCAAAATATGGTCATGGGAATGTTGAACTCACAGAAGAAGAGAGCTATTCTGTCTCCACTTCCTCTTCCTTTTGAAATGTCAGGAGTGGCCTACCGTGACCTTTGTATATTATACATTCATTTTTGAATGTCACACAGGAGGAATAACTGCCACATCAATATTAATACTAATATTAATATTGTCCTTCTTGAGCCAGCCCAGGCAGCAAAGGAGTACAGTGGTAGTGTAGGGAGCATATTTACCCACCAGCTTGTTAAATCCAGAGCTCAGCTTCAAAGCCAAAGTCAAAAGCTACGCTGTGCTGGGCAGTGCTCTCTGGCTGATTCCCTGCAGACATGACCCTGCTCCAGCAGTGCTCCAAGCTCATCCCCAGGGTGGGCACATATCCAACAGCTGCGTGTGACCTGTTCAAGCCCATCTGTGTCCAGGTCAGCAGCTGGGCAGCATCGTGACAGCACCCCCAGCACGTCTCCATCTCCACTCTATGATCCTGCTGCCTCACTCCATTGTAGGGTTGTCAAAAAGCCAGAGAAGGCAAGAGGATTTTCTGTGCTCTTGATCACAGTTTATAAATCATCTGTCAATGGAGTCCATCCCCTGCCAAGCAAACAGTGCTTGAAAGAATAAAAAATAGATCTTCACCCTAGTGCAGAAAAATTATACCTGCTATTACTCCTGAATTTGAGATTAAAATATAGCAATAGCATGACAGCCAAGCAAGCCAATGATACTGCAGTCTCTCCTTTCTGGTCAGGTCTTCCCTTTTTTTCTTTTTAAGGGATTATGTTTTCTCATTTAATTCCATGTATTGCCAAAAGGTTTTTCCCCTTAGCATCTGGGCTTACAGGAAAATGGACAACAGTGGTTATGTACAGTCAAATTAATGAAACACAATCTTTTTTTCCAATTAATAGAGGTCCAGCTCTGCTGCAGCCCTGTAAACCCCTCAAGGAGAGGAAAACTGAACTGGAGTAAACAAGAGGAAGGATTGCCATCCAATCCCCATCGACCATTGTGCTTTCCCATGTATTCCATAACCACCGATCACCAAGCACAAAATGGACACTTGGGGCATGCAGAGCTGGCATTGGACTCAAACACTTGATATACACCACAATATTAGTGAAAACAGGATGATTTCTGCTCCTTTCCCCTAAAGCAACCACGTTAGAAATCCCACGAGCCCTACTATCACACTAAGGATTCCTACCTCAGACGCATTTAAATGTTCAGCTAACAGAATTTACAAAGTCTACAGTTGCTTTGTCCTTGTCTTATCTATAGAGTGAAGCTTCAATTCCTCTCTTCAGCTTCCATGCCCAGCTTGGTTTTGGGTGGCCACTTCTCCCAGTGTGGCCTTTGCCTCAGCGTATCTACCCATGCCCAGTCTGCAAGATCTGTACCACCAGGCATACTCTTGGTGCTTAATGAATGCTAATTAATGGGACGTGTGGAATGGCACAGAGATTAAAATGAAGCATTTTCTCTCACTGAAGAATGATTAATTTCTTGTACAGATCTGAGAGTTGTGCTTTGTTAGCAGGACATTTTGTGGCAGATAGGCACATACACAAACAGCACCCCATTGGAATATAGTGCTTCTGTATGCAATTTATTAAAAAGACAGTGTTCCAAATTCCACAAGACTAATGTTACAATTAAAACACTGGAATAACTCTCACTGTAATTTCCATAGCCAAGTGCTCATCCATGCCTACACACTCAGAGAAAACAGAGCTGGAGATAAATTCACTTTAGAACATTTAGATCTTTAGCCAAGAAGAGCCTAAGTGGGAGAACAAATGGAGGATCCATCGCCAAAGCCAGGAATATGCTGTGCCCAGTGGGAGTCTGCATCAATCAATCAATCAACTCTGTTTTCACATTTTTCATATTTGGCTCCTGAATGTGCAGGGTGGCAGCTGGTAGGATGTTCTAGGATCACACTGAGGTTAACTCCCAGTAGTATTCAAGTCAGGCCCTGAAGCACACACAGGAATCCCACCATGTCCTGTTTGCTTTCTGATTAAAATCTAGTTCTTGGTAAAACTTTGACTGCCTCCCATCCTGTGGCTGTGTTGACTGCCAGGACTAACACAAGGAGATTCTGGTCCCTCCTGACACTGGAGCTTTTTCATTAACTACACCTACTACTCAAGTGACCATCTTATTTTGCTGGCCACAGCCTGCAGGTCAACTGCACTGCTGCTCTGGCAGCCTGCCCAAAGCAGCAGAAGACATGTGACACCTCCAGGCTGCCCAGCCAGGCTCCAAAGAGGACACAGACAGAGCTACCACATCCACCGAAAGAGAGAGACATCCCTCCCAAAACTACCCACACTCTAAATGGGAAATGGCAAAAAACAACAACCCCAGGCCACACAGCCCTCCATTTTCAAAGATGTGTCATCCAGGTTCATGAGATGGATTCACACAGAGTCCTCAGCTCAATTTAGGCTGTGAACACCTTGGGTATAAAAATTTCCCTTTTATTTAAAGGAGGATCTGCCTCCCTGGCACAGGTGTACCATGTGCTGATGGGACCATCCCAGCAGAGACCCACCACAGCTCCAGCAACCAACCTCAGGAGTAGCTGTGGCCTTGGCTGCAGCATGAGGGATGATGGGATGAGAGAAGTGCTGGCAGGGATGAGTGATCAGGGATGAGCATATTTTATCTGTCATTGTTAAACTACATGGAAAATGATGTTGTATGAAGACGTATTCTGATGTTTCTTTCAAAGAGTTCTATCTTGACATGTTCCATGGAAAAAAGATTCTGAATAATTTAAAATCAAAATTTGTTGTCTTCCTTCAGGTCCAACAGTCCTTTTCTCTTCCCATTCCGTTGACAGTAGAACAGAGCACAACAGGGCAGGGTGGAATATATTTTTTCACCTTATTAGGCAAAGCTGCTTGACGTCCATGGCACAGTTTGACACTCCACTGAAATGCTGCATTTCAAGAAATTTTTCTGATGTTTCCACCAGAAATATTTTTTAGCTTTTCTCTTCTGTAAAACATTTCAAAATTCCAGCCTTTCACACCAATTAAGGTCAGAGACAAATTTCATGATGCTGGAATGTCTCAGAGTACTTACCATTTCAGTGGGCTGCAGTTCAGCTGAGGGGTATGTGTAACACCAACCTCTAACTCCATCCTTTCTATAATTGGAGAATTTCAAAGATAGGTTCAAGTACAAACATCTAACCTGACTGCTGGCAAAACTGAGCATGGTTTTCTCTGAGGCTGTGAATCACATGTGATGCTACTAGAAATGAAGGATATAACGTATAGCAAAACCAAAAACCCAACCTTACAAAAAAAGGGCTATGTATTCAATATTCACCTTGCTCTACACATCACAAACTATTTCCAAGCACATCGGTCATATTCCTCTCTCGAATCCATTTCAAGGCATACTACTTTGTCAATGCTAGTTCTGCATTAATATATATTAATGGCTTTTTTTCTCAGTTCCAAATTGACCCAAGATCTTCAATATCTTGACAGGTGACTTGAAATGACTGTTCAAGTCAGCTCACATTTGTCACATATTTAAGTCACAGGTATTGAGCTTGTCATCTGAATTATCAGTATTGGACTTGTCAGCTGAATTTTTCAATATAATATCAGAGAAAACCAAATTGTTATTGACACACAACAGGGAACACCCTGCTCTCTGGACACAAAAAATGAAAGGTTACCACAAGGAGCACCTGGGGAACTGAGAGCATAAAAAAAGGCAAGAATGGGTTGTCATGAAGTCAGCGGGCAGTCCTGAGAAAAAAGAAAGCAATCTGTTTCTGCTTTTTGATGTTCTACCAAAAATTTCCTTGGCTGAACCTTTGTAAGTCAAGCACAGTGGGGCTCCCAGCTTTCTTTGGTCCCACCAGATTTTCTGTTCCTCTTGGAAGACTTTTAATTCTGGACCTCAAGTCTGCACTCCTTAGGCATACTTGGTTTTGCATCATTTATTCAGCCTAATTACTGGAGATGAAAGATGGTTGACAACAGTCATTTAACAGTAGTGAATGTCTGTTAAAAAAAGAGTATAAATATTTAACTGTTTGTCTAGTAAGTAAAGCATACATTGTAGTGGTTACTGTACATTTAAAATACAAAGTCAACATATTATCCAGAGATAAAAAATAGTAAGAAGGGAGCTGAGCTTCATTCACAACTCTTCATACAAAAATTATTGGGCATTAGACTTGTATATATTTTTCTGCTCAGCTGGGCATTCATTTTTCAAGCTGCCTCTTTGATGGATGAATGGCCACACAGAAGATGTGCAAAGCAATGTCAGAGTGTGCGCAATAATTTTTAAATGACATGATGTCACAGGCAATCATCTCTCATAACAAAGGCTCCATGCAGGGCGATGACAGTCCTGAAGAGGATACTGTGATACTGAGCCTGTTATGAGCAACACAGCTTCAGGTTTCTTCCTACCCTTTTTTCCTGACAGTCACTTAACTGAAAGCACCACTTGATGAAAACTGGCAGCAGTGTCCTAGGGAGAGCAGGATGATGACATAAATTCAATAACCAGGGATCTTCTCCCAGAGATCAAATGAAAGCCTGAAAGAGTTTCACACACACTGTTGTTTGGGTCAAGATTAGTCATTAGTCTTTCTTTTTGACTTGGGCTTTGAAAAGCATATCCTTCCTGTTCTTCCAACACAGTCAGTCAAAAGAAAAGAACTGCCTTTAGCTGTGGTAAACCTTTTAGCTGTGCCAGGTATGGTTCCCCTCTCTGTAACCTTCACCAAGATCCTTTGGGAGCTCTGCTCCACCCCCATCAGTGGGGACCAGGATTAGTAACCCCGTGCAAGTCAATAAATTAATCCTGGAACACAATGGCTGAGTCAGATGTGTACATTTTGTCATTGATATTGACTGCAGAAAACCTAAAGGTATTGAGTAATAATTTCCAGGATCCCTTGGCACAATCCCTTGAGCAGCTGCCAGACACTGCTCTCCACAGGGCCAACTCCATGCCAAGGTGGAACTGAACTGCTTCTGCTCAGCCTGAGCACCTTGGCACCAAAGGGAAGCTTCAACACTACGTATCTGGCTCTCTCCTACTGCTCCCCAGGCTTCAGGGGCGACTTGGGCATGAGAGATAATGGTCCCTATGAAAAGGCAGAGAGTGAGGGGAGAGTGCCTCAGCCACCAGCACAAAACGAGCCCTTGCTCCTTCACTTCTGAGCTAAAGCCTCACCAGCCTATTATTGTAAATACTTTCCAGAAGACTTAGTTCCATGGTACAGAAGTGCCCAGCAGTATGGTAGGATGCCACAGAGGGAGCCCATGGGTGTGTGGCTGGACTGAATTCCCCAGGGAAGGATTATGGCTGATGTGTTTGATGAGGAGATTTATCCATGCACAGGATGCACTCAGTCTCCTCATCTTCCATCTATTTTCTTGTAATTACAGGGACATATGGTTGTTTCATAATTAATTTCCACAAATTAGAAGAATTCAGAGAAGGCTGCTTAGAATGAAACAGTCAGGGTCTTATGTGAGTTTGTCTTTACATTAATTTATTTTAAAATATTTGTAAGTTTGTTGTTCCAGCTGCAACAACAAGATTTGACACCTTCAAAACCCTTTTTCACTGGGGCCCTTGGTGAATCTAAACAAAATTAAATTCCCAACACTGTTCCATGGCCAGAAAATAATTTTTCTACAACTGCGGAGACAGAGAGGCAAAAAGTGTTTCAATTCAGCCTTGTAATAGGAACTGTAGCAGGGAAAATTTAGGTCAAAATGTTTTTGCCAAAAGAGAAGAATCCACAGGAATGATAATAAGACCAATGCTTCAGTTCATATTTTTAGAATTCCCCTTTTTAAATGGCAAAGATGCTTCTCCTGCTGACATATTACCGAATCATAATAGCATCAGACTTTTTACTACAAAGAAGTACTGTATGCATAGTTGTAACTACTTGGATTTAAAGAGGACCAGTGCATAGACCTTCCCAAGTATCAGAAATCCTGGCAAAGATTACAGAGATTACAGATGTCTTATGCCATGAAGATTTTCCTTGGCTTTGGTTTGCTTTTACTTCAAGTATATGCCATTAAGAGACACTAATGATTCAGTATTTGACACATAGAAATAAATCTGAAAATAATAAGAAGGAATTAAGAGGTCCTGACATTTCCCTGAATACCCAGAAGAATTCCTGGAAAATGGAGCACTGGAATAATTCCCCAGGTAAGCAGTCTCCCATTACCTTCCAAATTTAATTACAGCCTTGGATGTACAACTGGAAAAACAAACAGCAGTGAAAAAATTCTGCCCTGTCAATAAATATTTTCTATTTCTGACTTGCCTCAGTATTAGATAAGTTTCTCCCTCTTTTGATAGAGAGATCAAGTAAAAGACCTCTAGATACATTGCTACTTTTTAGAGGCTCCCCACAAAGTTCTTCAAACGGAATATTCTGCTTTCACGGTTCAGAATTCAAATATACTCTGAATTTACTTCAATTAAATTGTCCTCCAGAAAAATAATAGTAACAAAAGATCTGTTCCACGTAACTAACAAAATCTTGTTTAATGACTGTAGAATACAAAGGAAATTCCAGATATTTGAAGATGTGGGTTTTTCCCCACACAGCCATTTGGCCAGTACTGTTTGCAGTCAAAGGAATTATTCAGGAGAAACAGGAATACTCTAGGAAGGTATTTTTAAAAATATGTAAAGCCGATTACCTTATTCTATTCATTTATTTAGAGGAAAAACACGGTGAATTTTGTTTGGCATTTCCTGATGATTGTCCTTGTTAACAATTGTACTTACTATTCTCTGACTGTAGAAGGGACTGTTAGAGGTCCTCAGACCAATCTCCCACTCAAAACAGGACTAGCTTCAAAGCTCTTCAAATTTCAGGGTTTATTACCCTGCATATCAGCTCTGGACCAGTAACAGAAATCTATGTAGTGCTGTAGCACTGAGAGCAGAACCACCATGGCCAAAGGTGCCACTTTGGGGCAGTCTCCTCCATTACAAACTGAAGGTAGCCTGAATAAACCCAACCTGTGCATGAATTTTGCACTTCCCTGGGTCCAAGGCTTTCTCCAACAGGACCCCCAAGTGATGCTCCACGTGGATGCAACATGAGCCTGCCCACGGGCCCTACAGACCCATCCCAGCACTGCTGGATGCCCATGGAACGCATGAAGGGCACAGAGGGGGCACAGCAGCCCAAGCCACCTCCAGCTGCCCTGAACCCAACTCACCCAAGCCTGTGCTGAGCCCAGCACACAGACAAGATAAAGCAGCAGCCAGCTGGAGGACCTGGTGTATGTGTGCCTGCTCCCAGACCTGTTTTCCACTCCTCCACAGGATGCCGGCAGTACCACACAGAGGTGAGACTAACAGTGTTAGATCTCCCAGGCTCCAGTGGGATTTATTATGGCCATTTTTGACAGCCTTTGAGCCCAGCAGCCAAACCAACTGCACTCCCCCAGCACACACAGAAACACATTTTTGCAAGCAGAGAATACGTTGTAAGCCAAGCACTCCCTGCACTTGCAGCAGAAAGGGATTATTCAGAAAGTAGCTATTCAGAAAACAGCATAATAGAGATTTAATTCTGCTGTTTTAAAGATTTGCAAAGATCACTTGCCCAAGGAGAAAAATAACACCAGAGAGTAAAAGCATTAGCAACTGGGTGTTATGGCTATGCACATCCCTGCCTTTGCTCCAACAGAAGTGACTCAGAAACACCCCACACCTCTCTTCCTTCAGCAGCTCTCTCCTGACTCCCAACAGTGCTGCATAGATAAGCAAACACAGAGGAAATAATGACAAGATGGAAAAGTAAATGAGGGAGAGAGGATCCCACATTATGTAACACTGCATTTAAAGGATTAATTGGGACAGCCTGATAAGGATGAATTGAATGTGTGAGAGCTACAGTTTTTTTAATTGAGCAGCTTTTCTCCAGGGAAGAGAGCTAAGTTTAAACCATCTGTCCAATTTCAGTGTCATTTGCCAAGGAAATGATTAAATATTTTAAGATTAAATCAAAATCTGGGAATCAAGGCAGGAGCCTAGAAATAAACGATTTTGGGGTTTGTTTTACATGCAGTAATATGAAGTTCAAAGTTGGTGAATTTTAAATACCATTTCTCCCTCCTGCATGCACACACACACATGCACATATGCTCATCCACAGTCAAGTGAAGCATTGAGACACAAGGCACTTCACAGCATCTGAGTGAGCCAAAGGCCAGTGTGCAGCAAGGGATCAGAAAAAAAGGCAAACTGTGAGAAAGGCTGGGACAGCATCTGCTATACAGGGAGAACCCGAAAAGGCACCTGGGGTGAAGGATCCTCTCCTGGATGCCTCAGGGGAAGAGTGAACATGGCAGCAGTGACCCCACAAAGTCATTTTCCAAGAGGCTAAGAGCATTTCTAAAGTCTGACAAAGGATCTGAACTACAGCTGCTAATCACAAGGCAACTGAAGAAATGTGGGATTTCAGATGACGGCTCATACAAACAACTCCTTCAGCCCCACATGTTCTGCATGCCCCAAGGTGTCCACAGACCCCTCGTGTCCAGTTGTCAGGTGTTGACCAAGGTAAGAGTGAGGTGAGAGCACAAAACAGAGCTACTGTGCCAGCAAGTCCCCGAGCATCTGCTGGGGTAAGCCAGGTGATCACAGTTCATGTTTCCCTTCCTGTTCAGGACATACTAAAAAGATTTTCCCTTTCCCATCTTACAGCTGAAAAGTATCCAGCAGTCAGGACTGGAAATAGACCTGCTGAAAGGATTACCTGCTTGGAGTGGAGAAAGGTTTGTCTGGAAAGTCACTTAGCTTCCCTGACAAACACAGCACATTTCACTTAACCACAGCAGTCATGCTGTGCCCATTGCTGAATGATACTGGTGAGAGCTTGGTCATGATTCAATTTTAGATTAAGAAGCCTAAAATTCAGACATTTACATTTACACTGAGTGTGTAAACTCCCATCATAGTCCACGGTGTTTTAGAGATCATTTTAGTTCTCTAGCTAGAGTCAATGAGTGCCATTTAAGGGTTCTCAGGGTGTCTGCAGAGGGCTGATGGACATGTCACAAAGTCTGCACAGAACTGTGTTCTGCTAGAGACACCCTTGGACCTCCCAGGACCCCTGAGATGATGAAAGGCACTTGTGTTTAGAACACTGTGTCTTCTTTGTGATGGCACAGACTTCCCTGCAACACCTCAGAGCACTGGAGCAGGGCTCAGCCAGCACTGCCCACAGTGTCCCAGCAAGACACCAGCCCAAGGTGTCATCTTCTCCACAGGGAACCTCCTCCTACTCCTGCACCCCTCCATCTTTAATGTGCAAAGCCCTGTGCTCTCCCAGGTAGACAACAGCTGATAGAGACAGACTTCACCCCGACCTTGGGCACCCTTAAACCACACACTCTGTGGGTGAACAGGAAGGTGTTTTGGTTGCACTGGAGTTTAATCAGGGGCCAGTTGCAGCAGAGATTTTTCCATAAAGTCTTAAGTTGCAGCTCCAACTGTTTAAGGGAAAACTTCAGCTTTTATTTCTTCTTATTATAAAGGAAGTTTCTATCCTTTCTGCCTAGGAAGAAACCCTGCGAATATGAGGAAAGCGAACCAAACCAATGAAACCAAGGTGTGCCTCATTAGTATTTTCCTCTAAAATCTGATGGCTTTTAGCCCAAATTCATAATGGCCTAAGAATTCTTGGTCCTGGCAATGCTGTAGGAGAGGGATTAATCTCAGCTTTATCCAGCATTTGTCTAGTCTGTCACTGAGCACTCATTTGAATGGCAATGAAGCAAAACAGGCACTTTCATCTCAGCAGGTATCTCAGACACCACGTTAGATGCTGGATCTAAAACTTCACTAACTCTGGGCCAAGAAAAATTCATTTCCTAGCTGATCACTGCTGCAAAATGATAATAGATTTTTTTGAGGTGTCATTTAATCAGGTTTTAAGACATAAATGTTATTTTTGTAGGACAGCCAGCTCCTTAACCTCATTTACAGATTTTTTAATTTCTGGTTTTATCTTCCCTCAACAACTGGTGCATTTCATAATGTCCAGCTAATTACATCCATCAGCTTCCCTTTCACCCTTATTAAATATTGATTTGTTTACAGAACTCTTCACACCACCTCTTAACCAGAACTACTTTGAAATCAAAGTCATTTTTATCAATGAGCAAAATACCAGTGTTCTTCAAGTATTCAAATAATCTTTTCACATTATTTATTTTCATTCTTTGAAAAATAGTCACTTATCAATACCCAGATTATGCAACCACTTGTGGAACATACCTCTTGCTTGCACAAAATGTGCCTAAGTGGAGTATGAGCTCTTGCACCCAGGGAAAAAAAAAACCTCGCTATCTGTCCAGTGGTTTTTATACCCCTGAAATAACTCTGATATTCACCTTCTCCACAGAACAAATAAAAGACTGACCTTCCACTACGGAAGGAGGAATTTTAACTTATAAAACTGTACTGTGACATTTTATAATGCATTGTAATTTTGGGGACTGCCAGGGCTATTCTATTACTAGCAGCACAAGTTCTTGCGCATCTTGACTGGAATGGTGAGGCATTAGAGAGAAGAGTAACCAAATTCTTAGCATATCCATTAGCATTTATTTCTTGGTGAAGAAAAGACATTTGCAAATATAGAAATTTTAAATGTGAGAGTATCTAATATTTTTCATTCCTTATGAAAAAAGTAGATGCTATTTTGTATGCTGGAAAAAACTCTTTCTGATAAAGAAGTTCTTTAACCACTGAATTTTTTCCCCTTTGACGATATTATTTATTTCCAACCCAACTTTCAATTTAATGAAGCAAACTAAAGCTGCATTTCTTCCTGGTAAACTTAAAATAAATGAGAAACGTTCAGATGAAAACAATCTTCATTGAATTATAAATCATATTTTCTTCTGCCATTGCAAAATGTGTTGGAAAATACAGTCTAAAATAACCTGGGTACAACCAGTCTGTGTGTCTATTCTAAAACAAGTTTATTGGATATTTATTCCTCTTTGTTGAATTATACTTTCTACAC
Source organism: Chamaea fasciata (assembly GCF_029207755.1). Taxonomy (NCBI): domain Eukaryota; kingdom Metazoa; phylum Chordata; class Aves; order Passeriformes; family Sylviidae; genus Chamaea; species Chamaea fasciata. The sequence continues at coordinate 99,349,009 of NW_027094088.1, read as the reverse complement.
AAAACCACAGTTTGTGCAGACTAAGATCAAATTTCTTGCTAGAGCTATTTCAGAGGAAAACTATAGAAAAAGGAAAGTATGACTGAACCAGATTCTGCAGTCCCTTTTTTTCCCCCTGGTAATGTCTATCTTATATTTAATGGACTTTTTCGAAAGACAACAAAGTGAGAGAAACTCTGTGGCTGTGGGCTGACCCCTCTGAACTGTTGACCCAAGTGAAAACACCAGCCCTGGTGCAATCAGTGAGCACCAAGAAGATGCCTGTAAGATTTTTGTCAGAGCAAGGGACTGGACCGCATCCTTAGTGGTTGCTCTAGGGGGAACAGGCACCCCTTCCCAGTGCTTCCCAAGGACTCACAACCTTCATTTTTTGTACCAGCTGTGCTTAAATAATTACAGCCTGGTACAGGCTGAACCACTACTGATGTGGAACTGGAGGAAGAGAAGGGAGGAAGGCTGGAGCACAAGTCGTACCAGGAGCAGTTGAGGAGGCCAAGAGTGTTCAGCCCAGAGAAAAGGAGGCTCAGGGCAGACCTTGCCTACAACCAACTGGAAGGAGGCTGTAGCAAGGTTGGGGTCAGCCTCTTCTCACAAGTAGCAAGCCATAGTACCAGAGAAGATGGCCTCAAGCTGCACCAGAGGAGGCTTAGATTGGATATTAGGAAAAAATTCTTAACTGGAAAGGTTGTCAAGCATTGGAACAGGCTGCTCAGGGATGTGGTTGAGTCACCATACCTGGAGGTATCTTAAGATGTAGCACTTAGGGATGTGGAATTGACAATGCTGGGCTAATATCTGGACTTAAAGATCTTAGATTTCTTTTCAGCCTAAATGATTCTGTGATTCTCTGATTCCATGTTTTTATGAAAATAAAAGAAGCTGAGAGTCCAAGACTCACACCACAAAACCACCTTGCCAACCACTAAAAAGATGTTTTACATAGTTGGCTTGGTTCATTGTTTTAATTCAATTTTCCAGCTCCAGCTGCAAACACTTCAGGACATGGCTGGTGGAAAACTTCTCAACCCTGCCAGACCACCCTGGAACATTCTGCTGGGCAGCCACACACACACACACACAAAAAAAAAAAAAAAAAAAAAAAAAAAAAAAAAAAAAAAAAAAGGCTGCGGTTGTGGTTGGACAATACACCCTGCATTGATTGCAACATGAGGTGTTACCAAGAAAAACCCAAGGCCCCTTCATGTCTCTGTAATAGAAGAGATCCTGCTGGTCAGCAGAAATGAGACTGGGAGGCACTGGCTCAGGGCCCCAGCACAACAGCCCTGCTCTACAAGCTGAGTCCTGTGACACAGAGATTTTACTGAAATAGCCTTCTTGGATGGTAATGGCACTAAAAGGGGGAGGAGTAACATCTCCTAGCAGCAGAACCAGAGAGCAGCTTGCCTGGGTTCTGCTGCAGCAGCTACAGAGGGACCTTCTGTGCAGCCACAGGCTGTGGGCTCCACCAGCATCACCAAGAAGGGATTGTCCATGAGGCTCTGGGTGCAGCTTTCTGCTAAACTCTGTCTCCTCTGTCAATCAAAAGTCAATGCATGTCCTACAACATCCTCTCATTGCTTGCAAGTTTTACCATACAAGACCACAGATGAGTCAGTTCTGGCACAGAAGAATCCCAGACAGCACAGACCCCCTAAATAAGGCTGGTACACTGTCAGCTGTGACTTGCTAAAGCAGGTTAAGCAGCTCTTCTCCTAAGGCAAGAGAGGATTCAAGACTACGAAATATGCGGTGTTGCTGATATTACTGTCCATTGTCATATACATCTGTGTCAAATAGCCAGAACTCCTCAGATCTTATTCTTCTGTAGTGCAAAGGTGTGGGTGTGTAGTTTGTGCACATCACTGTAGAACTGCAGGCCAAACAACTGAAGTGAACTCAAACTGAGGAGCTCTGAAGCAGTGCTGCAGAAGAGTCTGTGCCAGACACAACACCTCACTGCACTTTGCAAGCTTACCCCTCCCTGACATGAGTGTCCAGGGACCACACTGCAGCTCACCAAAGCGCGTACCTCCACCCAGCTGGCACATACCTCTGCATCACTGAACTAGATCAGTTTTGTGCTGAGTACACCATGCTCTATCCAGTTCTATAAACCCCCCATTCACTACAGCAGCTTTCAGGCAGGACACGTTTTCTTCCAGCTTTTTAAATCCTGACTGATATTCATGAAAAGTTTTGCTAACCCGAGAAGCAGCAGGGGAAGTGATATGGAGGAGGAAAATTAATGTTAGTACAGAGATATTCTGCACGACTTCAAGACAAAAAATAGCCAGGGAGACTTTTAAAGAGACACAGCTAATCCAATGGTCTTGAAATAAAAGCAGAAACAAAGGCAAAAAAATTAGCATGAATCAAGGAAGTTGTATAGTCTGGGAATTAGCAACTGTGGCTGAATCTCTACATTGAGAGAAATTTTTCTGGAGAAACTGAGACTGAAATAAGCGCTGTAACCTAATTTCAATGCTCAAGAAAGCTAATGATAGAGTCAGGACTTAACCGGCCCAGGCCCAGTACAGTGCCTTTTGCATACTGCCTGCTGGGTTTGAAAGGTGACTCCCACACCCTCATACCCCGCCCAAAACAGAGAGGGATAACATTGTCTTCACTGTGATCAGGAAATATTTTTACATTAACCTGGACTCAGTTCCAACCCTAACACCTGTCTTGATGGCAACAGAGCCCCATTTGAGCAGCTCATCATATCAATTTTTTGTAACTGAGTTGAACATCTCATCAGACGAGGACCTGACTTTGTGTCTGCTGCCTCCCTCAAGAAATTAACACATCCACTATGGGGAATGTTTGATAGGAAGGATGTCTTTCCTCTCCAGGAGAGAAGTGGTATGACTAAGGTGCTTTGCTAAAGGCATAAAATGCACCCACGGTTGTACCACAATGACAATCTGATTTCTTCCAAAGACCTCCAAAGAATGATTTTCAAAGAGAGCCGAAAATGATCCCTACTTCCAATTATAGTTGGGAGGAATGTTGCTGTTGAGAACAGCCTTTAGCAATATTTCTTTAAATGAAAGAGCAAATTACAATTAAATGAAAAAATAATAGGCATTTACCGCTTTCTTTTATGTACTTTTCTTTTTTGAGTAAAGTTTTTTGTGATGGGTTTAAAACTAGATCTAGATTGTGCCTCTCATGGATCAGACAGGCTAACTGTAAGATACTGAGACACTTGAAAGTCAGAAATGTAGGTGATGTTGATAACATCTTCAAATAGTGCAATAATAGCGTTTAGTCACTCAAGGTCTTTCATTTTTGGAACTGCCCCATATGAGTGTGACATTCATTAGTTCAAACCTGTATCGTGCTACAGCAGTTTGAAAAAAAAAAAGTCACTAGGAAGAGTATTAAAAATTTCATGAAGGAGTCTTTCCCTCAGGCATTTCTTTCAAGGTCAGAAAGCCTCACTCTTGTTTTTTCTGCTGACATGAAAACATTCAGAGAGATGATGTGACGTGAAGACCCACACCTAATCCTGACCTTTAATTCTGAAAAACCTTCATCTTCACACAGTTTTTTCAAATGTGGCTTTCTTTGATCTCCATGAAATTAAGAAAAATATGTGCCCCGTTCCCTGGCATGCCCACTGTAGGATGCCCACTTAGAAAACTTCTCAAAGACCAGCAGAGCCTCATGAATAAAAACTGCTCCAAAGCCTCCTTCACCCAAGTCAGAAGGAAACATTAAAGACAATTGAAAGCTATGATAAGGGTTGCATCTCTCAGTTTTCACTTTCCTTGTAGCAAAGCAAAGTTCACTTGGTTTGAGGTGAGGGACCATGTCCCCACAAAGGCTCCCATGCAGGACCAGTTCCCAGGGAACACACACTGCCTGCTCGACTCTCCATCCCAAACCCCAAGTCCCTGCTCTCCCCATCAGCCAGCCCTTGGATTCCTCAAACCAATGTTTACAGCATTTGATCTCAGGGATCATTGGCAACATCAAGAGGAGAAACTTATTCCTTTGGGTTCTTCTGTCAGATAAAGCATGGCTATTCCCAATGTCACTTTCAAACATCAAGACCTTCAAAATTGGGTGAAAATACAATTTATGGAGTTTTGCATGGAGGAATTCTATCAGCATTAAAAACACCTTGTCAGTATTTTATCACTTTTCCTTCCACTCATCTCCAGCCTTTTTTTTTTCAGAAGAAAATGGCATTTCTTATAGTTCAGATGTATTTTTTAAAAAAGTTCAGTTTTCTGATGACTATATTTATCAAAACCACACAGTAACAAGGAAAAAGGTTTTAAAAGCAGCAGTGTGATTTAGGCACCCAAATCCTCTTCTGTAAAAATTATGAAGACCCTGTTCTGACAATTCATCAAATTTGGCTTCAGGACTCCAGGAACATAGAAGCAAAATAATTCCATCAGTTTGGTACAAATTCACCTCTAAAGTTTTAACTTCCTTAGATACTGTTGGTTTTTTTGGAGAACTTTATGTCTGTATTTATTAGGCTGGAGTTGAGTACCACCTGCCCACACCATCCTAAATTCAGATAGGAGTGGTCTCTTAAAGCCAGCTCAAAAACTTGAGGTTGATGCAGCCTGTGCCATGTCCTCTGACCAGTTTGGGAGCACAATTGCATTCCCAGCAGGCTCTGACAGGCAGATGCAATGCCCAGTGCCCTCTCCCCTCTGCTGTCCCCAGCTTCTCATGTTTGCAGTTTGATGACCTCTCTGGTTGTGCAGATACAAGTTTTCACAGGCCTGTGATGGAGTCAGGATCATGGAAATGGTCTGGGCTTTCCTAAAGTTAAAGGATCTCCGAGAAGAAAAACAATTATCCATTTTTTCAGGTTCCTAAGAGTTGATAGGATAGCCCTACAAATAAGGGCAGTAAGAAGAGAGGAAAAAGTGACAGGACTCTGCTCTGGGGAAAAAAAAAATATTTAAAAAAAAATTGCAGATGGCAATCCAGCCTGACCTTACTGAAAATCAGGAGGATCTGATCTTAGGTTCCCCTCTAAGATTTTCCCCCTCCCTCAGGTGCACACCTGATGTCACCTGCTGATGCTTGTGCCCAGAGCTCCAGCCCCAGCTCCACAGCAGGGCCAGCTCACCCTGCAGGCTGCCCTCAGCACAGGCAGTCTAAGCTCAGTCAGCATACAGTGCACACTGTCACTGGCATTCTCACTTATCTCATACAGGGAAGTAAAATACCCTAAAACGAAGCCCCAAACCAGTGGAGTTTTGTTGCTATGCTATGGCAGGACTCCCTCACGGCTTAACAACATGTAAGACGTGCAAAGAAGTGATTGAGTCATCATCCCTGGAGGTATTTATAATATATGCAGATGTGGCATATAGTGGTGGACTTGGCAGCATTGGGTTAATGGTTGGATTCAATATCCTAGAGGTCTTTCCCAATTTAAATAAAACTGATTCTAAATTCAAAGCTTCCTGCAAAGTTGGGAATTTCATAATCACACCCTTGTGGCAGGAGTGTCCAATAGGGCTGAGCTCTCAGTGCAGTCTTGTCCTTATGGGAGCACATCAGAGCAGCTCTTCCATACCTGCCCCTGCTGGGGAATTCCAGCTTTGAGACCATTGCCCACCTCCCCTCTGTAAAATTTAACTGAAACCAGCTGTTTTGTGTGTGTGCAGGGATTCTTCTTTCCAAGCAAAATGACAGATGCTCTGGCACAGACTGCAACTCTCAGCTTCATTTCCACAGGAGGTCAGCCTAAAATCTTCTGTAGAACAGTCCAGCCAAGCACAGAAAGGTGACAGATAGACACAGGTACTGCAGTGGACAGCTGGGCAGGCAGGATCAGCCCAAGCAGCTCCCCCCCATCTTCTCATAAAGTACATCCAGGTGGGCCTTGATGCTTCTGAGTCCTGGGCCAAACCACAGTGCTGCATCCAGGTGCAGCAATCCCCGAGGATCATGATCGAGACCAAAAGAAACCTCCTCTAAAGTGACATCAGTGGCCACAAGATGAGTCAGCCAATGGAGGTGGACACGTGCCCCAATGTGCTGCACACAAGCCGTGGGGACCCAGGGAAGCTCAGAGCCCATGGGGACTCAGACAGGTCCCCAGCCATGCTGCATATGAGGAGGAATGACTCTCATAGGTGGCAGATGAAGAGCAGCCTGACAGAACACAACACCATGCCGTAGGATAGCTTGGCACTGCTCAGACACAAGCCTCAGCTTCACTGTTTTACTGGGCACAATCCAGCAAATCCATTTACTCCCCAGCTAATGCTCATTTTATCACCCTCTAATTTTATGAGAACTTCCTAACACAGATAGCTCCCGCACTGTGTATACAGAAGGCTTCGGTGCTGACCTTTAAGGCTAATGGCTCTGTCTGCATTTGAGATATTTAGACTTCGCCAGATCTTGAGCAGACAAGCACTGTGAGCAATATTGGTGGCACTCCCAGCAGGCCAAGCAGCATTCCAGTCATAAGTGCAGGGAATGTGTGTGGGGATGGAGCAAGGAAGCTGACCTGCCCTGGGATCAGGATGCTTCTAACAGTTCAGTTAAGGAAGATGCTGCTGCTAGCTTTTGGGCAGCAGTAGCATCTTTTCAGCTACAGTGGCAAAATCTGAAAAGCAAAAGGACCAAAGGATCTAGACAGGCTCAGTGCTCACCACCAGTTTTATTTCTTCCTCATAACAACCAGGCAAGATGTTGAAGTAAACTGTCCAAGCAGTGCTTTCTGTAAAGTTCATGGTTCAGTGATGCAAAGTCTTCTTGGGATAAAGTACCACAGCACTGAGGTTGCTGCCACTGACACCATCAGCTTCCTCTCCAGTGGCAGTCCATCCCATGCCCTGACCCCTTGTGTTTTCATACCCCAGCAGAGTCTACAAGCCTTGTGTGCACTTGCTGCTAAACACGAGAAACTGGTGCTCCAGGGAACTTCCAACATAGAAAGAACACACAAAGAGAGGAACATAACATTAAATGACTGCCTTGTCCACAGCCAGCCTGGCTTCTGAGCACGGTGGCCACCATGAAGTTATGATTAGGAGTTTAAGTTTATCTGTTCATGCACCTTGCAGAATAGCACATTCTCGAAAAAGCCAATGTAATTGATTTCATCATGCTTTGATCATCTTACTGGTAAGACATCTGAGTCCTCATATGCCCTGCTGGACCAGCATAACCTTGGGCATTAGGTTACTACACAGCTGAAAGCAAATGGGAACTTTCATTACCTGAAAGGAGACTAATGTTTATTTTAAAGTCCCAAAATGCAAGCAGAATTTTGGCATTATAATTGTGCTTTTCATCAAACCTTCATGCAGATAGAAATCTTCATATAGTATAGAGCTGTGTTAGACCCATCCAGAACAGAAAGCACTTTAAATCTGCACAGAAAGACTTAGAAGCAACAAAAAGCTGGTCAAAGGAAAAGAGAACAAACAAAAAAATAGGTATTTCCCCTCACATCTGATTATAACACCTGGATTCCAAAAGCAATTTTCAAGTAATTTCATGGAAATATTTATTGTCTGCAGTAAAGTATTTGCAGACAGTGAAACCCAGAACAGCTAATAGGCACTTGTCCATGAATCTGCATCTAAGGAGTTGCCTATTATTAGTTAATGAGCAGACAGCAATTCAGAGTTCTAATTTTAGAACTAACACAAGCCAGGAACTGGAAACAAAAAGAAGGAAAGAGAAACAGGCCAGGGCTGAATAAAAAAAAAAAAGGATGTTCTGCTGCCTTTCCATCAGTTGTAGAAACCGTCCCACCTGCCTCATCTCTGACACCAGTTTAGTCTCCAGGCAGCAGCAGTCACACCATGGTGTGGAACAGAAACACAGACAAGGCAGTGACTCCAGAAATCAGCCAGTCTGCATCTCTCTCCCTCCTCAAGGCAAGCTCTGGTCTCCTCTAGCAGGTCCTGTTCCACCTCTAAAGCTGTACAAAAGCAAGATGCTACTAGAGGTTCCTAAGGGCTGGGGCCATGTCTTTGAATATCTTTTCCTCTTCTAACCTAGGACATCCTTCAAGAGCGAAAGACTTCACTGTCAGGCAGGGAAGAACCAACAACATCATCCTAGTGAGATGTACATGACCACTGTGAAGAAACAGTGGATTGGTGCTTGGTGCTGCAAGGACTCCACACCCAGCAGGGAACAAGGATCCAGCAGTGCCAGTCATGGTCAAGCCCCTACAAATATGTGAGAGGTCTTAAACACTAAATCATAACAGCACAGCTTTGGCTTTTCAGAGAGTTTGGCAGATTTACCCATCTTTGGCTTCACAGCTCCTCATCAAACATTGCCAGGCCCTTAACTGGGTGTCCAGAGCAAACAAAAGCTGAACATGGCACTGTGACATTGCCACTTTTCACTTAGCAGGCAGGCAATTATTCTCATGTTTAATTGTATCTGATGAGTGACACTCACAGGCCCCATGCTGTTTAAATGTGACATATTTTATTTATCATAGCAGCTTCTACAGTTCTACAAATGGATGACACTCAACCCATTATCATTTTGGAAGCATTATTATTCACACAAACATGTCCCAGAACCTTAGAAATTTTTTTATTCCTTTTTTTTTTCTACATTCCTTTTAAATTCAGAATGCAAATTCCCTATCTTGCCAATGAGATTTCCTCCTCCTCACCAACCCAAAATAAATTAGAGAACAAGCTGCTAACTCTAAAAGCTTTATAAATAAAACATACAGCACACACACAATTTTAGAGTACTTTTGTATCCTGGATGGATTTAGAGATGTCATTTCAAATGCACAGATGCTGCCAGTCACGGGAGCTTAACAAGCGCTATGAGGTTTGACATCCCATCAGACTGCAGCCCTTTGTGGCAGCTGAGGCCTCCCAGGGCAGAAAGTAACATGACAATTGCTTCTATCAAAGAGAGAAAATAATGGCAACCACACCGGCAAATACATCAAGGGACAGAACTAAAATTACTCTTTCCTGGCTCAACTAAATAAAAAATTATGACAGTTCAAAAGAATGTTAAAAGTTTTCTAGAAGTAGCTAAATTGCACTATTCCAAGCTGTCAGTGGAAACGTTTGCTTTTTTCTTTACCTCAAAAAGGAAGTATTTTTCAAAGAAAAAGTTTAAAAATTGACTCAATTTGAGTTTTGATTTTTCTACTTTTTCTCCAACCAAAACATACAAAACATGCGGAGAGAGTGAGAAAAGAAAGTAATTCCAGAGCTAAGAAATCCTGTTTGCTCTACGAGACTGTGCTGGTTTTTAACTCAATTAACACAAAGCTGCTGTGGAGGCATGGCCCATCTGTCGGTGATGCTGGCAGGGGATGGCTGCCGGAGGTGGCCAGGCTGAGGCAGAGGCTGCACTGCAGCCTGAACACCAACTCAAAGCTCTCCCTGCCTTCCAGCCCTCCAGCTCAGGGACTAAACAGGCAGCAAAGGTGAAAAAAGGGGGAAAAGAGAATAAAGAGAAAAACTGGAGCAGGAGAAAAACACTACATTCCAAAAGGAATGGCTCGAAACTTCTTAAGCCATGTTTGGAAAAATTAGATGTCATCTATCAAAGCAGTCCTCCTATGCCACCAGCACCCACTGCGGGCGAGGAGGCAGCTCACTCACTGCCCGCCCAGGGATCACAGGACTCACAGGATCTCTGTCTGATCCCAGCACAGAGCAGGCAAAGAATGACCAACCCTGAGCAATTCTGTGAAGGGGGATGGCCCTGCATCATGCCTCAGTTGAGGGACCTGGGACTGAGATCTGCAAAAACCTTTGTCTGTCCATCTAGCTTACTAAATAAGTCTGCAAATAATCACCTTCCTTTCTTTAGGGCTTACAAGGCTCCTAGGGGATCAAACAGGTGGATTCAACAGCCAAAACAGGTTCTGCAGACAAGTACCTGTGACAAACGCTGTTTTCCTGAGCCAGATCACAAGTGAGGTTAGCTTCAAGTGCCACAGCGGCCACTAAAAAGCTGAGACAGAGTCATGCTGGAAGTTTTAAAAGGTCAGATGTATTTTAAACATTTTTTGAGGTTTGGCTCATTGGCTCTGCTTCTAACAGAGAGAAAGCGCTCTGTTAGACTTCCACCTGAGCAGATAACACAGCTTTAATGCATTAACTCCACTCTCAGCATGAGGCACACATCACCAACCCATGCAGGTCTGTGCCCACCCGAGGTGATGTCTGACCCCCGCAGCAGCCTGTCGAGCTGGGATGGGCTGGGAGAATGTTCGGGAAGCCCCAGCCCTGACTAACCCCCTGCAAAGGGAAGCATCTGCCCTTGCTGGCATTTCCCATGAAGGAGGATAATCACACAAACTTCCTATCATCTTTTCCTGCCCTGGAAGGGGAATTTCATCACCCATCTGGGTGTCTATGTTTGTGGAAAATGCTGAGCTCCTGGCCTCAGTAAAGGCCCACGGTGAACAGACCTAAGAAACAGCTTCTTCACTGCAGTCAGACTCACTAACTTCTATTTTCACTGCATTTCCCCTGTTCTTGGATGAGGAAGAAGAGTGAAGGACACCAAGCTGGCCTTCAGCATGCCCATGCAGTATCTCCACACCGTTCCCCCAGCCCATTTTTCTCAGCTCCTTTGCAAACCAGACTGCCCCAGCCTGCATTCACAAACCCCCTGTGGTGTGAGCCACAGGAGTTCATCACACCCTGTCTACTCTGCTTTTTGGCAATGGAGGGGCCACTTTTCCCTACCTGTTATTTGCTGCTGTTCAGTAACCAGGACACAGCTGGGTCTCGGGTCACACAGGCAAGGCTGTCACGACACGCAGACAGCTACAGCACTACAGCTTAAAGCCAGAGTCCAAGGGAAAGTGGCAACAGACAAGGCACAAAGGAGAAAATCAAGCTGCCATCTTAACAGTGATTTCAGTGATTCATAGGAGTCATTTTAGTCAATTCACTGGTTAATAACTTAGCAGCACTGGCACAGGGTCAAATCACAAATGGGTAAGAGCATTTCTCCAAAGCAATCACTTATTTCTCTTTCCAGCTCTCCATTTCAACTTGAAGAGCAGCACTAAAAATGAGAGAGAAATCAGCTTTCCATTTAAAAAAGACTTGTGAGAAACCACAAGTGCCAAGCATGTTTCATCTCCACCCTTGTCTCTTTTCATACCAGCCCAGTTCCTTAATCTGCTACAGCTGCCGCTTCTTCGGTGGTGAAAAATATTTGTAACACACGTTGCTGAATGGTATAGAAACACTGAAGAGCAACTGGAGATCAGTTAAACAGCTTTATCCCTAAGCAGCAACCCGTTGAAATGCAGGAAAGACAAGTGATAACCACAACGGGTCAATGCAATGCATTAGCTTTATTAAAATCTATCTGTAAAAATAAATCCTGCTGAAGTACAGCTTATGTTTCATCCTATTTGCATGTGATCTTCATGTAACTGGTGGTAACAAGATGACAGATAAAGGCAATAGAAAAACATGGTATTAATTACTCAAACTCCTTGGTTCTAAGTCCTAAGCACATCAACTTATCCCCACACCATAAGAAATCAGGAGAATTCAAAGTAATAGCTTGTCAACCCCTGTCCTTCCCTCCCAGAGGGCAGGAGAGAGCTGAAGCATCACTCTGGGATCAGTCCCTCTGGTTCTCTGACCATGCTGCCCCAGAGGGATCATCTTTCACTTCAAAACCATGTTTAGCCATCCCTCTCCCTTCAGACATGGTTTATTAAAAGACATACTAGAGGAAGACTGACATGGAATAAGACAGGAAGAAAACATGGAGGAGCCCAGATATTCTTAGCTCTGACAGGTCTGTGGGGACATCTCTAGGTGGGACTCAGAAACAGACAAAACAGCAGATGGTGATGGCAGCAGGTAAGAGACTTCCCCTTAACCCTCTCCGGATTTGACTGAGGCATTTAGTGAGCATCCATTCCAGGCATCCTGGATGCTATTTCTATATGTTCCTCCCAGCTGTTTCCACCAAACCTGAATCCCTCAAGTATTTTGTATATGTCATGGTTTAATCACAACCAGCAGGTCAGCCCCACACAGCCACTTGCTCACCCTCACCAGTGAGGGGAGAGAACTGAAGAAATGAACACGAAAAAACTTGAGGGTTGAGATATAGGCAGTTTAATGGCAAAAGCCACAGGCACAAGGAAAGCAGAACAAGGAATTCATTCACCACCTCCCATGGGCAGGCAGGAGTTCAGCCATCTCCAGAAAACCAGGACTCCATCAAACGTAACACAGACTCCTAAGAACGAACGCCGTCACTCTGAATGTCTCCCATCTCCTCCTTCTGTCCCCAGCTCCACATGCTGAGCATGAGGCCATATGGTCTGGGATATCCCTGGGGTCAGTCAGGGTCAGGTGTCCCAGCTGTGTCCCCTCCCTGCTCCTTGTGGTCCCTCAGCCCACTCACTGATGGGGTGGAGTGAAGAGCAGAAAGGGCCTTGGCTCTGCGTGAGCCCTGCTCAGCAATAGCAAAAGCATCCTGGTGTTATTAACCTTTTTTCCCTAAAAACCCAAAACACAGCCCAATACAAACTACTGTACAGAAAATTGTGTTTTGCTGAGACTAGGGCACTTGCTTTCAAAAACAAACAGCCTGGAAATGTTTCCTTTTTCAAAACCATCTCAGCTGTTTAAAACCATCCTGATTTCCTGATGTTCACTATCAGAGGTACTCTAGGAAGGGCTGAGATCTGAAACAGGACTACATTCTTAGTGAGGTGAAACAACACACTACACCTGAGAGTTTTCGACCATGGGTGGGGTTGGTTTCAATCCAGGAGAGAATTTCACAGACTCACAGTCTTACACAACCTTCTCCAGTTTCCAAGAAAATGGTTCTCTTTCATGCTGCCTTTTCTTATTATTAACTGAACAAACTGGAGGGAGTGGGACATACAACATGACAGGAAAATAAAGATGGTTTGAGATGAGCATTTTTCATTTGTACCGCTCTATTGGATTACACAAAGACTGTTGACCTTATTAAGATTCAGGTTAACAGCCCACTTCAGAAATATCTGAGTGTTAAACCAAATGCTTGGACGACATATTAAATCAAATAAAGATTGATAGCTTGCTGTTTCTATCCTACCAGTCATTCAAGCACTGCTTTCTTCTGCATATACATGAAATAGAGAAAACTGACAAGGGTGTTTCTCATGACTGCTCTCTCTTCAAAGCGCATCTATCTTTACATAGGTACCTTTGTTGTACCTTTTTACTCTTTGCTTATCCAAATCTAGCACAATGCAATGTGGCAATGCGTGTTGTGCAACATCTACTGCAAACCAAAAGCAAACCTGGGCTTGAATTCAGTCCTTCCTACCTGCGGAGGTTATAACCCTGTGATCAGCCCCACCACTTGCCCTAGGAATCAAGATTGAAAGAAAAGACAGAACCTGAGAGGCAGAAGCTCTGAAATACATACCTTTCAAGGACAATCTGGATTTATTTTTGCTAACATAGTCAGTCACAGGCAACTTAGAGAGTGCACATAAGAGATCCCCCAGAAATCCCTTCCCACCATGCCTTTCATGCAACTTCATGAAAGGACCCCAAAGAACTACCCATCCACCTCCTGGTCAACAAGGAGCAATGATGGGGAGTAGGATTTACCAAGGTAGACATGCATTTTACTGTATCAATAGTGAAAATTATGCCTAAACAACAGCTTAAAGCTTCCTCCCTTAACCCAGACATATCCTGTGTGTAGGGACCACCACCATTCTGGTCCTCATTCTCAACATCCTCAGCAGCAGAAACAGACTCAGGACAATAAAAGTGATGCTTTATTCCAGGTAATCTTCCCAGACCTCCCATAACTAATGATTTAATTTCCTGATAACAGAGGAAAGATGATATTCATTCCAGCTGAATCAGATACTGCAAAAATCATTTAAGTCATCCCAACAAGACAGGGAAGCACAGGACCCTAGACTGTCCCTGGCACATGTTCCTGTAGCTTGTTCTTGAAAACTCTCCTGATGACTGTTTGTAACCTTCCAAATTATTTATCAGCACATTCCTCCCTTTCTAGTTAAAATTCTCTTTCTTCACCTGTTGTAAAAATTAACCCCATCCAAGCTGAGGTGGTGATGGACAACACCACAACCTGGTGACTGTGGGCCTTGGACGTACCACTTTGCCCTCATTCACTCCATAATTTTTTTGAATGCCATATTATGGCTGCCTCATTCTCCCTCTAGCTCCTACCTGACAGATCCTTTTTTCCATCATATCAAAATCATAATGTATTTTGCTTCCCTATTTTAAGCTCTTCTTTGCCTGTTCTGCTTCCCTCATACTGCCTCTTGGACACAGAGTTCTCAGTAAAACTTTTTAAATCCTACGTTAACTTCTCCTTGCAAGTCTCCTATGCCCCAAAGCAGAGGGATTGTTCTGTCAGGGAGCTGGTGGCTGGTGTTGATTCAATAGCATCCCCCCTGCTTTGCACCCTCCTTTTGCTGCACTACCTTGCCCTATCTCATCTTAAAGTAGACATCAGGGTCATGATACAATTTCTGTGCTCAACAAGCCTCCTCCAGGCCCCAGCAATAGTCTGTGCTCACTGCAAGCCTCTGGGACACGTGTGGCAATTAGATTTCACATGTGCCTCTAAATTAAGATAAATTATTCCATGTTTGCCAGGGCTAACAGCAAATGCATGAACAAGACCAGAAGGTAAGGAGCAGCAACTTGCTATGCAGCAGTCACTTGAATCTGAGCCCTTGATCTTGGCCAAAAGTCACAAGCTCTTTCTCCCCTGCAGCACACCTCATAAGTGGGGTCCAGCTGCCTTGAGGCAACTGCAATTAAAAGTACTCTCCAGAGGAGCAAATTTCCGCTGACAAAGTATTTCTGTATTCCTCTATATTACGTTCTGATCCATGAATAAATGCAGCAGGCTTATCTGTGTTACTCTGTGTTTGCTTTAATAGCTAGCATGAAGCCTGTACTTATTACCCAAATCCTGTTTCTAAATCTCACTCCCAGATAAAGCAGTAAGGGCATGGCTGCTCTGCTCAGATTGCCCCACAGCTTTTCTTTCTTTCATAAGGAAAAAACATACCTCTACCCTGCCCCGATGCTAGGGGCCAGAATGCTGCCATTCTGCCATCTGACATTGCTGCCAGAAACATCCTGGGTTGTCCCAAGTTGCCATCCTTCCCGAGAAATCAACCCAAAGATCATAGTGACATCCCAAAGGAGATCCACACAGTGCATGTCTCCATTAACTCGAAGACTGAAAAGACTGCTCATCTCCTCAAAAGTGGCAAAGCCTCATCTGGAGTTTCACTGAGAGACACTGAAATAGCAGAGAGCAGTTTCCCAGTAGGTACGGGAGGGTCTCACTAAGAGAGCTGCCTGGGTTTGCATATGCTCCAAGTGTTTTAAGTAGAATAGAGGCTGATAATCACAACAGAATAAGCTCAAGACTTTTCTTTTTTGGGGAACTACCTGGCTCAGAGAGCAATGCTATCCCAGTGATGCTCCTGCACTTCCTTACAAGCCCCAGAGGAGCAGTGCTGTCTATAAGCAAGAGAGATGTTTTGCTCAAGGAAAGATGTAGGAAAGTAGCTGAGATGAGGAAAGGAAGCTTAGAAAGCAAAAAATATATTAAAAGGGAGAGCAGCCAGGAGGTTTTCAACAGGTACAAGCTCAAATGGCTTTTAAAGCAATTAAAAGTTGTCCACTTCTGGCTCTAGAGAGATCAGCAGAGATCAGTGCCCAGTTGCTTACCAGATGATTTCATCTTCCTCAGAGTGCAGAGCAGTCTGAGAGAAGGCTAAAATTTGCTCCAGACAACAACCACCTGGTTATGCAGACCAGGGAACCTGGTCAACCTTGGCAGGAGCACACAGAGCATCTTGGCAGGCACACACAGCTGATGGAGCAGTGAACTGTCCCCAGCGCCCATTTGCCCCCAGCCATGGGCTGCTGTAGCAGCTCTGATGAGTGAACACCTCACAGGGAGCTGTGCCAGGAGATCCAGCCCACTATCCTGGCTGGCCCAGGGTGGCATCTTACCAGGTCCCCAGCACTTCACTCAGCTTGTCAGTCACCTCCTGTGAATGTCACCCTCCACCCAACCCCATCTCTTACCCCCTTTGAAGTTGTCTGCTTCCTCCAGCATAAGGACTCATGTAATCAGTCCCTAAACCTGGTTTAGTCAAGTGATCTGAATAGCTTTTAAAAAAAATTGCTCTGTCTTGGTTTAGGGTTTCTTTAACCCCCTTAACCCACGGTCACAACCATACATGACATGAGATGGGACAGCTGGGAACCTCTGGAAGGAGACCAGGGATGCAAAAGGAGCTTCGTAACAACTGGAAGCATGTCAGACTCCCACAGAGCTGAACTCTCAGAGCCGCAGAAGTCTCAGATGCAACACTCCAAAGCAGTTGTGTTGTGTTGGAAGCTGCTAATTAAACACAGTTAATTTTGGCTTTCAGTGATTTACACAGATTTAAAGCCAGACTGGTTAAAGTAATCATTTTGCAAGAGCTGTGCCATCCATGTAGCTGCCTTTAATTACAAGCAACACCAAAGAAGTTCTTTTCCACTATCAGCTTTCTCATCAGAGCTACTTTGGGCAACACTTTTTAATGAAACAAAACTTGATATTGACAAAGAGCTTTTGTGAGGGCTTTTAGACCAAATACCTGGCTGTTTCTAGAAGCCCAGCTTGGTACCAATTAAAAAACAGGGCAGTGTGACCTAGAGAATTCAAGAAAATGTCATTGCCTACTGTGAGCTCCTGGGCAGCAGCTCCATTTGCTAAAATTAGAGGAGCAAGAATCATTGTTTTTAAACATGCCAGATTATCATCTTTTAAGTAAATGCTCAAATGTTTCAACCTAGTTCATACGACTTTAGGAAAACCTAACAATTTTTGTGTAGGTTGCTCTGACAAAACCTGGCATGTGCTAGATTTACTAGGTGAGGTATTTTGTTGAATAAATAATGGAAACAATTTTTAAGAGGTCAAACCCTAGGACCTGTGAGTTGAAATTTTTACTGAAATCAAGTCACACTATATATGGACAGAAACTTGCAGCCTGCATTTCCACAGTAGCTGCTACCTGTTTTGTGCCAAGAACACAACAGGCATTGTTCAAGACAAGAAAAAAAGACAATTTTGCCCTAAGAACACCTAAAACCCAAGAGACAATGTGAATTGGAGGCCTTGGGATGTTGTTTGCACATTAGTATAGTCACTACACTTCATTAAAAAATAGACTGAAGTATTTGAAAGGGAGAGGAAATCAAAGTTTTGATGACTTGACGATGAACATGATGGTGATGCTGGGTTGACAGTTGGACTTGATCTTAAAAGTCTTTTTCAACCTTAAGGATTCTATGATTTTGTGATCTCTTGGATAGTTTGGCATCAGCCTAGATTAAATCTTCAAACCAGGAGTCATTGTACAGAAAATCCCTGCAGGCTATGAAGGCATCCAGCTTCTCCTCCAAGATCCTGTGATCCTGCAGGAGAGCTACCAGCTGCCTTCATCAGTGTGCCCACAGACATTACACATCACATCTCACATGCAATATTCTTTAGATTTTAATGGAGAACCAGTTCTTCTCTAGGATGATCTAGAAACCACATGTGAAGAGCAGAACTGCCTCAGAATCTAGATTATGTTATCTATTTTCACCATTAATTTTACCCCTGTCCCTGTTGATTCCAGACAGACTTTTTGGTGAAGGATATAAAACCCTGGAGTTCATTTATTCAAGCATCCCCCTTGCTTCTGAGTCTTTCTCTCATACTGAAAAGTCTCCTGCACAGGGCATCACTCCCTAGCACAGCTTTCGTATCCATGGACAGCGACACAAAAAGACACGGGGACCATTTATAGGTGTCTCGTCCTACCAAATGACTGATTGTTGTGCTGTAAGCAAAATTCAATTAGGAGAGCCTGCAAGATCAGCCTCTGTGCTTGTTAGCATCCAGCACAGGGCAGCTGTTTTGGCTGCCTATTGACTGAGCAATCGACAGACAATCGCTGCATCCAGCCATGGAAACATCTGAGGAGTGCGATTCAGGAATGGAGGAGGTATCCAAATAAAATCAGCTGAAGGGGTTTGATCTACAAGACAATTATAAGTTTCCAAGTTTGCCAACGAAACTTCAGCATAACCCTTATAAGAAATCATTCACACATGACATTTTGCTTGCCTGCCTCTAACAATAAACAACTTAAACATTAATTTTGGTGTTCCCACAGCTGTAAACTCTGCAGATCAGGATGTGACTTCTATGATTGTATCTAAGGCCTCCTGAATCAATCATCTACACTGAAATGTCCAGGGGAGGCCTCAGAAGTGCCCCGCACAAGTAACCAAAAAACCTCATGGACTTATGCATATCCCTGCTTCTCTGCTCCCCAGATCATCAGTTCTCTCCCCAAAAGGTTCTCACTTTGCAAGAGAGGGGCCTAACAATGAAAGGCTCTTCCAGAAGAGGATTTACTGGAGGTTTCTAAGAAAGGTGAATAACCTGAAGGTATGTCCCTTGTTGTCTTCCCACTGTTTGCCCGCATTTAAACTAAATTGGATTTTTAGATAGATTGGAGTTGGGCAATTTCCTTCCAAGTACTTAGGACCTGTCACAACTCCTAAATGACTTATCATCAAAGTCTCAGGAGAGCCTGGGAACGGACATAACCCAGAAGGGAACTCTGTGGTCAGTGAAACAGCAGAGTTCAGGACAAGACTTTTATATATTTCCCCTCTAAACTCCAACAAACTTTCCCCTGGCTGGGCGCATACCCAGTTCAGTGACTGGGCATGTCCAGGCCTGATAAAGGAAAGATTATTCAGCACAGAGGTTTAACACACACAGTCCTTACACCAACAACCCACCTATTCCACAGATGCTTTTATCAAAGACACCAAGATCTGACACAGCTCAAATGTATGAGTGTGCTGTAAGTCTTGGAGCCACATTGCCAGATAATTTCAAAACAAATAATTACTGAAATGGTCCCAAACCACTTTGTGAAAGGACTAATGGGTTACAGTAGAAGGGGTAAAAACTTCCTGGAGTCTTCTCCAGGACCAGAGTTTGCTGCTGCCAGCCCTTAGCTTCATTGCATACAGGAGCCAGCAAATTAAAACTTGAGCCATTATAAAAATTTACATAATGCCAGAAGCATTTGGTACCCTGAGGATGATGTACTCGGCACAGTCTGACAGCCAGCACTAAATGATGGCAGTGATTTCCAGTGAGACCAGAGTCTGGACACAGCATAAGATACAGAGGCACCACCAAGAAGACAGACCCGATGCTGGCCACTTTGGAGTCCTGCATTTTAGGCAGCAAATGGAAAGTTTCCTCGGCACTTGCAAAAGATAATCAAAGCAAGAGAAGTAATCAGACTAAACAAGCATTGTCCAGCCACTGCAACTAAATACATTATAGCTT
Organism: Chamaea fasciata; assembly: GCF_029207755.1. Lineage (NCBI taxonomy): Eukaryota > Metazoa > Chordata > Aves > Passeriformes > Sylviidae > Chamaea > Chamaea fasciata. The sequence goes on along the minus strand of NW_027094088.1, from coordinate 99,329,602 downwards.
CACTTTGGACCAACACTGCATGGATACTTTATTTAAAAAACAAAAAGGTTTGCCTGTTTACAGAGTCTTGCAGCTTCCAAACAGTTAAGCAATTGTCATTGTTTTCATCTTCTGCAAGGAGAAACTGAGAAATGATTCCCAGTCACAGAGGGGCTGGATAAGCAATGACACATTCACAAATCACAGATCCATGTCCATAGGAGAGTTTATCCTCCTCTAGCTTCTGACCTGCCTAACAAAACCAAATAAAAATCATCTGCTTACACTCATCCACAGATAATGGAGTTATTTACTGACTAAACTTCTCCATGAACAATATTTCAAGCACTCGTTCCTCTCCATCTGCTTTGCTGTTTTATCCAGTGTGATGAACATGGGAGGTTGTTTCCTCAATTCTTTGTTCATTTCCTTCTTATAATTAACCACATTAGCTTTTTACAGCAGCATGAGAAACACCTCATTCCCTGTTAAACTCTCAATAGATTCAACAACAATTCATTCTATTCTGCTGGACTTACACCATCTCTAAGAAAGGTGACCTGAATAAACACCTTTCTCAGATACCCTCTGTTACAGTTTAACTTTTGGGGAGGGATCAAAGATATAAGATGAAAATATACAGCATCTTTTTCCCTTCCCATCTATCCCTTAAAGAAAAAAAAAACATAACAGAAAGAAAACAATCAGCAAACACAAAGTACTTACCTGCAGGTTTATATATGGTAAAACAATCTGCAAAGAGTGCCTGACCTTAACTGAACAACCTCTGAACTGATGCATGATCCCAAGATCTGACATTGACCAGAGCACAACCACTACCCCAAAAACATCATCACTAGCAACCACAACCAGAATTAGATTTGAACTCAGAGACAAGAAACAAGAAACTTCATTGATGTTTCTACCTGGAATTCAATGACACTGTGGGGAGGCCAGAAACCTGGATTTATGGGCTGAGTTTAAAACTCTCCTCTCTGGAGACTTCCAGGCAGTGTCTCTTACAGAAAGGCAAACAGCTACTTTTAATTTGGTGTCTGGCTTTGCAGGTTCCTTTAGAAAGCTTCACATGAGTGATAAACTTGTAAATATAAAATGAAATTTGAATCATTACTGTTCCAATTACTGAAATAACCTGCATTTGCTAGAATTTTATTCTTTTACTTGCGCTCATTAATAGTATCTAAATGTCAAGCAAAAAGCATCTTTGTGTCTGTGCATTCATCCTATTGTCCAAATGTATTCACCCAGCAAAGGTCAGGAATTTGCTGAATTACAAATGCAATTGTTTAGAGCAACTTAGTACAACTTAGTGAAAGCTGCACTCAATTTGTTCAACCCAGCATCCTGAAGTTCCCATGGAAAAATTATTGTGCCAGATGTATTAAGTGCAAATTGCATTAGAAATTCATTTATAATTAAACTGCCATTTCTGTGCCTCCTGCCATACCCCACTTTCTGCTGAACAGACACATCACTCCAGCCCTTGCTGTTTTTGTATCTGTTTTAATCTGTGTAACAGTTAAGTCTCTCCATACTCCTGGAAAATGCATGTGCTTAAGAAAGTGAGGCAGGAGTTAGGCAGTGTTTCATAGAATGGTCTGGATTGGAAGGGACCTTAAAGATCTAGTCCCAGGCCCCCTGCTGTGGTCAGGGACACCTTCCCCTAGACCAGGTTGCTCAGAACCCCAGCCAGCCTGGCCTAGAACACTTCCAGGAATGGGGCCTCCACTACTTCTTTGGGCAACCTGTTCCAGTGCTTTACCATCTGTACAATAAAGAATTTCTTCCTTCCTAACATCTAATCTAACTCTGAAATGATGGGAGCAGGAGCAGAGAAGCTACCACCTCTCCATTGGCTTTTTCTTTCCCCCTTCCCAAGACTGAGCTAAGCACAGTGGCCTCAAGAGCAAACGTGACCAGCCTGGACTGTTGCTCCATAGGCTCTGCTTGACTTGTTCCAGTGATGGTACAGGAGACACCAGTGATTTGATCTTCTCCACTAAATGCCTGCAGACACCGAAGAAAGAGCCACCAAGGACACCCAGCTCCTTGCACTGATCAGTGCCCACCTCTTCACATGCTTCTACCGCTGCCCACTCCTGCAGGAGACATCCATACCTGCCTTAGTGCCTGCCCCAGGAGAGAGAGGCCCCAGCCAGCACAATTCCATCTCTGAACCCCTCCCAGAGACGTCTGCACTCCCCACCTTGCTGGCACTGTAACCACAGCCCCTGGATGTGCAGGGGACACCGAGATTGCAGCCTTTACCCTTTCCTGCCCACCCAGGGTTATGAGGCAAACAGCTCCTTGTGGGCTGTGGCAACCCAAAACCACAGCATCAGCACATATCAATCATTCCAGCAAACCTGGACAGCATCAGCTGAGGGAGAAGAGCAGGGTAGTATGGCATGTGCTTTAAAGGACTGCATCACTGGGAAAACACCTCTGATGCTGAGCTCTGCTCCATAGTGGTACAGGCATTTCTTACCACAGAAAATCAAGCACAGACACAGGAATCCAAAGCCAGTACTTCTCCCTCTGACGTGATACACAGCACAAGGTTAACCCAGAGCATCCCTTCACTTATCTCCCCCACCAGAGCAGTCCCACAGGACAGCTCTGGTTCCAGCATCACTACCTCACAGTTGTACCTCACATGGGATCCTGCTGGGCCAGGACTCAGATATAAGCTTTCCTTGTGAATTTCCAGTTTAGAGCAAGGTTATGGTACCCTTGGTTAAAAGGGCAATAGAAGTACAACTTAATTACCCAGCATTACAACACAGCTCTTCTGAGAGGCTGCAGAAGGAAATTGGCACTGTTCTGATGGAATATTCCATGTGGCTAACAACAATTTCATGCAGTCTCAGAGAAGACAGTCAGTTAGCTAAATCTGTTGAAAGTTAAGAGTGACGTGCAAAGTGTTATTCTTTCCTTACATGTAGTACAACCATATATTTTCAGGCTATATAGCTTATGTTTATAGATGAGAAGAAAGCAAAACAAGGAAAAAGCATCAAGCTGAAAATAAATTGGATGTAATTCAAAAGGACAGTGGAAAAATACAGGATGACAAAGAGATGATAAAGTAGCAACTTAATAAAAAAGGATCAGGGCATCACCACTAATCACAAGCAGGCAGTGTCCTGCAAGCACTGTGTGCATCCACACCATGCAGAATGGACAAACATCCTGCAACACCTGGGAGGGCTGGAGGCAGTGATCACCCAGGAATCAACAGCTCTAAGATCTCAACAGGAGACCTAGATGTAGCCTTGGACATGTGTTTCAGAAGGGACACCCAGGAGACCAACAGGCATCATCAGTGACTAGAAATGTTTGGTCTTTAAGGAAAGGTTGGACTAACTGGTGGTGAGGCAGGTAAGGAGGGAAAAGGCTGAGGAGAGGCTTGATACTTCTTTGTAAAGACATTAAAAGTAGCTACCAAGCAGAGAAGATTAATTGTTCTCTCTGTCAGGATAACCAAAAGGTCTAAATCAGAAGGAGACTTACAGTAGACAAGAGAAAGGATTTTTAACAGTGAAGACAGTGAAGATCCAGACCACTTTACCTGGGGGTAAGGTGAAAAGCCTTTGTTTGGTGCATATAAGTAAAGTAATTCAGGCAGAATTCGCCCTGTCTTTGGACAAGGGATGGCCTCTGACTTCTGCAGGTAAACAAATCCATGTGTTTTGATTCACCTTCTCCTTCAGGACATCCAAAGACAGAGAGGCTCTAGTGCTCCAAAATGTGGTCAGGATCACATGAGGATGGGGTTTGCTCTGCTGACAGGAACTGAGGCAGACAGTGGGGAGGCACATCAAGGGACCTGGAAGAGATGGTCCTTTTGTCTGTTGGGCTGCAGATTGGTAAGAAGAGCCGCTGGATGGCTCCTCATCACCAGCAGTGAGCAAACCAACCTGACCTCACTAGCACTCTCACTCACTTATTAACAGGGAAAATAAATCACCTGCAAAAGGAACATGAGCAGAAAGAAGCCTGCTGCACTGGAGCAGAAGCTCAGCTTGGCTAAGTACCTTCACAGCAGCACGTGAGGCTTTGAGCTGTGGAGGTTGCAGAGGGTGGGCAGCAGGCAGTCTCCATGGCAGGCCACAGAGACCTGTGCTATGCTTGGTACACAAACTCTTTTTCCCCAATGGACACAAAAAAAAATTAAATATCTAACAGCTCCTGTCAATATTAATTCTCCCCCAAGTGGCTTGCCATTCACAGCAGGATAACTAAAGCAACACTCATTATTTTAATTAGTGAGTGAGACAAAAAAATACAACCAGAGCTTGCAAAACAGCCACTTTTACTTTACTTGAAATGCCTACCACGAGCCCATACTTCTGCCCATAAAATTTGTAAGTACTCTTCTGCATATGCTGTCTACAGAGCACAATTTCTTTTCTGCTGAGGAGAGTTGCACCACAGCAGAAAATGCACTTCTAAAATTTCTCAGGACAGATGTATCCAGAAAGATACTTTACAACTGGTACTATGAATCCCAATGCTGCACTAAAGCAAGTGGTACAGATGCAGTGTCTCCAAAGAGACCAAGAACCAGAAAGCCAACACATTTCTTCAGCACACTACTGTAGCAGTAGTTTATGCTTGGACAACAATTCCAACCCATAGCTTAGCACACAGAAAATAGGCCTTCATGGGCTTTTTCTTTTCAATCAGTCATTCAACATCCTCTTGCCAGCAATGAAAACTGGTCACCTGCTTAACCCCTTTCTGTGATGAGTCCAGCTCCAAACAGGAAAGCAGGAGGCAGGCATGGTGGATTACACAGTGAGACCCTGAAAGAGAGCACGTCTGCCTAAGCAAGGTTCTGCCACAGCAGTCAAGACACAATTATGCTCATCATTTTTTAATTAGGAAATGATGTGTGATTTACAAGCCTTAGTGCAATGTGGTATTTGAAAAGTGAGGAGTGACATTTTCAAACGGCATCACAGGAACTTTCTCTTCCTCTGCCCCACACCCCCAGTCATTTAAGCAAGTCATCCCGACAAAGAAAAAAACTCCTTTGTCTGGGTTTTAATCCAAACTAGTAGAGTCCTGTATGTGTTCTTTTCATTCTTTTTCCCATCTTTTTCCAGCCTCTTTTTCTTTAATAAGACAGTTTTTCCCCTGCAGTCAGCAGTGACAATTGTGACTGTCCCTGTCTGAATTCCAGCATACTTAACCAGAATTTGAGTTTCCCTTGAAAGAAAGTTCACCAAGCCTGGAAGACGAGAATTATGTACCCAACAATCCAGCCCTGTCAGAGACCTTGCCTGCTGAAGGGCTGTGGCTGGCATGGACCCACCATCACCATTGGCAGCACGATCCTGCAGCCTGCTTCTCAGCCACATCCAGCACTCATTTACAGGTTGGATCCACGTCCAATATGAGAGGTCAAGATATACAATGTACGAGTGAAAAAGCCCAGACTAGTTGTGTGGAAGGAGCTCAAAAAGCTCTCAGCACACAAAGGTTGGTGGGTCTGAGAAGGAAGATCCTTTGCTCATGTCTCCTGTTGCTTCAGAAGCCACTTCAGTGACACACCTTACAGGCAAATATCTGACCAGCTGGTATATACCCCAACCACAGCTGCAACAAGGAGATACACCTGTTCTCCCCAGATCTGACAAAACTTTTTAAGTCTCCATCAACCGTGGAAAGCCAGGAAGAAGGCACCTTTAGAAACTCATGGTCCCAATACCCAACCAGGCTGTGGGGGATCACAGCCCTGTGGTGCACTCACCCCAGCTCAGAGGTCTGTGCAGTGCACATTCTGCACTGCTGGTGGGTACTCTGAGAGCAGCCCAGAGCACACAAAACTTAAAGCTATGGAATGATAACTGTAAGGGACATAGCTGTGACCTGCCACTTCATACAGAGCTACAAAAGGAAATTCCCCACGTGCAGGCAAGGCCAAAGCATAATGCAGCATCTCCAGAGGAAACATCTACTCACTGGTACATTTGGGCAGAAGAGTTTTAAGAAACACAGTGAGAAAAAGTAATTGAAGACATCAAAATCACAGGTTAAAACCTCACTAGCAAGAAGATCATCATCTCAAAAATAAAAAAGAGGACTGAAATATTAATACTGCCCTTGCCTGCGGGGAGGAATACAGCAGGAGAAAGGCGGCAGACAGTGCTTTAGACTCAGAGGCAGGAGTCAAAGCATGACTTTAGATTGATAGCAGAGATGGTTTACCATCAGCAGTCACAAGTGGACAGAGCCAGCCTAGGAATCAACAGAGACATTCCAAATGCAACATACCATTACACATAAAACCTCGTGGGTCTGAACAGACAAGCAAGAACTTGGCCACCAGTTTCAGGTGGAAGGCAATCAGCTGTGCCCTTTGGCACAGTCCTTCCATATCAGAAGAGGTAAAAGTGATGTGTGAACACAAACCATGCTATCCTTGATTGCAGCCTGAGCAATGCCCCAGGTCATCACAAAGCCTCAATGAATTTAACAAGCCCTGGAGCACTGCAGGGGAAAGTGAGCACACAAAGGGAAAATACTCGACAGTCTACCTACTAAAAGGAAAAGCAGTCTTTCAGAGGTGGCTGTTAATTTTGGAATTGAATTTCTAGAAACCGTACTTTCAACATAGTCATCTGTTGTGTTTTAAAAAAAGACATTTCTTATTATTAGGGCTTTATCAGACCACTCACACACAAAATAACTGCTAAACCTTACACATTCAAAACCAGATTTTTTTTTCTATCTATTTCTTTCCATAATGACCAAAATATCCCACCTTGGGATTTGACCTTATCTTGAGGATTACTTGGATAATCTGAATTAAATTACACCTGCAAAACAATTTAAAAATACGGCCTGTGGACTGCAAGTGCTGAAATATCATTAAATGATGATATAGCAGTAAATTATGCTATCCTTGGAACTAGCAGCTCCCAGGCTCAGACTCAGTATTCAAGTCTGTGCAATTTAAATCTTGCCTCTCCCTAAACTGAATAAAACATGACCTCTGTTCGTTTATATTCTCCATATTTCATTCACTGTAGCTCTCTTCCATGCAAGTCTCAAAGATAAGCTGTAAAATACAAGACGATCATGAGATACTCGTGTTGCAGTGTGACTTATCCTACACTGCTTTTAATTCACTTCACTGTTAATTTCATCACTAAAGAACTCCAGAACAACTCAGTATTTTAGTAATTCTTCAGTTTTGTTTGGATTTTATGTATTACTCCACCTAATTCCACGTGCTTCTGTTCATTTCAATAATCACAACAGATTTGGCACAGTCCTATAATTCACCTTTCCACAGAATCATTAAGGTTGGAGATCTCCAAGATCATCCAGTCCAACCATGAATGCAGCACCACCTTATTGGTGCCTAAACCATATTCCCAAATTCTACATGCAGATGCCTCTTGAACACTTCCAGAGGTGGTCAATCCACCATCCCCCTTCTGAGAAACTTATTCCTAAGCCTGATGACTCTTTCAGGGAAAAAAATTCTAATATGTAAAAAAAACCTCTGGTGCAACTTGAGGCCATTTCTTCTTGTCCAGTCACTTGAGACATGGCAGGAGAGACCAATCCCCACCTCACTACAACCTCCTTTCAGAGCTGGAGGGAGCAATGAGGTCCTCACTAAGCTTACTCTTCTCCAGGCTCAACTGCTAAACAGTTCTCCCAGCTGCCCCTTCTAAGAGAAGTTTTCTAGACCCTTCACCAAATTCATTTCCATTCTGTGGCCCACCTCCAGACCTGAATGTCCTTTCTGAAGTGAGGGGCCCAGAACTGGACACAGCACTTGATGTGTGGCTTCACCAGTGCTGAACAATCTCTTCCCTAGTCTTGTTGGCCATGATTTTCTTCATACAGGCATTTGTTTACTCTCCCACTGTGGTATCAGATGAGGTTTGCAAGGGAGTCATCTACTAGGGTGAGGAAGAGGCAGGACAAGCAGCAATCCTCAGCAGCTAGAGAGCCAGAAAGAGTTCATGTCATGTAAATATGCTTCCTGTCCTTTGGAGCATGGCTTTGCAAAGGCAACACCACTAGTGCAATAATGAAGCAGTAAGTGAACACAGGCAGAAGGCTCCAAATAAGACAGGTATTGGGCAAGGAACACATACCTTAAATACTGCCCATATTTCTCAGCCAGAGGTGAGGGAAGAAGTCCCTTGCACAGTATTAGTGGGAGCTTTATTAGGAACATGAGTGAGTGTGGTCCAATTCCTTCAGCTGCCTCAGGGACTCAGGCTGGCACCTGATTTTGTTTGTTTAAAGTAACCCCAGGCTCCAGAGCACCGCAGGGCTGGGCTCCTTCTGTCATTTCCCAGGTAAGAATGGATAAGCCCCATCAGGCTCATAACTCACAAGGAGAACAGGCTTCCCTCACCAAAAAACACTTCTGCTTCCAGGTAGCCAAGCCACAAAATACACGACATGTCTTAGGAATCCAAAGAGCAGGGAAGAGTAGGGACCTGCCCCTGAAGGCCACAGCACTCAATTGCTGGAAGCAGCTGAGCAAAGCCAAGCTTCTGCAGCTTCAAGGATTCTGCAGCTTCAAGGATTCTGCAGCTTCAAGGATTCTGCAGCTTCAGCATCAGAAGCCCCTACTCTCCCCATCCATTTCAATCACTCACAAGCTGGCCACCCTCCCCCTTTAAGTATGAATGCACATTTAGACGCTCTCCCCAGCCCAGAAAACACCTGGCTATGGAACATCAGAGGGAAAAAGCTTGACAGGCAAAGGACAGTTCCTGTGGAGCACATCACTTTAACCCCACCATGAGAGCTGGTAGGGGGACACCCCATGAGGGGACCAGCTGTTCAGTGCTGTTGCAACCAGCACTGCAAGCCTAGAGGGAATCTGGCTAGCAAAGAGGACTGGATATTCTGGGACTTCCGTGCCAGGTTCTGGGACAGCTCCAGCTGAGGTTAGCCATTGGCTGCTTTACAGCAGGTGGATAAAACATGGGTGGTGGGGAGACAGCTCTTGCCCCTTTCGCTGATAGCAAACAGCTTTTTCAGCAGGCCAAACTAAACACAAAGGGTTTGCCCCTATAACAGGGCACTCAAGAGTTGCCAAGCAGCCACAGCAGAGCACATCCAGGTGCAGATTGTTCCTTCAGTCTATGAGGGAAGCATGTTTGTTTTGCAAGACAGGAGAGATGTGCTCCACTACTTTTGACTCCCACCCTAGGGAAGGCTGTGCATCACCATTCTGTTTCTCCACAGATCTAATCATCTGCTTCATCTTTTTACCTTTCAAAAAGCTGCAGCAAGGAGCAGCCTGGTAATAAATTTGTTGCATCTTACATTTTAGATCCTCAACACAGTCAGCAAACTTCTCTCCCACACACTAGGCTGGCCAGAACAATTTTTCCCAAACAGGCCAGGCTTGGCCTGCAATACTCCTTGGAAGATGCAATCTCAAAGCCCCAGGCACACCTGAGCATCTCTGCAAACATGGAGCTTGCTAAGGAATGGTCTCCAGTTGCCCCACATCTAGATCTGGAGTGAGCTGCCACAGAAAATAAGTCCAGTTTTGGAAGAGGTGCATCTCTTAGCAGCAGATGGGATCAGGCAGTCTTTGTCCTCATCACTGGTCTTTTCAGCATAAGGGAAAAAAAATATCACAGGAGTAATATTCTTACAAGAGTAACAATTACAAGAGTAATTACAAGAGTAAAATTCTGAAGTAATAAATTCAGAGTTTCCCTACAAGAACCTGTGAAATTCATTAGCAGCTCACAAACAGAGGGAATTCTCCATTTGAGGTCTTTTCAGAGAATGAGACAGTACAAAAGTTAGTGCAGTAAAGCATAGAAGACACATTTTCTGGAGCTGCAGGCCACTATTAGACTGCAGGAAGGTTTATATGAAGGTTCTATTTAAAGTCTTCAAATAAAGGGTCAATAACAATAAGAATACATAAATGTTTATACACATTAGCAAACACATAAGCCAACACATAAATTGCTTATGCCCATCCATAATACCTACTTTCATCTCATTTGTATTACATACTCCCCACATCCATGACATGCTTAGGAGGATCCATTCAACAAATTAATCTGTGATACAGATTAAGCATGACCTAAATTTCAGTCTGCATCTCTCATGTGCTCTCATGGGACAAAGATTTTATGCAGAGAGCTCTGGTCGCTATAGGTGGCCTCTGTGTTCATAGAAGCTGCTGCACATCTCGGGTATCTGCCTGCCTGGATGCAGACGCAGCTTGAGCATCACTTCATGTGAGCTCAGGGCTCACCAGGGCAGACATGCTCCAACATCCCTTTTTCTCCTTTCAGCCATATTTCAGCCATATTTCACAGACACAAGTATCAAAACAAAAAGGAAAAAACAAACAAACAAATTTTAAAAGCCCCAATATGAACATCACTGCTTGCATTCTTCATCTTGGCTGCCTTGATGCTACAGCAAGCAGAGCATCAGGGCAAAGTGGGAGGGAGCATGTGCAAAGAGAGACAGAGGGAAAACAGATCACACAAAGAGGAAATAAAAACACAAACCAAAATGTGTAACAGACAAGATCAGCAGCAAAAGAGGCAAATTTGGGAGACAGGCATTCATGATCTTGACAGGTGAAGCAATGCAAGGAGCTGGTATATGACTGTGGGTTTCAGCAAATACTGCGATGCTCTTGTTCCCATCCAAACAGCTGCCCCATGAATGCCTTCTCTGTGCCTCTCTATCTGCCTTTGCTGAAACCAGGATGCAGCAGCTCCCAACGCAATAGGCAGCCTTTAAAAACTCAGTGACAACCTGTGAGCCCATGGAGGGCAGCTCTGACAGATGGGCAGGGCTGGATTTGGCTGCAGGGGCTGTAGGCTCCTGCCTGCCGCTCACGGCCCAGCGCATTAGCGTAAGCGGCCTTCCTCGGGTTCATCACTTCAGCAATCACATAATCCCTGGGATTTAGGCAGCAAACACAGTGCCTGCTCAGCTAAGGTTCAAAAAAGGTTGTGAGAGGTACAAAAGAAGGAACCAGAGGAGGACTGGCTTGATCCCAGTGTGATACAGGATACCAGCAGCTGGGCAGCACTGAGAATCCCATTTACAAAACCCACAAGCTTCAGATGCATCAGGGAGATGATGTGATTCCAGCTGTGTAAAGCTGGAATTCATGGCACCAGATGTAAATGCCAAAACAACAGTTAATCCCCAAGATTGCCTGTGCCATTCATGAAAAGAAATGAGGCACCTTCTATCCCCTCTGGAAGCTGTTGTCTGACACTGGCTAGATAAGCTGCCCCTTTCCCTTCATCAGTTCTAAGGGGGTACTGGGTTTACCAACCCAGATACAAATTTCTTTGTCATAAGCATAGAAACTTAAATGAAACTAATCCCCGGATATCTCACACGTGGCACTTGCTTTTCATGCTACCACAGGCCTGCTCCATCTCAGCAGCCCATCATCCAAGATGAATAAACTTCACTTTGACAGTGATATTTAAAAATATGCATCTTCTGCACCACTTCAATAAAGTCTGAAGGCAGTGGCTTTATGTAATAATTAACAACTGTTTGGGGAAATTATTCATTAAGTTTTAAGGGCAACATTATTTGTCATACTTGTCCTAATTAAGATCAACACCAAGGAAATGCGGCTGCCTTCTGGGAAATTACTCTTCTTGCAGACAGTACAGGAAGCCTCTTGAAAAGTGAAGACTTAGGAACAAGTGCCTGATTTTGAGAAAAGGTTTTTCAGATACTAGAGGGACTTGGGTGAGCTCTCTTATGGACTTCCAAGAAAGACCAATCCACCCATTCAGGAATCTGTACCCACAGTATCATGCAGAGAGGCTGGATGCACACTGAAACCCCAGCTAACAACATATTCCATCATACTTCAGCACTGACCTGATGCTTCCACACCTCAAAGCTCATTCCAAGGCATCAGCACCACTAGCAGAGCTAACAAAACCAAGCTTTAACAACCTTCAGCTCTGTGAATGGAACCACAGCCCTGTAATACAAAATGAGGCTAATGATATTTTTTGGACATATGGATCTGGGTAACACAAATGACACAGTGATTCAGCTTAATTATAAGCTTCCTGTTAGAAATATCAAGGTTCCTCTGATGGCACTGTCAATTGTTCCTCTGACTCACCCAGTTGTTCCTGTAACCTGTCAAAACAAAACCCTCTTTGACCCTTAAGGTATAAATAATTAAAGAAACCATTATTTTGAAAGAGTACCTAGCAATCCACAGTTGCTGGAACACCATAGTAACACACACAGGGAATTACAACATTCTGCTTAAGGACAGTGGCTTTTATTACAATCTCCACTCCCTGAAAGACAGCCATAAAACACCCATTCATCCCTCATTTGGAAGAAGCACATTAACTCCCCACACCTTCATGGTTCCAGCAAGGTCAGATAGATCATCACTAGTCAAGGGTGAATCAGAAGTCCACGCATTCCAGGCCAATCTTACAAGGTCAGTAGTTCAGAAAGTCTTGCTCATTTGACACACAGGCTTGAACCTTCCTACAAGTTAGTTCTACCTTAGAGCACAGAGCTAGAGACCCAGCGGGAAAAATTCAAGGACACTACACCCATTTCCATCTCAAAGCCTGACCCTTCCACAGGACCCTCATCCCCAGGTTCAGGGGAAAAAGATATTCATGGTAAACAGAAAGACAAGTCAGCCCACATCAAAACAATTCTGAGCCTCAGCAGAACCTCCAGCACAAAGCAAGAAGCAGCCTCCTTACCAGAAAGCTCTACAGGCTCCCAAAGTAAGAATGGCTTTTTTTTTTTAAAGCCATGTTTTCAACTTACCTCTCAGGAGGTCTCGAACATGATTTGCAAAGCCTCAGGACCAAGTGGGCTCCCACAGCACACAACAGAGCATCACCCCAGGATCCTGGGAGGCATTAAGGCAGCAGTCAGTTAATTAGGGTAGGGTTTGCAAGAGCCTCCCAGCCTTCTCTCACAGACAATACGGAGTGGCAGCATTCACTTCATCAAGGGCAGGATCGAGTTATTTGTGATTCACAGTAGCCCACTTCTTCCTCCTCAGGTTTTTGTCTCTCCTTGGCATAAACAAGTTGAAAAGCCTGTGCAGCTAATTCCCAAGTCCTACACAACTGTGAGACTTCCTTTCCAATCTCCCTTTGCTGAACTCTAAAATGCTACATGGGGCATTAACAACCCCCATAATAAACCCTCATGGGTACGACTTTGAGATCTATTTTTTCCATTACTCTGTCTTCTATTTTATTTAAGAACTTGATTTTGGAAGACACAAAAGGCCTGATTTGCAAAGATGCTGTGATTGAACAGGGAGGGGGGAACAGAGATGTACAACTCTTTTGAAAATCACATCTCACACCGTGAAACCAAACACCAAAAAATTACCAGTGAGAACTCTATTTTTAGCTATCCTGTGTCATAATATCCACCATTCCCAAGCAAACTTTCTGGCAAACATTTAGAGCGAGTCTCACAATCCCATGCTTTGTCAACAGAGCTCAGTGATTACCTAGAGCAGCTGCAGGCACAGCACCTGCAGCACTGCAGACAGCATCGCTTCAGCTCGTTACCATGGCACTTCTAGGTGGATTTTGCCTGTTTTCATGTAAAGGAGTCAAGATAAAGCTACTATGTTTTTAATATGCGATAATCAGGGCACAACTAAACCCCAAATAAAATGGCTTGCAGGGCTCATCTAAGCCAGGGGAAAGTGAATTTTCACACCAGGAATTTGTGGCAGCTCTGAAGTGTACTTGCTCTTGGAGAGCTTTTCCTGGATGGGTGTTGGTATAAGTCACAGCCAGAAGCAGATGCTGCTGCGCATAGGGATGGTGAGGCTGCAGCGGGAAAGGCTGAGGTTGGGCACCACACTGCAGCCAGCCCCAGCCCCTGACAACAGCCACATCCCAGCACCTGTCTGCTGGCCGCAGTATGAAAACAGGTTCAGTCCTCAAAGCCACCCAGATAAACGCCCCACAGGGAACCCCTGCACTCGTGCAGTTCAGGAGATGTAACATCTCAGTTTACAGAACAGCCATTTAAAATGAATTTTAGATGAACTACCAGCTCAGCAACACATGCGGTTTTTGCTACAAATCAGATGCACCCCCACCTTCTACCGTTGTTTAAGTATCGTTAAGGTGCTTTTGTTCAGCAGCAGAGGTTCAGGCCTAATGAACTCACCTTTAACCCCTCAGCCTCAATTCACTATGTGATTGCACCCAAATAATTATTTGCACACTGACACTACCCTGAGCTGAGAACCAACCCCAATTAGAGGATCTGTAGGACAGAGTGGAAAGCCCCTCTCTGCTCTCTTCTCACCCCATTAAATCCACCTTTCTGCTTGGACTGCTTGTATCTGCTGGAGGCTTCAAGGAGAGCCATGACCTTGATTTCTGAGGGAAGAAGTTAAGATTAACAGACATTAGTTCTCTTTCTACTGAGGGCACTTGGGGTGGCACCCTAAGTCCTTCTCTACAGGAGCTATACTGCTTGTTTGCTATGGCCCCAGCACGCCAAAAAGAGCACAGCACAGTCCAGAAAGGGCTCTCAGGGAAGTGAATGAAAGAGAGCACAAACAGAGGTCTGGCATTCACTAAAATACATGACACATCTACAAGAAAACCACTCCCACCCTCAGCTGTCATGTTGCATAGTGAATTAGCACACACGATGCACTTCATTCAGTCACATGTCTGTGAGGTGGTAAGAAAAGCATCCATGCTGCAGAACAGGCAGCTCCCCCCAAAAACACGGCAGCCTGTACCTCAATGACGGGACCAGTCTGCTACAAAATCCTGAGCAGAGCCGGATTTGCACATGTAATCTCTTGTCCTGCACTCAGTAAACAAGCCAGTGTGGACCATACTTACATTCCCGTAGGGAGGGAGGGCTCCTGCAGCCCAGCTCTCCCCCAGGTGTGACAGCCACCTGGCACTCCATAAACAGCCAGCGCTCGGCAGTGTCACCTGAACTGCTGCAGCAGCTGCTGCTTTCTTTACCAAGGAGCCCCCCTGGTGACAGCCACATGTACTGCTTGCAACAGGGAACGTGTTACGGCACAAACTACTCCAAAATAAGACCCTTGATTAACTGCTGTGGCAGGGCTCAGACGAAGAACATCTGAGGTAGCAGAGCAATGGCGTGTGTGCGGGCTCGAGGAGGGGTGGCAGGTCACGGGAACACCCATTCCTGGAGATCCCCAGAACCACATGTGCCACCCCAAGGGGCACGGCAACACCCTGCCAACCAGCCCCTGCCTGCTCACCTCAACACAGCCTCTGGGACCAGATGTGTGATGACTGGTTTTGGAAAGACCTTTCCTAAATGGCTTCTTCAAACAAAACTACTCCATCGTGGTGAACAACTTTCCCTAAGCCACACAAAATTCGCCCCACCTCCCCCCCGGGGAACCTGCAAAGCTACACTTGAGTGTAAAGGCATATTTAAATGTTTCACAATCTGCTTTTGCATGTGTTATTTTGGGATATAAGTGAAATCACATCTGCTTCTTGAATATCTACATAGCAATATTTAACATTTTATTTGAAATATTTTTGCTTTAATTCATTTAAATGCAACCGAGCCATCCAACTATTTCACATATAATCCCAGGGATTTAGTAGCCACAAGTGCAGCATCACAGCTAAATAATGGAAAGGTGGCAAAATTAAAACTTACCATAAAATTAGCCTATTTAGCATAGTAAATAGCTTTTCAATTTTACAAGGGATAACTATTTTATGAAAATGTGTATTAAAAATAATCCTGTTAGGTTGCCCAACATTTGTCAGTCTTAATCTACACACTGCAATAAACCCAGATCAGAATAACTTTTCCAAAGTCTGTATATCTGTACATATTTATAGTATTATCAAGACTAACTGCAATAGTTATATCAATAGAATGAGATGCAATTTTCACAAGCAGTAATTGAAACAGCAAAGTTATTGCTAAGCCTCCAATAAACCTAGTGTGCTCTGCCTAAAGTTATTACCAAATCCAATATACACTTAATATTTCAATTTCTTTTATGGGTGAATTACATTTAGTCCTTCTTATAGCTGACATTGCTTTTAAGTGACATTGCAGAAATTTACAGCCAGTTCACTGAACCGAACACTTGGCCCAGCCAATGCTTCCCTATCTGGAAATGTTCCTTTTTAATACACTCCCTACCTCTAACCCTGTTTCTTACCTTCACCCAACACCTGCTCATTGTTCCAGAGCTCCCCTGGGAAGC
Source organism: Chamaea fasciata (assembly GCF_029207755.1). Taxonomy (NCBI): domain Eukaryota; kingdom Metazoa; phylum Chordata; class Aves; order Passeriformes; family Sylviidae; genus Chamaea; species Chamaea fasciata. Next base: position 99,313,353 of record NW_027094088.1, on the reverse strand, counting down.
CACCACTGCCTGCTGAATGTTAGCTTTTAAAGCAAGGAAATGCAGGGGGTTTGTTATTTCTTTTCTAAGGCTCACCTTGAAAATAAGTTCAAGAGATAAATCATCCAATTAAATACCGAGACAGGGATGTGGAAATTCAACTGTCACCATAATCTTTGCAACTTACAGAACCAGGATTAAACTAAAGCAGGTGGCAACTCATGACTGCTGTTTGTGTCCTGAATCAGAAGAATACAATTCAATGCGTCCCAGACCCAGGGCTAGGAAGATGGAGATCCATTCTGAAGCACTTAAACATACTTACTGCAAGCTCCTAGATCACATAAAACCAAAATCATTACAGGAAGTGCTACACCCACCACAAAAAAAACACTGCTGAAGCCAAATGCTTCATCTTGATTTTGAATCCTGTCAGGACTTTGCTAGTTGAGTATTTAGGAGATAAATACTGACAAAATATTTTCCTTTTAATGAGGCACCATCTTCCAGAGAGAAGCAGGGAAGCTTTGGCCAACACCAGTCAGAAAGCAGACTATCTGCAGTCCCTGGCAGTAGAGCAGCCCACAAGGCTGCAGGATGCTGGAAAACAGGAGACACAAGGTTGCTGTTTGCTGTTGCCCTGGATTTACATGAGCTCACAAATGCCTGAGAGTTAGAACACTGGGTAACACCTAGGAGCTGGATTCTGACAGCTGACTGAAAGGACAAACTAGGTAGGTAGCTCCCTACCTAAGAAAAGGATGGGAAAAACACCTGGCAATGTGGCTAAAGGTATCAGAAACGACCAGCAAAATATGAAATAAAATGCTGTGTAAGTGCTGTGTAAAAGCTCAACTGCCAAAGATGCAGATGACCACAAAGTAGGAATGTGGAATGAACAGAAATGCACTGTCCTTCCCTGGTGCTGCACCTTTCCTTTGGAGCCAGGGATCCAGAGGTACCCTTGAAATGTAAAACCAGTGTGTGTGACACATATTTGGACCTTTTTCCTATTCGCTTAATCTTCTGCCATTCTTCATGTAAGGATTGTTTAACCAAAGAAACCAAGACTATGTGGATCAGAGGATCTCAGTAACACTCCAAAGGGATGAATTCCTAACAAAAACCAGCTGTCCATCAGCAAACAGGACATAAGACTTAACTCTGTAGCTCCCAAACCTTTCCTGATGAAAGCATTTACTTCTCATAGTACATTATGCACAAAAGAGGGGCCAAAGCTCCAAGAGGTAATCAACAGCTTAAACTAAAGCAGGCTGTGAAAAATAGGCTTAGAATAAGACAACTCCATTCACTCCCTGCTTCTGCCAGGCAAAATTTCTGATTGACTGGTGTGGAGGAAGTGCTTATCTCTTCAGGGATCACACCAGACTGTTAATGTGCTTTCAGATTCACAGGCTGACTGTGCCCTGTGGCAGGCACAAGCAGCTGCAATTGTTCTCTGACCTCTTCTGGACACAAATTCCTGGTAATCACCCCAAGAAATTTCAGAAATCAGGGAATTTTCTACTTCTACTTGTTAGACTCTGATGTTGCAGTTACTTCCTGAGGACAAGGCTGACATTAGGTTACTTTTTACTCCTCCACATTGTCAAGATTTCAATGTTTGACGTGTAATGTAAAGTGAAAATGTGTCAATTAAGGAGTTACGGAAGTTTTCTTACCTGAACCCATGTGTTTGGCTTTTTTAACAAATTACAAAAATAAAATGTAACTAGAGGAACTATGCTTGAGGTTACTCTCCTCCCGTTTTTATCTGCTGCTATTAAAAGTCTTTAATTTTAACAGCAATCAAGAAACCCAGGGGATAGCTAGGGATCGGTTTTGCATAACTTTACCACCGACATTAGAGCGTTGCCGTTGCATCATCAAATACATCCAGTTTTACTTACCCCTCAGGATTTTTTCCTCTACTGGCCCAATCATTTTCCACTTTTCTGTGGCAATTGCAGACAGCCTACCAGACAGCCATTCTGATTCACACACACAAAAAAAAAAAATCTGCACTTTCATCACTTCAAATCTTGCCTGGTTCTCCAAATTCCATTTCAATATATATTCCAAAGGGCCATTTAAATTTTCATTGAAATTTATTTGGGGGAGTATTCGTTTTTTTGGGGTTTTTTTTTTTTTTTTGAAAGAAATAAAAGACTTATCTCCTCAATTCTTAAGAGGATCAAGTGTCCAAACAACTGGTATCACAGTCAAATTGGAAAGTAATCCGTTTTCAGTAAACAAGTGTTTCATCAAGACTTTGACATAATCTGTTCAAACTAAGCAACAGCACAAGACATTTCAATCCCTGTGAGAACAGAGAATTAAAAACAGGTGGGATCAGATGAACAGCTTTTCTCCAGACTGCACAGGAAAAATTGACTTGCATTACAGCAGGTACATATACCAAAACTAAGGCATTTAGACATCAGCACGAATAAGATCAACAGCAGCCACAGCAAGCCTTGTTCTCCTGTTGAATGACTTCTAATTCCTATCTAATCTATCTCTAATGCGTGCACAACCACAGTATCTATTACCCCATAAGAGCAATGCTTGGCTAAAAGAGACATTCTTCCTACCTCCCATTATAACTGATTACTTGGCCATCATATCCATTCCTAGCAGTCTTCCTATATTATGCTGAAAATAGTCCCAGTTCTTATTTCCCAGGATTGCAGACAGATTAAATCTTTCTGTCCTAATTGTTTGCATATTGATCCTTTGCACATACCAAGAATCAAATGGGAAGAAATGGCTGTAATACAGGTAGACTCTACTCATAGATCAGAAGTTTTATCCTTTTTCTACATCATCTAAGTATATGAATTAACAGATTTGAATATAAATTGAATGCTGCTAAATCATACTATGGTCCAAACTAATCTCAGTATTTTATTACTGCCTCCTTTGTTCTCTAAACAGCATAGCCTTAACACTCCGACTTCAGATGCTTTTATCACTTAATTTGATCAAAGCTTTGGCTGCCAAGAGAAGCAAAGAAAAAGCACAAAGCCCAATTTGCAGAGAAGGAAATGCTGGTATTTAGGCAGAAACAAGCATTAAATTTCAGTGCTTCAAAATAATGTGTCTGGCTGTCCAATTTAGCACATCCCTATTCCAGTTCCTAATACATTTTTCTCAGGCCACTGAAACCACTGACCTGCTAGCAGCATCACTGCTGCAAGGCCTTTATTAGAGTTGTCAGTTTACAGTCCTCCATCTTGCATTCCAGACTTTGCAGGTTAGGATTTTTTAATTATTTATTGGAGTTTTCTCCCTAGGATAGCCTTATGCATCCTGCTAGTTTCAGACTCAAAGGAAGAGCAGTCACACACCACCACCTTCAGTGCAATCAAGAGCAAAGGAGCAAAGACCAGCAAGCCAGTTAATTTTACACCAAGGCAGCCTATCTCAAAGAAGCACCACAAATACAGTGCTTTAAAAGAGGGAGCACTTAAGCAGCAAGAAACAGAGTTCTTTCCTGTGAAGGAAAAAGTTTTGAGTTCTATAAAGCTTATTCACTTTAACTATGCTCGAGGAAAAAAAGGCTTGCAGAACATTCCTTGTTGGATATAGACAAAATCATGGATAACGTCCTCTTGTACAGTGAGGCAGTAGCCATTTTCAGTCTATTCCACTGTCATTTCATCTCACTGCAGATCATTTCCAGGAACTCTGAGCCCAGAAGGATTCCTCCACAGACCATACACCTTACACCAGTCATATAAAGCATATTTATTTTTACTGCTCAGTTTAGAGTGGAAAAAACATGTTATAGTGTATACATTGTTTTCACTACTGTTTTGTATTAAAACCAAGACTTAACTGGCATGATGCAAAGCTCAGAATATTGCATCAGCGTGAATTAGCTGAATTTACCCTGAAACATCATCTGTTTAGTGCAGTCAGTCTGAAAGTCAGAGCTAAGCACAACAATTTCATTTGACATCTATCAACCACGTGACTGAGCAGCTATTTCCTGAAGACCTTGCACTTCCTCAGTAAAACTGTAATTCAAAAAGAAGTCAGCACAAAACTTTGTCCATTGGAGCACTGAAGCCAGTACAACACTGAGTCCAACATTTATTACATGAAATACTGTTCCCAGGTATTAAAGAAAAAGCAATCAAGTCCACAAGCCACCTGCATCTTATTTTTCAGTACCCAGGACATCCAGTTTAGTTCTTTATCTTTTATACCAAGTTTCTTCCTGTTCTTTGATATATTTTAAGATGAATAGTTTCATTCACAGCACCATTTTTAAATTACATACCCAGAAAGAAGCTCAAGTCATAAAAGGTTAGGCTGCAAAAGATTTTGACATGCATGACTATGGATGAATATTACAAGACAGCTGTTTATTTTAAACATTAAAGTGCCAGGTTTATGTACAAACTATTAAAATAGTAAAAATGGTAAACTTAAAACCTGCTAAAAAAGCAGTGAGGTCATCACGTAGTTGCCCCCAGAGTTTTCTACAGACTATTCAACAAATTTACAACTGGAATTAACTTTTCCTGTTTATGGTGAGAACAGAAGCAGCCACGGGTCAATGCCCACAACCTCTCATCTTGTAGAAGGAAGTCCCTGTATCTGTCATGGAGTGGAGTAGCATGTGCTCTAAGATACACCTGAGCATTTTATGCATTAACACCATTGGAAAAATCTAATTAAAAGAGGTTTTACTGCTGGAGCTAAACCAGCCTTCTAAAGTATACCAATATCACCACACTTCACAAGAGTGGGATTTCAGTACAGGAGTCAAGTCACTATGACTCAGCACACTGAGTGCTTCCCTGCAAACAGGGCAGGATGCACATTAATGCACACGGTCCCAGGTCACCTAAAATTCCGCATCCAGAGTGAAGGAGTTGTCTGTGGGCTTTGACATGACTCCCATCCTCTGATATTCACCTACTCGCTTCTCAAAGAAATTTGTCTTGCCTTCCAGAGAGATGTTTTCCATGAAGTCAAAAGGATTCTCCGCTTTGTAGATCTGAAATAGAAAGGCAATTCTACAGTCACCACAGGTGGTTGCATTCTGAGTATGCAAGAGCATTAGAGATCAGTTGGAAAAAGCCTAATAGCAGCATCAGCAGGCTTACTAAGTAGTGAACAAAAATCTCTGCCCCCAAGCCTTTTCTACTCTATTTGTTCCTGTCTTCTTTTAGCTGCAGTAAACAGAAGCACAACTACTAATACAGCTTTTTCTATATCATCCTTTTGCTCTTCCTTCTGTGGGTCTCCAAACAGAACGTAGCAGCAGAACTGCTAAATCATTTTACAAGTTAAAACAATATTGCTGCAGCCAATTTAGGATTTGGATTTCTGAAGGAAATTAACATTATCTTTTTTCCTCAAAAAATATTCAATGTATTAGAGCCTTACCTTGTTAAATCCCAGTTCCAACATGAGCCGGTCTGCCACAAACTCAATGTACTGTTTCATTAAAGTGCAGTTCATGCCAATCAGATTTACAGGCAGTGCCTCCGTCAAGAATTCCTGCAGATAACAAGCATTTTATGTACTGAAACTGGTATTCACTCTCTATCATCTAGGTTAATTTTATGCCAAACAGCTCTGTTGATTGCAATTAAGTTCCTAAACAAGAGGCAGACAGATACCTGCTCTATGAGAACGGCATTCATAATGATTTCCTTTACTCTCTCCTCTGATGGTTTGTGTATCAAGTGCTTGAACATAAGGCAGGCAAAATCACAGTGCAAACCCTGGAAAAAGTTTCAGAAAATTATTTCAGGAACAGATTTAAAAGAGCACAGAGTCAGTGGCATCACCTTTGCTATGTTACTCTTTCCTACACACAACTTTCTGCCTAACCAGAAGGCGTCATAAGCAAGTTGTGCCAGTGCGGGGCACAGCAGCTGCCAGTATTGGTGAGAACCCTCCAACTACTTTAGAGAAAGTAAAATGCCAAGTTCATTCATATGCTTCTGCAAGATCCACAGTGACACATGTTTACACACTTTAGTGAGCTTTATAGTCTGTCTGTTTCTAAATATACTTCTGTTTTAAAATATGGGCTCCAATTGAGTGTCATTACTTTGAGCTAGTGTGGCACATTACCATCTTAACTGCTAGAATTTGACTCATACCTCATCTCTACTGATGAGTTCATTAGAAAAAGTGAGTCCAGGCATTAATCCTCTTTTCTTCAGCCAAAAAATTGATGCAAAAGAGCCAGAAAAGAAGATTCCTTCCACAGCTGCAAAGGCTACTACACGTTCTCCTGTTAAAAGAAGATTGATAGTAATACCACACAGAAAACTTGACAGGACTGATACACAAAAGTTGCAACCTACATCCTGCAAAGCAAATGAAGTTGATTCTGCCTAAGTGTACTATGGCCTGTGCTTAAAAAAAGATTTCTGATCATTAAACAAAATGAACATGAGAGCAAGTAGGAACTAATCAGAGTGGCTACTACTAAGTAGCTGAAGCCAAGGCTCCTTCCCTTCAGGGGGTCAAACCTCAATACTATCCCCCTTTTTCAGACGGCTCACTAAAAAGAGCACACATTTTGGCAGTTGATTTCAGGCAGTGTCTGCTCATCTTTGGCAATGAAAAATGTTTCGATACTAGTGAAATCATGATCTATACCATCTCACCTTTGAAGCAAGACATGAGGAATCACCAGGCAGAGGAGCCTCCATGTCTCCAGCCAGACATGTCTACTTGGCTATAGATGGCTATGACATGTCCTGACATGTGGCAGCAATTTAGTTTGATCATATAGTCAGGCATATGTTGATTGCCACATGACCTTATTATTCATGATATCAGCAATTTTACAATGATTTCCTGTCAGTAGCTCATGTGAAGATGAAAATTATTTTCTTCACATCCACAATTATACCAGTGTCTCATACTGGAGAGCATGTACTGTCTCTGTGACAGCAATAATCCCTGTTAACTGTGAAGTCTGGAGAAATGGTGGTTCCTCTATCTTTAGGAGGGGAATTTCACTTTGTTTTCAATAGATGTACTCACCATATGTTGCTTTCTTGTCCCCAATCCAGCACAAGGCCCAATCTGCCTTCTTTTTAACACATGGTAACGTTTCAATAGCATTGAAAAGAAATTCCCTGAGAAAGATAAAACTCATTAGGATTAGACATCAGCACAACCAGCAGAATAAAGATTCACTGCCATAAACTGTCTTGATCACTTAAACATGCTCTGCGCCTTCATTCTGGTAATTGTCCTTCCCCCTCTTACCTGGCACCAATCTAGCTCTACTTCTTCCAATCAACTACTTTTTCCTTCACATACCCATCACATCAACACCAGTTCACATGAATTCCCACTACTGTATCAAGGGGAGAAATGTTTCACCAAGTGTACTTTAACAAGGCTGTCAAAACTAGATATTAACCAGGATCCACTTTACAGTATGAAGGCATCAGACCTCTTACGTAAGCCACTCTTGCTACAATTTAGCATCCCAGAGTAGAAATGACACAGCAAGCTTTTAAAGCAGCAGTAAAACTCACTTAAAACTTAATATACTCCCCTTATTTCACTGCTCCATCTTTTACATTGTGTAATTCCTTTATTTCAGTACATAGTGATTTCAGTTTCACTCTTAATGTAAGCAAGATCTTACGCCTCAGAGGAAAAAGATATTGTGAAGTAAAACTGCTCTTTAACAGCAGTAGCTTTTTATATGTGAAATTTACATCCTAAAATTAGCCTCAAAACTGGAGAACAACTGACATGCATTAGTTAAATTCTGAATATTTACTGAGTTCTGAACTTTTCAACATCAAGCAATACAAACCTCTCTTTAGAATCCTTAATGTAGGTGTCAATAAGAAGACTGTACATTTCTGAATGTATATTTTCCATGGCAATCTGGAAGCCATAGAAACAACGAGCTTCTGTGACTTGTACTTCTTGACTGAACCGCTCCACCTAGAGGAAATAAATAAGCATTTGCAGAAGTGTTTGTGATTTGCAGGTTAGAGGCATTAATGTTGCATGGACCAGTTACTGATCAGCCCACAAAATCTTCAGATTAATTTTAAAGATGCAGGTTACTAACACCAATATGCAAAGCAGCAAGCCCTCAGAATTTCAACTCAGGTGTTTTTTTGCCCCATGGGAAATGGGAAAATATCTTAGTTTTACTTATACCCTTTATGGGGGGCACAGAGGGCACAAGCAGAGCATGGGCCGGGAAACAGCTGTTACTGTAGGGCAGCACTCAGCACCCAATGGGGAGTGAGCAAACTTGGAAATTACAAAACTGACACCAATTAGTTAATTTACACAGGACTGCCCTATGCATTCTAACGGTGTAACACTCCATGATCCAGCAAACCAGCTGGATCAGCCACAGAAGGCATGCTGGACATGTGAGTTGTCTGGTTATCTACCCAAAGTCATTTTTCTGTCGGGACTTTTTACACACTCACCAGGTTCTCGTTGACAATGCCATCACTGGCAGCAAAGAAGGCGAGGACATGAGAAATGAAATATTTCTCCTCAGGCTTCAGGGACTCCCAGTGCTGGAGGTCTTTGGAAAGGTCCACCTAAAACATTGCAGGATAAATAAGGAACTAATTATTCTCCGGTGGGAGGCCCGTCCCTGAGCGCCGGGGCAGGAGGGGCCGCGGGCGCCCACCCCTCACCTCCTCCGCCGTCCAGAAGGAGGCCTCGGCCTTCTTGTACATCTGCCAGATGTCGTGGTACTGGATGGGGAAGATGACGAACCGGCGGGGGTTCTCCCGCAGCAGCGGCTCCTCCTCCTCCACGCCCCGCGGCACCTGGAATGGCGGGAGAGCGGCTCGGGCTGGACTCGGGGCGGTGCCGGGCCCGAGGGAGACTGAGGGGCTCGGCTCGGCCGAGACCCCCGAGAGGGAGAAGAGCTGGCAGGACGGGAAGACCACTCCGAGGGAGAGGGGCTGGGCAGGGCGGAGAGACTCCCCTGAGGGAGAAGGGACCCCCCTGAGGGAGAGGGGCTGAGCCGGGTGTGGTGGTGCAAGGCCCGGCGAGGACCAGCGGGCTCGGTCGGGGACAGAAAGGAGAGACCACTCATGGGGAGAGAAGAACGGAGCGGGGGTTGCAGGAGCCTCCGGGAAACAGGACAAGGGCAGGCGGGGTGCCCGGGCGTTCTACACTCACCGGATTGCTGTCGCCCTCCTGGAAGATCTTGCGGGCCGTCTTGCTGGCCAGGACACGGGCGCTGCTGAGCGCGGGGGGCTGCGGGGAGAGACGGGCAGGGTGAGCGCGATGCGGCGCTGCCGGGCGGGGGATGGGAGGGCGGGCGGGAGCTCACCGTGTTCTCCTTGTCGCTCAGCACCAGGCCCTTCATGGGCGACAGACTCTTCATAGGAGACTGGCTCTTCTTGGGCGACACCCGGGGCTGATCGTGGCGGGCGGCGAGAGGAGTGCGGGCGGACAGCATGGTTGAACCTGCAGCGGCGGCAGCGGCGGCAGCGGCGGCAGCAACAGCAGGAGCGGCGGCGGCGGTGGCGGCGGCGGGACGAGCGGCAGGAAGAGGAATATCCCGCGCAGGCCCTTTATATCCCCTTCGAAGTTGGCGCCAGAATGGCCGGCTGGCCACTCACAGCCCTCGCCGCGCCCCCCCCGCTGCCCGCCCCCGCGCTCCTATTGGCTGGTGCCGCGGGTGGGGCCCCGCCTTCCATTGTAGTGGCGGCGGCGGGAGGAAGAGACCCGCCCGTCGCTTTGGCGCCAGCGGCGCGCGGGAAAGGCGGGAGAGTGCGGCAGGTCCCGCCCCGCTCCGCTCCTGCCAGAGAGCTCCGAGTGCGGGACCGGCACCCCCCCCGCCCGGGAAAGATTCGGCTGCCCTGGGAAAGTCCAAAACTCGTCTGGGGTACAGATCTGGAAATGCCACTTTGCTTTGCTTTTCCCGTTTCTTTTCTGGTCCCTCCCACCTACCCATTCATTTTCACTTTCAACACTGATCCCTGAATTTGGATAGAGATTCCACATTCCTGCATTGAAATTGGCAGAAACTGGCTTCCTGGAGAAACTGACTCCGTATGCCACCCGGTTTCACGTGTTTTGAATAAGTAGCACAAGAAAAGAAGTATATAGGTATGAAGAAGAGGCGAATATTCATAATTTTTAAATCAGCTTTTATTTTTTGTTGATTAAATTGCAACATCGTTTTCCCCATCCAATTCCATAAGAGATCTGCTTCTGTCGGCTAAAATGCTTTCTCTGAAGCAGTTTGAAGGAAACCAGGAGCTCAATGAGACTTGGAAGCTCTTCAGTCACATAGGATGAAGAATGGCCTGGACTGGTCCCTGTCACCTGATCGTATTGTCAGGGATGATGAGTTATGTGGCCCAGCACTGCACTGTGCTTGCCTGGAGAAGAGGCAGGTAGAGCAGGAGGACAGCAGAACTATATGATGGTACTATATTAAATTTGCCGCTGTGGATTTGGAAGAAAAACAAAAGTACTCCCCTCCAGCACCACCTCTGACACTGTAAATTCAAATCAATTATTCATTTTAGCAGGTCAGTGTCAAAGTCACAAATTTGGCTCTGAGCTCTCTTCAGCTGGGATATTATCAGAAATGGCCAGCAGAGACAGTAGGCTTGGGGTTTTTTTGGTCCTATTTAGGACATCAGACTGGTGCAGACAGCCACCCAGATGTTCTGTGTGACTTTCCGAGTTAAATATGCATCCCAATACACACACCTAAATATACGTCTCCAACCCAGGAGAGTGAGCACCACAAAACCCACCCTAGTGGGCAGTCTGGACAAGCACAAACACGCTCCTGCTCTGTCCCAGGAAACTGGTCCTAGAGGCAGGAGTACCAGGCATCTCTCAAAAGGCTCACAAGTGTCCATGTAACATCCCATTATCTCCTGCCACCTCTACAGCTGCTGGGAGAGTTGGCAGAGAGTTAGAGCAGCACCCTCCCCATCCCACCCAAACTCATTTACCCTCCCATCCCAATAAAGAACCCTAAAGCCACCACAAGCCCTGGGCCAAAGGCTGTCACAATGCAACAGCTGTGCTATCTCTGCAGTCCAGCTCCTGTTCTCAGAAGCCCATGCCAGTGCACCAAAACCTTGTCCTGAGGACAATGGCTGTGCAAGGAGAGAAAAGTCCTAGGGAGAGCACAGAGAGGGCGTGTGAGGAAGCATGTTGCAACTCTGCCACTGGAACTGCCACAAAATGGTATTTCAAAATGAGTGTCCATGCTGAATTTTCCTATTACAGCAGTTTAACCCAACTGTATTTGTCCCTCCCTTCATGTACATCCTCTCCATGGTGCAACTGCATTTTGGGACTGGCATTTTCACAGCAGCTCCTTTGGCAGAGCTGGGTTTGAAGGCAGTAGGCTGCTGCCCTGCTCTGAAGTGCTCAGCATCAGGGATGACAGGGATAGTGACCAGGGATGTCAGCTAGCTCCTGCCCTCTCTTTGGGTGTGTGAAAGAATGCTCTGCCCTTATGGCTTCGGGCCACTAGTTCTGAGTACTGGGTGCTTAAAAAAAACAGCCCCAGACTTGTATTAGTTTCTCGCCTTCTTTGTTCTCAGGAATTCAGACACTCAGAAAGGTGGAACTAAGAGCAGCCTGGGGTGTCTGGGTGAGGTGGGTGTGGGGTGTTGTGTAACCACCCTGTTTGCAGAGTGCCCCCCAGACCCCCATGCTGGAGTCCCAGCACCCAGCTCCACCCAGGCCCTGACATTCTCATCAGCTGCCCGTGGAGCTCAGCAGCAGCCTCTGTCCCAGCGCTGCTGTTGTGGTACCCTCCGTGCCAGCATGGCAAAGCCCTGTCCCACCAGACACAGCCTACAGGCCCCGTGGCCCCCTCACACTTCTGCTTCCTCAGGATGGCTGTTGCTGTGGCTCTCAGCTCACTGTCCCGATGGTAATGCTCAGGGCAGGGTTCTCCTTACTCACAGGATTGGTTTTCTTCCATTTTAACACAGATTACCTACAGATCAGATAAGTAGTGACTCCAGGAGGCAGACTGCCTCCCACGGCTGCAGAAAGTGGTCTGATTAAAGTCAGTGAGGAGAACTGACTCATCCCTAGCTGAGGACTCAGTGTTTGCTGATGGTTTACTCCGGATTTATTTGCTTGGTCTCATCCATGCCAAATCCTGAAATCCTCACTCACTGCTCAGTCTGGTAGGGTTGATATTTGTATAGAGCACCATGCTTGAGAGCCCCTGTTTTGGTCTGAGTTCCAGATGCAGCACAAAGAAATCTAGGTAGTCTAAATGTAAGCTGAGACAGGGTAGGTGAGCAGAAGAGGCCACCAGCCAACATCTCTGAGATGGTAAGTGGTGGTCTCAACGGCCTCCACTTTTTCTAGCAGGTTTGGAGGTAGGCCTCAGCATTTTCTCAGCCATCTGTGCTGAGGAGAATGCTCCACATCCCTCCAGAACCAATCTGAACCATAAGGACTCAGACCAAAATTTCAAAAATTTGAATGAAAAATTTCCCCCTATAGCTGTCTACCTGTTTAGAGGTGGTCACCCTCCATTTACTCCAGGATTTATAACTGCAAAAACTGAACTGCAGGGCCAAGGACACTTCAGCAGGCTGTTTCACTGAGAAATCTAGAGGAGAACAAAACAAGTCTTCATTAGCATGATTCTGGCTGGTATCACATTTGCCAGTGCAGCCCATTCATTTGCAGCACCATCATTAGCCACATGCTTACCTGACAGTGAGCTTCTTTGGTGATAATGAGCTGTTGGAAAGCAAAACCCTCACAGGGTTAACATCCCCAACGCCTTGATTTTTTTAAAAACTGTCGTTCTTGCCTATTCAAGGTCCTTACTCAACATTTACAGCTCTCAGGACAAAGTCTGCAGGTAATATATGACCACATGCAGCGTTTTAACGGTGTAATTGGACATGTTTCTTTGCTGTTCATGAGACTCAGCTCACTGCTGCAGATATAGTCCCACAAGTGCCAGGTGGATGATGCAGCACTGAAAGACTATTAAGAGCTGGAAAAATGAAGCTTTCCAAGCAGCTGCACTGGCTGGCCATTAGTAATATGCAAAAGCAGCACTGATTCTGGTGCCTTCCTCAGGATCTGTGAGTACACTGTGGAGCTGGAGTAGCAAAGCCCCCATTGCATTCATACCTGTGCTCAAGAAGGTTGTCACCTTTCCTGGCTGGTAGCACCTTCTTGTTTCCTGCAATAGCAGAAGGCAATGGCTCCGGCCTCTTGGCCCACCACTGACTTGCCTCAAGCAGTCAGTGTTTTGGTCTTGTTTTGGTCTCAGCTCCTGTGCTCTGGTCATTGAGACAGTGGCTGATCTCTTGCCACACATGGACAGCTACAAGTCTCCCTCTAGCAGCCTGTCAGTTACCACAGAGCAGTGAACTTTCCTGAGGGTTACATTCCTCAGCACTTACTCATTCAGAACTGCCTGTTGGAGGGTGCAGCCACAGGTCCTTAATTTCTGAGCAGGCCCATGTTGGTTGTGTTGAGCAGGGCTGTTGCACATCAGCACTTCTGGGACACCTCCTTAGTGCTACCATACACACACAGTGGTCTGAGCCACCCTTTCCCTCTTGGTCCAGAAGACAACCTTGCCATCTCAGTAAGGCAGCCAGGAGCGCCCCTGTACTTCCAAACGGTTCCAAAGAAAACCAGCCTCAAACCATGAAAGTCAATTAACTGAGGAGACAAAGGTGGGACTTCAAATGATTTTTCTTAACTGGGTCAGCAGTGGGCAGTTTTTTTACCACCCAAACCTTATTCACCTGCAGGGAACTCATATGTGTTCCACATCCCTGCTCTGTCTTCTTCCAATGACCTTTTCTTCTCCAGCAGAGACTTTTTCCCCCCTGGAAAAATGCAGATTATCTTCAACAAAGTGGATACCTCCTACTACCAGACTTCCTGGTGTACATTGGCATTCCTATCCTAAGAAACCACCAAGTCATGAAAAGACTGAGAAAGAATGCTGCCTCCCACTTTTGGGACAGTATAACATTTTAGCCCTTTTCTGCTCCAGATGGCCATGACATTTGCAGTCATCCAGCAGGGCAGTGAAAACAGGGAGACTTGTCATTGAACATTTTTCTGGTGGCATCTGCCAGACACTTCCCTGCAGAGCATGAAAATGTTCAGTATTTGTCAGGATTCAATTACAATGTTGCCAAAGAAGGGACTGGGAAAAGCCAGCTCCTTCCATGCCCTGTCCTGTTGTTCTGCCTTGGCAATTTCATTGTGGGGTCTAGCAGTGACCCCATGGTGATAGGAGAAGGTGCAAGGGACTGTTTACCTGGTCAGTCCCTGTGCATGAACAGGCAGCAGCAGCAAAGATCCCAGATACATCCAAGTAAGTGAAAGATGAGCTAGGAATATGCCTATATATGAAGGCAGTAATTGATCCTGGGAATTGTAACCAGGGGGAAAAAAGATAAAATGGAAATTAGAAAACTAGAGAATCAAAGGTGGCCGCAGCACTTAGGGGACCATGAAAACACAGAAAAATGGGTTTATGTTGCACTTGCATTCAAAGGGATAACCAGAGGTAGATAAATTGATGCAGGTATGATATTAAATGAGACAGAGTCCTGTATGGGAATGTAATGGGGTGTAAGGGGTGACCAAAAAAAAAAAAAAAAAAAAAAAAAAGACTATCATCTATTATCCCTTTGGCAGTACTCTCAGGCTGATAAAATAAAATCCCTTGCTTTATAAGGGCACATTTGAGTCACTGTTTTGTGATACTGAGAGGATGAAAACTGGCCAACTGATATATTTTAGAAAGTCACTGTTGGGGCATATCATTACCAGCTCACTGTCCTGACATGCTTGCAAAGTTTTATGTGGTAGATGTGGTGAGTAGTGAATGTGTATAAAAGTAACATGCCCTTGGTATTAATGAGGCTAAATGCAGGATCATGCACTAGGAAAGAAAACTAAAGGTCACACTTATGAACTCCTGGACTGGCCCTGCAGAGACGGGCTCCTGGGTGATGATTCATAACAGCTCCATCAGCAGCTTCCCAGGCTAACCCATGGTCAAGGGAGCAAATCAGATCCTCTGCTCCATCAGCTGAAGGCATGACTGCTTCCCTCTCACATTGTGTGGGGCAGGATCCATGGGGCAGCACCAGCAGGGCTCAGCTCAAGATTCAGCTACCCAAAGGCAAGTATCTACTCATGGGTGGGGTGTGCAGGCATATTCTAAACCGTCCTTCCTGACCTCACTGTGCCATTCCTTCCAGCCACATATCCAGGCCCTCTGGAGCCTCTTAGATGGCACAAATACCCATATTCAGGCAACCAAGTCAAGCCATCCAATATGAGTTGTCTGAAACGTCTAAATGCATTGTCATAATAGCAAAACAAACCCACTCCCTGTGCCCAGTCCCAACAGCAAAGGGTGAAAAGGGTGAAAAGGGTGTTGACAATGTGGGATCTGTTCAGAAGACAGCTCCAGTGCATACCAGAAGATTACAAACCTGCCCTGGAGCAAGATGCTGGAGCAGGCTGTCCTGTTCACTGCTGTGAGAGTGAGCTGGGGAGCAGACAGGTAACCACCCCAACCAAGCATGGCTGTAATCAGCCAGTGGGGAAAAAAGGCCTAAGATCTTACAGCTTTGAACAGTCACCAGAACATGAAGTTCAGAGAGAAGGTATTTCCCACCAGGGGTAATTATGCATTGAACAGCTTTCCTGAGCACATAGCAGATTCCTCAATTCCCAGTCATGATTTCAAGATTTCACATGACAGTTTTATTCAAGTACATTATGTTTTGCTCAGCAGCTACCATCAAGTTTTGCTGGGCATAAAAGGATTAGGATATATTATTTTACTACTCCTTTTGTCTGGCATCCATCAAGATACTCTCATTGCACAGCAAGCTCAAGGGCACGCCAGGAGCTTTTCCCCAGCTATGCCTGTTGGTGCACCCAGTTGAAGAAAAGGGGGAAAAAGAATCTTCAAGATAAAGTTTTAACATTGAATACATAAATAAGTAAATAAATAACTGATATTTTGTTGCAGCAAAACACTCTGGTTTCATGTAACTCCAGCAGAAAAAAAAAAAAAAAAGACACTATAATACAGGAGACAACAGGTCTCTTACCATCAGACACCCACTGTAACTATTCCACCATATATTGCCACATCTCTCTCTTGGGGCTTCAATGACTTGTAACATTTTCAGTGAAGCTGAAACACAAATAATTCCCTTAAAGGATATTGCATTTTCCATATTCCCTTCCTTTCAAAACCCTTAAGCAGATCCACTCCCTCCTCCTTTCCCACACTAGCCCGTGGGGATAAAAGAAGGATTATGTAGCTGAAGTGTCTCCTTCCTAGCAGGAATTGGGAAAGCTTCCATTTTGTAACCATCCTAGACCAATCACAGATGGAGACAGCAAGGCATTACATGACCATTCTTTGCCTATAGTGCATTGCAGAACTGCATATCCATATACAATTTTCTACAATAGTTGCCTTCCCTGTGACTGTCCCTATCTCTTCTTTATTTCATCATGTTACTTTTAAGTTCCCATCTACCCCCTTTTCTCCAGTGCTGCCACATTGCTCAGGACAAGGAAATTTGCACCCTCTTTCCACTGGGACCTTGTTCCCTCCCCACCTTGACCCTGAAGCTCATTTCTGAGCTTTCAGTACCAGCTTTGCTCAGCCACTTCCATTCTCATTTTTTGCAACTGCCCCAGATCCAGTGTCCAGTTGTCCCAGCTCAGCACAGATTCCAGCTCAAAAGCAGCTTTGGAAAGCAACCTGTACCCCATGCAAGACACATCTCTTCCCTGGCTGCAGTCCTGACCCCCCAGCCCCACATCCCTTATGATGAGACCTGATGTCTCCAGCTCCATGCAGTGAAAACACAGGCACATGATAACTTGGGCATGAAGTGTTTCCTAAGGTCACTGTCCAGAAAAGAGATGAGACTGCTACACAGATGCTTGTCCTATCATCTCCTCTCGGCAGAGCTCATGGGTGCTTGGCTGCAAAGTTAATGAGTACAGGCACAGAGCTCAGAACAGCAAGGCTGCAAAGGGGAGAGGAGAGGAGAGAGGGCGCAGAGGATCTGCCCTGTTTGGACTTCTTAAGCCAGTCCAACAATGCCATGATCCTTTTTGGCATTCTCTGGGCACTGCCTGAAGGGGAATGAGACTTCACGCAGATTAGCAGACCGGACGCACACAAAGAGGGGAGCAGAAACAGAAGAGACCAGAGCTCCTTTCCTTCTTCCTTCTGGTCTTCCTGAAATTCATGCACTCTGGTGCCTTTTTTTTTTTTTTTTTTTTTTTTTTTAAGAAATAATATTAAAATGGCCCAAGCTCCTGCCAGCAGCTGCCCTGCCCTGAGCAGAACACACTCTCCCTGTCTTGTGCTGGCAGATATCAAAACACTTTGCAAAGGAAATACCAGAGGTGGAGATAAGCACTGGGTTAAATTCACCCCCACTATATTCAGGTTTCCATTCTCCATATCACCTCCTCCTCTTTCCCTAGCTGATGGCCCATTAATCTTAAAACCCAGAGAAAGATGTGCCACTGGAAGAAAGCAGCTTGCTAGCCAAGCTGAGCAGACTTCAGCCACACCACCTGGAAAGAAAGGGCACTATAGGACTGCTGCCATCACACTGCTTCCACAGAAAAAAAAAACACTTCTCAGTACTCTGAAAATAATCTAGAGCAATAACCTTAGAACTCAGAGAAAGTTGCGCTATGGGAAGACAGCAAAAGGAATTAAGGTCATCACTGTTTTCCTAGGTGCCTGTCATCACCAGGAATCAGTTAACCACCAAGAAATTATTATTCACATGGACATTGAAATGCTGAGAGGAATGATCATCAGATGAGAGCCAAGAGCAGGCCTTTGTCTCCCACAGTAGTGCTAATGGTTAGGGAAAATACACTTTAACTTCTGGCCAAGTATTTCCTGCTCCCACCATTGCCAGGAGGAAAAGGTGCCTTTTCCCAACACCTTTTCCTAATGTGCTCACACTGGTTTCATATAGAAGCACTAATAAAAGGGGAAGATGTCAGGGATTGTGAGGAACATAGACTCACAACTGCTTCATTTTTCAAATCAGTCCAACTGAGTGCAGCCACAAATCATACAAAGTTTTGTTAAATAGAGAAGAAAGCTGTATTGAGCTGGCCTGGCAAGCACAGGATGAGCAACCATGGCTCAGAATTTTATCACCTCTCAGTGGGGCTAAGCTGGCTTGGCTCCCATTGATTGTGGAGAGAGGTGAGCAGCTATCATCTGCTCTGATGAGGCTGAACAGAAGTAGAGCAAAACCAGACATATTTAGCAACAGGGCATTGATACAAGAATCTGATGATGTAAAGAGTAAC
This sequence comes from Chamaea fasciata, assembly GCF_029207755.1. NCBI lineage: Eukaryota > Metazoa > Chordata > Aves > Passeriformes > Sylviidae > Chamaea > Chamaea fasciata. Next base: position 99,295,029 of record NW_027094088.1, on the reverse strand, counting down.
CACCACCCTGCTGTCAAACCAAAAAAAGCATATGGCTGCCTGCCTTGAGCATGGTCCAGGCCTCAAGGGGCACAGGACAGACATCAGCACCTCCCTCCACAACCCTTACTCAGCCTCCAGAGTCAGCTGGGGCTTTTGATTCTAATTTCATGGTGTGAACCTGGACTTTAGTGAGTGAAGTGCAGTGCCCCTGCAATCTACAGCTTGGCAAGTGGATGTGAGAGGTGGGAACAAACCATTGCTAACTTACAGAGGTGGTGAGGTGAGATGTGAGAAAACACTGCAAAGCACCACTCCTTTAGCTATTAACTAATCTGAGCCAGCTAAATTCAGGGCAGGGCCTAAAAGCTGCCCTGCCTGTTGCTGCTGAGGCAGGAGGAGGCACATCCCCGCTGCGCCAGGCACACGGATGCTCTGCTTGCACACAGCCTGTGTGTGCAACACAACACCACCCACGCTGGGAGCAGCCGGCAGGCTGCAAACCTCTGAGCTCCTTCTGAAGTGCCAGGCAGTAGCTTGCCCTGCGGGCTGGGAATTCTGTACCCAGCACAGAAGCAGCAGCCAGCACCTCAGGGGCTCTGGCACAGGTCTCCAGTTGGCAAGGCTGAGGAGCGACCTTGCAAACTGAGTCTCATCCTCGATCTCCTGCCACTCCCCAGGCTGCAACCACAGCCTCATCAGGGGTTACGAGTATCACAGAGGGGAACAGCCTTCAAAACTGGGTGGCCAAAGCCAAATCACCCCACAAAAGCAGTCAGCAGCACTGTTAACTCACAGGGGACCAGGGCCTGGCAGGGAGGACAGAGTCATGCAAAAGTAAATGCTGCTGAACTGGTCAGCCCTCTCCATCCCCTCTTTTGAGCTCCGAGATGTAATCCAGGCTGTGTGTCAGGGACAGTGCTGCACAAAGGACATCCTGGGTACCATCAGTGACACGTCCTGGTGGTAAACAGTGGGTTTCCCAGACATGCACCACTGTCGCTGCCAGGTTTTCATCCTCCCTCAGTGCCTGATATTGACTGAAGAAGTAGGACATTTCCACATACATCTGTGTTTTGAACTGTGTCGTGTCAGAGATGAAAGCACTGCTGGCTGCACCCCTGGGGTCTACTCATAACTCCAAAAGGTGACACAATAGATGCTCGTGTTTGAGAGGTGCTCATAAAAATCACCATCTGCTGAGGTAACAGAAAACAGTGACTTCTGTCACCAAATTGAACAAACGTTTCCCTGCCCTGTGTTATCTCCTTTTCACAGGCTCCCCTCAATGCCATTTTATGAGCATATTTTCAGACAGCTTCTCACTGTTAGCTTGAGCCAGTTCAATTTCTTATAACACTGTATAACCAGTTAGGGCTGTTTTACATGGAATTTGGGTTTAGCAAAAGAAAAAACACGGTGAAGTTGGGGGGTTTTGTTGGGTTTCCTGGACCTAAACCCACATTAGCCTCTAGGCAGTGAGCTAGAAAAAGCCCCCATGTTTCTAATCTAGAAAAGCTCCCTGGTCTCTATTAAGCAGTAAATGGCTGATTTATTCGCCAGGAGGATGGTGGAGGGGTTTTCACTCACAATCCTTTCAAGATGATTATTATTCTACTTAAAATGCCTTCCAATGTCTGCTTTTGAGTCTAATCCATGTTAAACAAGAGCTGGGAGAAAGCTTTCTCTGCTGAGCTAACAGAAGCTTTGTTTCAAACTCAAATAACTTCTTTATGGGAAGCCCTTCTGAAAATAGTGTGAAACAAACATTGGTGGGGAAAAAAAAAAAGGAAAGAGAAGAACAAATCATAGCTTTCTTTTTCTCAAATTAGATCTCTGCTACTACAGTTACCCTCTGTGTTGTGAAGAGTCCTTCTTTGTGATCCCCCTTAGCTGAGGCCATGAGCAAATCCCAATCCTACATGCATTTATTAACAGGCTCAGGTATTTAAGGGTTAAAAGGCTCACTTATGATAAGATGAAAATTAAGTATGTTGAGATTGCAAAAGAGCAACAGCTTGCTTAGAAATGCCTGTACTCAATAGCCAAAACTAACAGCCATCAAACAACTATTTTAAAAGACCAGATATTTCCTTTTTCCCATTTTTAAAATGAAACTAGATGAGAAGCAATTGAAATATTCAGTAAAAAGCCAGTCAATTCTAGCTTCTGTTTGTAATATAATGTAGATTACTAAGATGTTGGTTCCGTATGATTAAGAGTATTTAAGATAAAATCTATGAAATAGCCACATCATAAATTCACATCGAAATCTGAATATTACCAAAAAAGTTTAAGAAAGCTAAATAAAAAATCAAAGTACTAAGAATTTCTCATGTCTCACCAGGTGATATAAATTTAGTTCTCCCTTATAAAAAGTTACTGAATTCAACTTTAAAAAGGTCTTTGTTCCCCTTGTGTCTTAAATGACAATTTAAGGATACATTTCTAAAAGCAGCACACTCTAAAAGTCATTGCATGACTCTTCTAATAAAACCAAGGTAACCTTGGTACAACATTAAAGCAGTCAGTGTTAATGGATTACAGACTTTTAAGCAATCCTGCTGCAGAGGCATCCAAGGCACTGCAGGAATGTGGTGGTGTTTCCCTGCACCAGGTTTCGGTCCAGGACTTCTCCATCTCAGTAGGTGGCAGATCATTCAGATTATGGCCTGTTTGGATTGCTCCTGCCATGGAGAGCTAGAAACACTGCAAAAAGCAGGCAGAGACAGTGACTGAGGCTGAGGGAGAGCAATCCATGCCAGTCACACCACAGGGTGAGCCAGGGATGAGCAAGTTCCTCTTAGATGGGTGCAGGAGGCATCACCACTCAGTCACAGAGGGACAGACACAAGTGCACAGGAGGGCCTGGTGCTTGGCATGCTCTGCCTGTACTTTGTGAGTGTGGTCTAGCATGTGGGTGCATCCCCCAAACATCAGTTCTGGGGCGTGGACATTTCTGAGACCACTGAGTGGCCAGGAGCTGCACAGCTTAAAACCTGTCTTCAGTGGGCCCAGCAGGACCCATTCTGCTGGGTGCTGAGTTTAGATACAAGGAGCACATACCTGAAAAAAAGAAAGATAAATTCAGTCACAGAGCCAGTTAACAGGAGAATGAAGAATAAAATCTGATCTTCTCCCTCCAAGGCAAAGACCCATTGCCAATGGTTCCCATTGTATGTTTTCCACAGACCCCAAGAACCTTCACACTATTTCAACAGATCTTCAAAAATCAGCAAAAGCTATTGTCACAACAGGCTGAGGCTCACACCTCTAAGCATCCTTTGGGGACCCCTCACTTCAAAAGAGAACACAAAGATCTGCTGCATTCAACCCAACAGTTCTTGAATCACTGCCAACTGTTGAGCAAAGGCTCGTTATGATTCTGTGGACTGACTCAGCTAAACGCAGCATGGCATTACATTGCCTTATGGGAAATGAGCCACCATCAGCACAAAGGAAGTCCAGCACAAGGTTTTATACCATACAATTTATTATTTCCATCCTTATTACACCAAGGTGTCAAACGAGATCCTGAAGATGCAATGGCAGCAGTTAGCATGCTAATGGCTGCACTCATTTTCAGCATCCTACAAACCACTCAGACTGGGGAAAAAATTGCAGCCTGCTTTGGTGTTAGCACTTTGCAATTAAATCCTCGCCTTTCCCTCTCTTGCTTGGAGCACTGTCTTGCTAGAAATAGTACAGCCACGCCTGGCTTCCCACTTTTCTCACATCTTTATTATTCCAGCAGGCTGGGGCCACTTGGTTTGTGAGGGCCAGCAATTCATAAGCCCTTACCTTGCTCTGTGGAAAGCAAGGTATCATTTCATGATAGCACAAAACTCACACTGGCACTGCTTTGTTATACACAGGCTTTGGAGCTTTGCAGGGAAATCCATTAACCATGTGCATTTAGAGGAGACACAATTACTCTGCCTGTAACTGCACCTCGGTGAGTCATCCTGCAGCAACACCACGGACATTCACTAACAATCACCACTCTGAGCCTCCATAAGGCAAAATGTGATGTCTCTTCACTCAGTTGTGCAGCACATTGCCACAAGGAAAGTGAAGGCAGCTTCTTCCACAGACTTCGTAACTGCAGTTGCAAAAAAAAGAAAAAAAAAATCCCCCCCAAAAACCCAACAACAACAACCACCAAAAAAAAAAAACAACACACACACACACAAAACTCTTAATTAAATAAGTTACTTCAAAACGAAGATCTACCCACATTAGCAGGAGAATTAGCATTAAGTTCTTTTGGGGATGAGGGAAGTGTTTATACCAGCCAACAAAGCTTCTCTGAGCTTTCTGCTTTGCCCATACAGAGAGGAGGTAACCACATCCACCCCCAAGAGTGGCCAGAAAGGTTCATTAACTGGTGGTCACACATTTTCACAGGGAAGCCATGTGTTTACAGTTTCATTTTGTCATAATTAGGGTCACATACTAAAGCAGTGTCTCCAGGACTTTAATACCTCATTTGTGTAAGGGGCATTTCACAAAACTCAGAAAAAAAAAAAAATCCTGGCTATTAAGCAACCTATTATACCCACATCCATACACTCATGCCTTACAGATGCCCCGACATGTCTCAGAAGAAGCAGGTAGTAGGCAAAAGCTTTACTTGCTCATGACTCAATGGCATTAAACCAATTTTAACTAACTCTCTGATGCAGGGATCACTATTTGCTCCACTGCTAAAAAAAAAAAAAAAAAAAAAAAAAAAAAAAAAAAAAAAAAAAGTTTTGCCTTCATTGAAAACAAGCCTGGTTCAGGTGGCTATCTGAACACAAAAATGGAGGGAAAGCAGATGGATTGCTGTCCTCTGGGCTAAACCAAATATACTTTTCAGGACTGGTCAACAGAGATTACAAAGCTGTGCTGTTCATTGTGTAACCTGAGCTGTGACTTCGCTGCAATTGTCACTGACCCCAGGGTGAGGCATTGGTCCCTCTCGAGCCCAAGGCACCTGAGCAGATGTGACAATGAGCTTCCATATGGTCTGTTAATGAAGGTCACTAAAGGCTTTTAGCAGATACATGTTTTGATATCTCTTGTACAAAACCATGTTTCCATTTCATCACTGTCAAATGGTATTTGAGTGTTAATACCTAGAAATATCAGAGGCACTTCACCTCCTTCTTCTGGGAATTTCACCCTCTGTTTTGAAAACACAGACTTGACTTCATGCCCTGCTGAAGTGTTGCTGACATTTCCTGACATCCTGGAGCTGGCTAAACAGGGACAAGAGCCTAGAGGAAGAAAAGGAAAGATTTTAGCAGAGATGATGTCCTGGTGGTATTATACACAGATATTTAAAATCAAGGGCATAAAAGGGTTATTTAAGGTCATGGCTGGGGTCACAGTAATAAACAGTTCAGGCCTGCAGAAAATCAGAGTAATGGCAGAAGAAACTCACATGTGAGATTAAAGGAAATTAGTATATCTTGTGACAGATTCCATAATTTTGTTTGAAATTATTTTTCTATGCAGAGCATTTCTGCTTCCTGTGGTCTGCCCCCATAAAATACCCTCATCTCCCCTGGTCTACTTAGGCTTTCAACTTTCAGCTACACATAGGTGACAAATCCACCAAGTCTATAATTTATGCACATGTGTATCTACCTTCAACTTTCCATCATCTCCAGAGGAGATTCAGAGGGTCCATCTGTGCATGTAAATAAGGCTGGGCAGGACTTGTCTACAACCAGGGGCCACCTGCCACAGCCTGGACACCTCTCTACAGCTCCATTCTCCTCACACCAGTCTCCAGTCTAAGAGCAAAGCTGACCTCCCCAACACCTGTGGAGGCCAAGGAAAGGATGGACATTTTGAGAGAATAATAACTGATGGATCTGGACACAAAAATTAGTGTTAGGAGTAATCCTGAGCAAAGAACCTGAGCATTTCAGTGGCCTCTGTAGGAAACATGAAAAACGCAGCACCACTATTGAGCTCAATAGTTTCTACTCATCAGGAACTGGGTTGTGTGCTGTTTTCCCCCTGTGCAGACAGGCTGTATGCACAATACACCCTCCTCTCCAGGTGGAATGTGATTGCCCAAGAAATCCCAGAGTTGGACTTGGTGGTCCTCATTGATCCCTTCCAACTCAGGATATTCTGATTCTGATTCAAGTCATGGGCTGGTGTCAGTGCTCTACTCAATCACAACACTCATTACTCTTCCCAGAGGAGCTCAGCAACAGGACAAGAGCCACACACTGGAACAAGGGAAATGAGTTTTTACTGTGAATGTGATCAGGCATGGAGTAAGCTTCCCAGAAAGGATGCGGTGTCTCCATCTTTGGAGATACTTAAAAGTGGACAAAACCCTGAGCAGCACAATCTGGCTGGCCAGGCATTAAATGGAGGGTTGGACTAGAGACCTTCCAGGGGTGACATCTCTAGGATATCTCAAATGGTTCTGTTTTCCCATGTGGAGATTCAGTTTGCTGGAGTCTCTGCTCCTCCATGAGCTGAAAAAGTCTTCCTTGCCAGCAGTACCAATTTGCCCATCTCCATTCCTAGTGAAGCTACTCCATGTTTGCAGATGTCAGAAGGGTTTACAAAACCCAAACCCTTGGATCTGTGACCCATATTTCTGGGGAGTTCAAGGGAACAATCCTATGTCTCCTCCTTCCCCTTTTAATTCCCAGCAGCACAAAGATGAAAGCAATGCCAATCCCTGAGCTCTCATACCTCAGGCCTGCCTTCTGGAAAAGCACAGCTTGACAGTTTTAACTACATGCTGAAAGGTACTTTGTACATTAGCTACAGTCTGTACAGGTGAGCGTTTTTATAAAGGAAATGCTTTTTACAACTTCCTTGCCATTAATCCTTTCAGATGTGCAATACCAAAAATTGTACAAGTTCTTTCAACTAGAAGAATGCTAAGGCTTCCCCTGAGGTAAAAGCACCCAATTTTGCACATTAAAGACAGGGTAGATGAAAGGAAGGTCTCTTCACAAGTGGTCTCATCCTGTTGACTCCACCATTCACAGATAAAACCCTGGGAAGCCCTGCCCTGCCTCTCCCTCAGGCCACCCAGCTCCAGTCCCACCTCTGCTCCATCCAGGAGATGGATATGCTCTATCACAGGCCAGCTTCAGAAATCTTTTTAACAAACCCACCTTGTCTCTGGGACTGGTTAGGACACACCAGTTTGCCAGCACCAGGATAGGTCATGCATACCATGGAGGCCCCAGGGAGAATCCCAGCACAGCCATCAGAACGTTATTCCATGGCCTGTGACATAAAACCCAGCATTACCCAAATGCATGTTTTCATCCCAGGTCATCTGTGAGGCATGGATGTAGCTCAAGTCTGAAGTGGGCTAAGGGCAGAGGGACTGCCAGCACAGCCCAGCCCTCAAGGGACAGGAGGTCAACCAATTTAACAGTGTCTCAAGTCACAGGAGTTTTAAATTTACCCTTGACTCTGCCTCTCTTGCAGGATTCCAGGCTCTCAGGCTGGAACAGAAAGCAAAGGTGTGGGTGTCTGAGAAGAGATGTCCCTGGTCACAGACATCTGCGAAGCTCAACTTGGAAAAGTGGACCAACAGCAATGCTGGATGTCACAGCTGCCTTTTGCTCTCTGGACAAAGCATCATGAGGCTGCAGCAAATCTGTGCTGGGCAAGCAGCTGGGGAAGTGTTCCTGTAGCCCCTTGCCTTCTTCCAGGCTGGGACAGGGCAAAAGCCACAGGAGAACTGGGTGCTGTCCAGGCAGCAAAACAGTTTCTGCTGTACAAAGCCAGGCCCGTCACCTGCCTGCTTCCCTATTCCCTGCCTGGTGTCACCCCAGGCTTGTGCAGGTCTGCTGAGGTCCAAGCCCAGCAGCCCCTGTAACTCTGCTCAAGTCTGGGATTTAGTGCTGTAGCTGAAATCCTGTAGCCTGCCAAACACTGGGAAAGTCAGCCTGTCCAAGGTCACCCAGTCTTCACAAACTTCAACCCTGTCCTCACTGAGGGTGAGAAAAAGTCTTCACAAACCTGGAACAAGAACAAAGTTTCTGCAGGAAGGGGAGGTTCATCTCTTGCTGATTAGTTTCACACACCCACAGAATCTCTGCAGAGCTCTCCTGCTTCCTTACCCTCTTGTGTTTACCCAACAGAGTTAGAGCCAGCCATCTCTACGGGCCACCCACCGTGAATACCGGGACAAAGAGAGGAGAAAGACATGACCAGGAGCCTCAGCAGGACACCCAGCAGGGCTCTCTGCAGGAGAGCAGCCCGCCGGGGATGGAGCAGAGGTGTGGAGTCTACAGGGGATCCCTCTTAAGAGATATGCTGGCCTTGGGAGTCACAGTGGGAAAGGCCAGGAGAAAGTCAGAACTGAAAAAAGCAAGCTGGGACAAACTCAAAGGGGCTGAGTGGAGTCAAGGGTGGCATTTATGCTACTGATGATGTGAGAACACCACGAAGACAGCTTGAGTCATCCCCACTTTGGTAACTGCATCCATCCTGCGGCCACTCACTGACTGGAATTTGCAGCTTGAGTAGTAAGTCACTCCTGGGAACACAGCACTACCAGGTGGACACCAGCTCATCAACCTTGTGCTGTGTCTTACCTGCTGTGGAGCTTCCCCCCCTTCACTGCAGCTGACAGTGATTTTGGCCTTTTTCCTCATCTGGCCATAGTTTGAGATCACAGAGGGACTCAATAGAAAGGGCTGTTTTATGAGCACACAAGCTCCTCACACGGGACGTACCACACTCCAGCTGTGCACAGCTGCCTCTCCAGCGCGCAGAGACACTTGGGCAGGAGCCGGCTGCAGCTGCTGCTGGTGGAAGTGCTCCCATGGCCTGAGCCCTCTGCGCTCCCAAAGGAAAGACAGCAGGAAGGCAGCGTGGTGAGAGACACGAAAGACAACTCTTTGCTGGGCTGGGTCTTTGTTCTTGTGTTTTTGAACAAAGCAGAGCCCGTCCCTTGAAATGTGGGGAGCAGAGAAGTGTTTACTGGCAATGCTTAGGCTGTAGTAAAATCCAAGATGTGTTGACAGGACACTCCTAAAAAATATGCTTTTATATTTAAACATCTGTTCTCAGCTCAGGTTTTTTTGTGAATTAGATGAGTCAAGCTACAGCCCTGGGCCAAAGCCTAGCTCCATTAATTACACAGGGGCAACCTCCCTCCCTCCTCCAGCTGTGGCTTCCCCACTGCAACCTGGCCTGAAGCTGCTGTAGGATGGTTCTTCAGTCAGTGAATTGCTCCTCTGCAGCAAAGCACCCACCTTTCTCAGCCTGGAAAGGTATGTTCAGTGTGAGGCAGCACCTTGAGGAGGAGCAGAGATGAAACAGGTTTTAGGAACATTAACTCCTAACCTTCACCTTCCAACTCAGTCTCATGGACTTTTCTTCTCTGCTTCTATATGGCCTCTCTCTTGCAGTTATTTTTCTCTGGGGAACTTGTTGGAGGCAAAGCAAATTTCCTCCTCCCACTCCCTGTTTGGGTCCCCAGACAGACAACACTGGCTCTGTGCTCTTTCTCAAGTCCAGCTTTTTCCATCCACTGAATTTCACAGCACATCAGCTCAGGACATGGCACAGACCCACCAGATATAAGGTCTCTGCATCAAAGCAAATACCTGAAGAACTGTTAACATTAGAAATATATTTTTAGAAGGTTTTAGGTTAGAACTGTAGAAAAACCCAAGTTTATCTGGGTAAATGTTTGGAGAGCCAAGTGATGGATGCTGGCTCTCCTTTGAGCAAGGTACACATTGCCTTTGCTACACACAAGTTAATGTTAGAAAGGCAGATTAATATATAAACTTGTTCACTGAAGGGTAACACCAATGCAGCAATTTACGGTGGGGAAATGAAGGTTTGCCTGCTTGTTCCATAGAGACTAAATCTTGCTGTTCTCTTCTCAGAGCATGGCAAAAGCTGCCTAAGCTAGTTCGAAATCTAAACAACCTTCTGATGGACATTCACTGAACTTCTTCTAACAAATCCACAGTGAAAATCTGTACTAAGATCTCCAGGCTCTCACCAAACATGCCATGGTGTCCTCATGGTGCAAGGCAGGAATGTCCAGGTCCTGGCAGTGGTCAGCCAGCATCTGTGCCACAGTGGAAGACAGCCAGGAAGAGGCAGCATCTCCCCATGCTACATTCCAGGGAAGAGGACACCCTGTGAAGGATGCCTGGGAAGCATGGAAGAAATCATCACCCTTTCAGTCAGCAGGCAAGAGGGAGAGATCCATTCTGACATTATGTATGTTAACTCTGAATTTTAATCCTTTTTGTGGTTAATACAGGTGACCACCAAAAAACCCTCATAGTTTTCCTGAACTGTTATGATAAGGGACTGCATCTATCTCTGTTGAAGACTTGCTGAAAACACAGCAAGTATTAGGAAAGAAAACTAAATCTAAACACATGTGCTGAGACATTTATTGTTATAAGATCAGCTCCTTCAGTGAACTAACCACAAATATCTTAGAAAATTTCTGGTGGGAACAAAAACCTGGAAAAACCCAGCTCCCCAGGTTTTGTTTGGTTATTGTATGGGAGGGAGCCTTATTTTTCTCAGCAAGGAAACTACTTGTGTTTGGCTTTCTGGTGCTCCCATCATAACTCCTGGTAGTGCTGCAGCTGTCCACCACACCTCACCAGGGTGAACAGCAACACAGCCCAGCACAAACACCCCTCCCAAATGCTCATGCTGGGACCTTCTCAGGGTTTTTTCCCTGCCAAGGGAACATGTCTGTGGTATATTCTTCCAACTTCCCCATCCCTGCCTTGCACCAACGCTGCCAAGTGCAAGGGCCAGGTTGGGCTGGGCTGGTCCCTGCACTGGCTATGGCCATGATCTGTCCTGTGGCCAGAGGGTTGGTTGCTCCAGAAGTTGAAGACAAGAGAGCAAAGACCTGAGGAAGCAAAAAGCTCAGGCTCTGCATCATAGAAGAACAACAATTCCTTGGCTTTAACAAAGAATAAGTCTGAACTAGGTGGTTTGACCCTTTGAGATTACAGTGAGGTATAGGATAGGGTCTGTGAGATCATCCCGCAGCAACCATGGACTGGGAAGAAGACAGGGAACAAAAAATGTCGCTGGATATGGCTGCAATTTTTCACAGGCCCTTTCTCTTCACAGATGAATGTCTGTCAGGAGAGAGGAGTGACAGTCCTGCCTGTTAGTCTGGGGATAGAATGAGACATGGCATGGAGGAGGAAGAGTCAGGTATGAGTTAACAGTATGGTTTAGTCTCATACTTGGGGAGTGAGCAATCTGAAAATCAGATGGGAAAGTCACATTTTGTCCAGGCAATTGCATGTCTCAACTCCACTTTGGCCTTTGCTCATAAAAGTCCAATCAAATTCTACAGCAGGATAAATAAGTGCTAGTGGCTTCAATGGATAATGGTAATCTTTAAAATAATCCCACATTTCTCAAATAAATGTGATGGTTTAGAAAGACTCAGATGTTAATATGTACAAGTACAAATGTGTGTGTATATGCATGTATGCATTTATCTCTCTATAATTAAATCTTTTATTAGAAGGCATGATTGAAGAGTGCTAACAGCAGGCATCCATAGCATACATCCTTTTCTTTCTCAAAGCAGAGGCTGAGAGTGGCAGCACAGCAGGAGTCAGAAGAGGCCATCTACCATGTAACTCCAGCATCCACGTCCAGAAGAGCTCCTGGGCTCCCAGAGGATTTGGGAGAGGATTTGAGCACACTGTGCTTTTGATGTGAAGGATTCTGGCTCCTTGCTGGTCTGGCTGGGTGCCATGCAAAATTGATCCACATGCCATATTTGCCACTAGTACTACACATTTCCACCATTGCTCTTGAAGATCAGCCAAGATACTATCCACTGGCCCCGCTGGGAAACGGTCTTAAACGGCACCAGGCCATCATAAAAAGGAATTTGCCAAATTTCATTGATTTTTCTGAGGAGTCATGTGCTTATCAGTCATTTAGCTTTTGGGAAATTCTGTCCTTAATCCTCAGCAGTCCTTCAGGGGCAGGGAAATATCACTGAATGGCCTCAGAGTCCTTCAGTGTCACTGCTAAACCACAGCAGCATTTGAGATCACTGCTGCTCAAATCCTGTCCTGGCTCCAGCAGTGATCTGCTCCAAAACACAAGGCATTTGGCTCATTTTGACAGCTGGTTCATGGAGCCAGGACTGCTTCCAAGTGAATCTGGGGAACTGTCCTGGAATGAACTGTTTCCATCCAGGCAGCCAGGAAACTTTCCAGGAGGCTCCACTCCTTCAGAGACAGCCTGCAGGGATGGAGGAGGAGGAATTTGCTCACTTCTTGTTGAGAAGATTTTTTTGTCTCTGATGCTTGCAGAGCCTGTTCCCTTGGGACATTTTGTTTTGGGCTATTTAATCCCATATTCAGCTCCACCATCTCCTTCTCAGCAACCAAGCCTCATAATTTCTCCTTCCTCCAAAACCTGCCTCAGAGCCAAAACAACTTTGTGACTGGCCTGGCTTTGGACCCAGGGCTCTGCATGTGACATCACTCCCCCCCCCCCCCCCCCCCCCGATAATCTGCTCTTCCAACAGAATATCCTTCTCAGTCACAGTTTTTGTGGGAAGGGACCTATAAAGGTCATCTAGTTCAACCCACTGCCATTCCACTATACCCAGTCTCTCAGAGCCCCATCCATCTGACCTTGAATGTTTCCATGGATGGGGCATCTGCTACCTCTCTGGGAAACCTGTGCCAGTGTTTCACCACCCTCATCATAAAAAATATCTTCCTTACATCTAGTCTAAATCTGCCCTCTTTTAGTTTAAAACCTTACTCCTTGTCCTACCAGTACACGCTCTGGTAAAAAGTCCGTCCCCATCTTTCTTATAAGCCTCCATTGCTATGAGCTCATCTTTCTGGCAATGATCTGACCACTCGTTGCCTTCTGTCCTTCAGCCCCTCCACTGCAAACTCTTGGGCTCTAGCTCAGTGGTTTAGGAAGAACCAGCAGAATGAACGACTGGTAGATGCAATCATTGCAGTCAGTGCCGAGGAGCAGCAAGAGGAATTACACCTCTCTGGCTCTGGCCTTTATCAGCCTCTGGTTTGGAAGGAAGGGAGGCAGAACGGGCTGGACACCAAGCAGCCACTGTACTCCCCTGCCCTCCGTCCCTGGAGGGAATGACAGCCTTGTCTTTAATATCTTTAATCTTCTACAGTCGAACAATGTGCAAATATGGCTGGAAGCAAAGAGCAGCAGAGGATGGCTGGGGGATCAGTTCCACAGGCTTGACAGGCTGTCGGGAAGCAGAGTGATTCCGTCTGAGGGCATGGGCGAAGGGGGTGCCCGCCTGGCCCACCTTTGCCCGGGGGCTTCCCTGTAACTCCAGGAACACGGCCGGAACCGCACTCAGCGCCGCAAACCTGCCCCACGGGGCATCCCCCGGGCTGGGCTGCTCTCCGAAGGTCTGCAAGACCCGGCTGCGAGAGCTGTGCTGAAGTGTAGTAGCCCAGCAGTGTTGCTCCTGCTGCATGGTTCCCGAAGGTGACAATTTCCTGCCCCCAGCTCTGGGAGATGTATGTAAGGATTTGGTGCTTGTGAGGCCCGAGCTAACGGGCTGGGCTGGAAAGTTTTGGAAGGCACAGGGGAGCGCGGCAGCCTGCCCAAAACCGCGATCAGAGACGGCCGCGCACCCCTCCCCTGCGCCGCCGGCTCCCTCCCCCGGCCCTGGGGCGCTCCGGGGTGGGATTCTCCCCCCGCAAGGCTCCCGCCCCGGCCGGGAGAGGCGGCGGCCCGGAGCGCTGCCCGCCGGCTCCGGCCATGGGCAGCGGCAGCAGCCGGCGGCGGGGGCCCGCGGGCAGAGCGGGGCACAGCCGGGAGCTGCCGGGGACCGCGCCGGCCGACGGCGAGGGGGCGGCGGCAGCGCCCGGCCCCGGCCGCCCAGCAGCGGCCGCCGGCGGCAGCGCCGAGCCCCGGGCCGGCGGCAGCAGCGTGGAGGCGGAGGGAGGCGGCGGGGCCCCGCTCCAGCAGGCGGTAAGTGCCCGCCCGGCCCCGAACGGAACCCCCGACCCTCCCAGCGGTGGCCCTGGGCCCCCCCAGCCCAGCCCAGCCCAGCCCAGCCCAGCCCAGCCCCGGTGTCCCCGCCGCCCTCGGCGCCCTGCCGTAGCCGGCGCCACCCGCCGCGGCCGTGCCTTCCTCCGAACATCAACGGCGGTAAATTCTTTTGATCTTCGCTGCGAGCCAGGCTCGATGCTCTCTTTGCGTTTTCTCTTTGCTGCTCTCTTTGCGTTTTCAGTCTCCGATGCAAGGAAAACACGGTCCCGAGAGGGGCCGCCCCGTTCTTCGGTCTCCCGGTGCTACTGAAAGTTTCTTTTCCTGGCTTGTGGAAATAGCTCGACTTTATGAAGTTCGGCTCCTGCGTTTTCCTGGGTCAGGCTTGTATACAGAAGTTTTAAAATGTGAACATAAAGCTGTCCTTTAATGTTTACTAATCCGCTGTAACTGCAGTCTGGCTCTTCCTAAAGACACATTTCAGTCTCTAACAAATAACAGATTTGCTTCCGAGGGAGTTGAGATTTATCTTTTGGGCTTTTTTTCCAATCCAAGAATAACAGCAGCATATATATCAGCTGGTGATGAGGCTAAAAATCACCAACATCTTTCATCTTAGCTTGGCTTTGGAAGCTGTGTGTCTTTTGTTAGATAAACAGTGCTCTCCACAGATACAGAAAAGTTGTCAGAATAAAGTAATAAATTCAAAAATTGAAAGAAATATTTAGGACCCAGGAACATTTTGCCTTGCATGCCTCGGTTTTGCTCTTTAGAAGAGTATCATTTCCGTCACTGAACTGCATGCACATCTGTGGGTTAAGGATTACTTTAATACAAACTAAATTTTCCATTAGGAAACTTGGCAGGGTTCCATATAAGAACCTTTTATTTAGACAGGTTTTAAAGAAAAACCTCAAAGTAAGGTTTTGAAATTGAAGAAAAAAAAAATAGAAATCTTGTACTGACATTTTTTCCTTGCTCTTTAAGCTCCATGGCCTCCTACAGAAGAATGGAGCTCACTCCAGCATTATTTTCTCCTCTGAGGGACTCTCATTTATGAGCAATCCTCCTGACTTCTCCCATTTATCTTTACTTATGGCAATAGATGCTGCTGATACTAATTTTCCCTCCTTTTCCAGATGTGAATATCATGGCTGGATCTTTAATAATTCTATAAGCTGTGAGTTTTCCTATGCATAAGTATCTTAGCCCTATTCTGAAGTGATGTATATTCTGAGTTATATCAGAAAGGGAATGGAGCTGCTCTCATCTTTCTCTTCTAATTCCCCTAGAGACAGTTCACTATGGCAGTAGATACCAGTGAGCTAATGACAAGGAGCAAACTGTAGAGGCTGAGAAATTTAAGATGTGGCCCTTGGGGGTGTGTGGGGGTCACTATGCCCCACGCCCTGTTCCAGACTTCCATCTCTGGCAGAAATGGTGGTGAGGAACCTGTAGCATCACCTCAGCCACCTCAGGTTGTGGTGCAGACCCAGGGTGGGAATGCTGTCAAGCTTTGCAGCACAGAGATGTCTATGAGGGTCCTCAAAGCTAGACTGGAGCAGGTATGTGGGGCCTTGGCCATCCAGTGAGGCCAAGTGTGTGCAGCACACAGCAGTGGGGTAGCAGTGATGCTGAGCATCTTGTGTATCTCCTCATCCAGCTGTTGCTGCTGCCTCTTTTTTGGGAGGAAGTTCACAGCTCTGGTTGCAGCCAGACAAAGACAGCAAAAAACTACCAGTGTTTTTCAAAGATACAAAAGATGTACAAGAGAAGTCTCAGGTAGTTTCAGGGCAAACTTGAAGCTTTTCTTGGTAGCACTTTATTTTCCTGAACCTGAGATGGCAGAGACAGCAGTCATGGGTTTACTATTCTGACTCCTTGAGGCCTAAAAAGTCACTAGCCTGTGAAAAGGAGAGAGGAAACTGCAGCACGAGGTTTTGGTTGTTTACTGTGCAATTTAGTCTTTTAGGTTGCTCTGAAAACTGCAGTCCCACCCTTCCCAGGAGGCTGGGGGAGGAGCTTTCTGGAAAGGGATGTCAACCTCATTGCATCGCTAGTAGTTTTGAGGGCAATTTCTCTCAGTCTTGCCAGCTTTTCAAGTCATTTGTAGTTTTCTCTTGTGGTAGGAACTTGCTTGCTTTGCCCTATTCAGTTGTCCAGATTGAAGGATAAGCAAAGAAATTCGAGAAGAAAGGATGAGTTATTTCAACAGAGTTAGTGGGGGAAAGGTGAGGCAGGAAGAGGAAAGGCAACAAGGAGGTATCACAGTAGGAAAGTCTGATGAGAAATAGCCCCTGGAGGAGCAGATTCTGGCCAGTGGGAAAGACCTGTGACACCAGTCAGAGCAGAATTGCCAGCAGGACTCATGGTTCTGCTGTCACAGCTGGGTTTCTCCTGGGCATGATGTGCATCAGTGTTGTGTTTCACAGCTGAACCCTGGCACCATTTGCCATCCAGCAGCAAGCTAACAGCACTGATGGGCAGTCAGGGCAAGTGACAAGGACTGGTGGAGAGGCTGCAGCTGCCTTTAAAGGCTTGAGCCACCTCTATTATATCAAATAGTGCTTGGGAGCAAGAAGGGTGAAACCATATCACAGCAGCAGGCTGGGAACCAAATCCTGATGGGAAACCTGCCCATGCCTCAGAGCAGACCCCAACACCTCTTGTCAGCATCAAACACCCGTTTTCAGCTTTGCTCTCAATTCCGGATGGTTGTACATGCTTCTCCTTGTTTCTTTGCTCAGGACAGAAAAATATAGTTGAGGTTTTGTAGGTGCTGCTGCAGCACAGAGCAGGGGTGGCAGCTCTTGGTGGGAGCCAGGGCAGAGGCTGTGGCCTCAGGCATTTCCCCATTAGTTTCCTGAAATGGAGGGATAATACAGACATGTTAGGGTTTTGGTTTTAACAGCTTTTTCCATGGCATCATCACTCCTCCTGACTGGAGACGAGATGTGATTTCATCAAGCAAATCACCCCAGCTGCAGCACAGGAGCAACACAGGTAGAGGGTATATTCACCAACTTCTACAGGGAAATCATATAAGTTTTAAACACCTGTGTTCAAAGCTTTCCCTTTTTTTTTTTCAGCCAGATGTTTTTTCTGCAGACTGACGTGGCACAGCGTCACCTCGTGGCTGGCTGGTCCCAGCTGCAAACACAAAAGGGTCCTGAAGGGACATGAAATGCCATGCCCCATTAGTATCTTACAGGAACTCGTGTTTATTTTTCTACTCTTGTTAAAATGTGCTTCCCTCAAACAGAAATTTGATCGTTCTAATTCCACATTGTTAGCAGTTTATTTCAGCATTTTCTTCCTGGTTGTGTTAATAGTCAAAAATGCCCTCAAATCAAGACATTGTGTTACGTTACATTCCATAAGGGAGCATGGGACCTTCAGAAAATGTCATCTCGAGCTGGATATCTGGGACTCTTTGAACTTCCCAAAGATTATTTCAGATTCTGCAGTTAATGTCCAGTTGTAGATCTGGCGGTTGCTGAGTTAAAGGTCCTCCCTCTGTCTCCCATTATATTTCTTGTCATGTTCAAAGCACCTGAAACTTCACCAGAGTCCAGAGCAGCAGGCTGTGCTGTCCCCTCAGCCAGCATCACTCTCCCAGCACAGCTGTGTTGCACCTGGAGTTGGAAAACTGCTGACTAGGTATTATCCACAATTCCCCCCTCCCTTAACTTGGCAGAGCATGGGTTGCTTTTGACCTGGAAACTATTTGTGATCTAAAAAGTAAGCCCAGGGCATGTACAGAATAGCTGAGATAGCTGGTGTTTCAGTAGGGAGGAGAGGAAAAGCGTGGGAACTCCTTGTCTCCCTGCCCACTTCCTGTCCACCGCCTGCTCCCAATTCCTTCGCTGGCCAGAGGATGTTGCTGCAGATCAAAGCAAAGCTGGAAGTGCTTTGCCTGGGGTGCAGAGCTGGGGCCATGTGTCACATTCGGTACCTACTGGCACACTGGGTAAGCCATTTTTTTTTTTTTTTTTGCCAGCGGTAAGTGTGTGCGGGTTGGAGAGGCTGATTGCAGCAGTGCTGACTGTCTCAGCCCGCAGTCCTGTGCTGCCGTCGCTGGAGGGTGCTGCCCTGCTGCGGCAGCGGCTCAGCCCTCCGCGCTCGCTGCAGACTGCACCTGCAGGGCGCTCCAGCTGATGCCCTCCCTCCCTGCCGCGGCAGCGGGTTGGCATTTCCGCTCAGACTGGTCCGCTCGTCCTCTTCATGGAGGTTTGTGAAGAGGGATTTGGGAGGAGAAGAGGCAGGGAAAGAGGCACTGGCATACATTTTTCAGAAACGCTGCACCGCATCCAGAGGACCAGCACTGGCAGAGATCACACTGCTCCCGTGTCGATGCTTTACGTGGCTTGGACGTGAGCTGCACCTGAGCTGCACTCAGGGTCCGTATCTCTACTGCATCTCAGGGCTGTATCCGTACTGGTAAACTGTACCATAGCAGATGCCTGGCACTGGACCGTGGTGGTCTGCCCCACTGAGCTGGCATGATTTTTGGTCAGCACCAGCTTGTAGTCTCCCAAATAATGCCTGGGCATGGCTTAGGGATCAGCACAGGGACCAACTCAAAGAAAGCTTGAATTTGGCCTCCCAGGTTTGGAGACAATATTAGTAGTCAAGACTGTAGCTGGCTGGTTTCAGTGCAGCTTGGAAGCAGCTCTAGAGCCTCCAAAGGTACACAGCTCCAGATCACCCTGTGGAAAGCTCCAGGAAAGGGTGTTCTCACCCAGCTTAGTCACAGCTGCTGGAGTTGACAGAGAAAGTATGGGGTTAAGGGCTGGCAGGGCCATGAGGAACACTTGGACTGGACTGGGGAAGTGGGAAGCTGCACCCCAGGAGTGCTGGTTTATGCACACAGCAGAGAGAAGTAGCTCTTGCTTCCAGCTCTCAGCTTTGCCTTGCTCCCAGGAGTTGCTGCCCTAAAGGATGGCTGAACTGTGTGTGCAATGACTGTCAAAGCATTCCACCCCACATGTCATGACATTAAATTAAATGTGGATACATGCTGCGAGCTTAATATCCAAGCCTTTAAACTTGGAGGAGGGAGTGATATGGGGCTTTGTGGCACAGCAGACCTCAGCACAAGCTGTCTGTGCTGAGAATGGGGTGGAAAACAAGGAGATACACCATGGTCTGGATGAGTAATAAAAAGATGACTGCAAGCTGCAGAAAGGAGAAGCTGACTTCATTTATCTCTTACCAGGACACAGGCCAACCAGGCCAGCAATTACTTATTTAGCTGTAGGATAGGAACCCATAATATTAAAGTGTCCTGACATGCACATCATCCTAACCCACATAAAGGGCTAATACTAATTATCTGCTGAACTTGCAACATACCCATTACAGCAATCCCGAGCCGGCTGGGTGGGGTCAGTTTTTATTGTGTCTCTCAGCCCAGGGCAGCCGGTGCTCCACTCCCTGCCTGCTGCCCGGCACACGGTGTCACCCGGGCACCGCCGAGCCTGGTGTCCTGTGCCCGCAGGAACTGGGAGCAGCTCCCAAACCACGGAGACTCTCATGGCAGGGAAAAGGCAGAGGGTGGAGGTGCCTTTTGTTTTCACTTGCCACCATTTTTGATTCAGGCACTGGATGAAATGTTGGTAGAAATCTACCTGTGCCAGTTCCAAATTCTCTTGGGAAATAAGTTTTGCTGCTGACAGATCCCTTGGAAAAGGTGGGAACAGGTTTTGCACAGAGAAGCAGATTTTGCTAACCAGAGCTGCACTGTCCTGATGACGAATTAATTCTGTCTTCCACCCACACAACACGTACAGCTCGTAATATGGAGGAGTCAGCCACAAGGGAAGAAAAAAGAGACAATCTACTGTACAATCCAAACCCCTCCCTAAAATTATCCAAACCTATCCTTTGCACAGGAGTATTGGAAGCTGGATTCTCACTGTGGGAAGAACATCATCAAAGCACTCCTAAAGAACTGTATTTCCCTTGGTGCTGAGGATGAATAATGTTCCTCACCTGGCAGAAGGAAACTCGGTCCACAACAGTAGTCAGTCCAGTGGATGATGGATGAGGAGCTACACTGTGGGATGCAATCCCGGAAGAAGTCAGCCATCATCTCCTGGCGCTGCTTCTTGCTCTTGTTGCGTGTGGGAGACTGCCAAGAAACAATCATAAATAACCAGGAGAGAACTGTCTTACCTCACTGTCAGCTTTCTCACATACCTTTGTCTCTGCTTGGACCCAGAAGCTCTTTCTAGAGTAGTTCAGCCTCTTCCAGAGAAAACAAAGAGCAGGGACTCTTCTGAAAGGATGTGGAATGCCTTTTGACAGGAATTACACTAAAACGCTATGAAAGACTAGCAACATCTTTTGTCATTTTAAGCAGGCAGGTAGGATGTGAAATACAGTGGATAACAGACACCTTTCCTGGCTCCTGAAATGGAAGCTGCTAAGGGCTCACCTGAAGAGATGTTCACCCAGAGCCATGAGAGCGGTGTCCTTGCTGCAACTCTCCTCAGCTGCTGAAGCCTGGGAGCCAAAGGTGACCACATCAGCACAAAGCACTTGCAAGAGGCAAGGAAGAACTAAGCAGTTTGCTGCCAGGCAAACTCTGTCTGCCTCACAGTGTCTGAGACCACGGTGTTTAAACCTCCAACTCCTGTCCATCCCCCTTGAGAAGTCGCTGAGGAAGGAGTGTAGGGAAAATACCTCCTTGCAAATTAAAATCAGGTGCCATGCAATACCTGCAGACACCTAGGTGGATATTTCTACCCAGTGGATGGCACATACAAGCGTGACCAATACCAAGAAATTTAAATTGGCTCAAAACTCTGTGTGAAGCCATCACTGTTGTACCAGCAGTGCCTGTAGTGGGGCATTGCCCCTTCATAGCTCCCCCAGTTTCCAGCAGCAGTTCCATGCATGACCTTGTGGCAGCAGAGGTTTGAGCTATTCCAGGAGCATATACATGATCTTACTGAGGAATCGCTTGATCCCATCCAGCCCTGCAGAAACACAGCAGAGGAACTGGCAATATCTCTGTATTGCAAGCTTTTCCACACCTCTCCCTGGTTCCTTTGTTTCCTGTTGAGGGTTAGGTTCCTTTCGTTTTGTTGCTTTTTAGTTAGGGAATTTTTTTCCCATAAGTTGCTAGGAAAAACAAAAGAAGTGGCCAAGCTCAGGGGAGGGGGGCATGTGGTTGCACTTCTCTTATCTGGCAGTTTCTCTCCGAGGGACAGAGATACACATTTGGGCAGGTAAAGGACGGAGCTGGGGCAGCTGCTGGCTCGCTCTCGGCTTCGGAGGAGTATGGTCAGAGCTGCTGCTCGGGGAAGGGAATTCACTGCTGCCAACAGAGCTCATCCCAGAGCTGCTCCTTCTGCTTGTGAGAGCAGCCACTGGACTGAGACCTTATTAACACCCACCTCACTAATAAAAGGGACCTGTCCCGATCTCCTCGGGTGCCCGGGATCCTGAGCTCGCCTCTCCCTGCCCTGCTCAGAGCCGGGCCGCCAGTGTCCCATCCCCGCTGCTTCTTGGGCACTGCTCCAAGCTTTCACTGCACTGTAGCCACGCAACCTCTGCCTGCTGAGACTTCCGGCTGTTCCAGCTCGGTGCTTCCGAGAGTTCTGCTGGGGCACCAGGATCGTTGGTGCACAGGGGGTTCTGAAGCGAAGCC
The DNA here is from genome assembly GCF_029207755.1 of Chamaea fasciata. NCBI lineage: Eukaryota > Metazoa > Chordata > Aves > Passeriformes > Sylviidae > Chamaea > Chamaea fasciata. Next base: position 99,273,398 of record NW_027094088.1, on the reverse strand, counting down.
TCTCCTCCGTCGCTCCCCGTCTCGGCCCAGCCGCCATTGCCCCGTGCTCCCCGCGCCACAGCGCCCCCTGCAGCCGCGGGGGAATCACCGCACCCGCCCTGCCCGCCGGGAGCCACCAGCGCCCCCGCTGGCTGCGAGCGGAACTGCACCGAAGGGAAAGGGACCCTGCCCGCGGCCGGGAGGGGTCACGGGGCCCCGGTGCTGTTTGTTGTTACTGCCAGAGCTGGTGTTTGTTTGACTTGATACACACACCAGTAAAGAATTGCTATTCCTATTCTCATGTCTTTGCCTGAGAGTCCCTTATTTTCAAAACTATAATAATTCAGAGGGAAGGGGTTTACATTTTCCATTCCAAGGGAGGCACCTGCCTTCCTTAGCAGACACCTGTCATTCTAACCAAGACACTTCCCTTTTTTCTTGTACAGAAAATATTTTCTTCTTTTCCATACTGATGGAACAGCTTTTCATTTCTGTTTTCTGGAAGGCCCTAGTTTGGTGCTACCTGTTTAACTTGTTAGTGTTGTTGTGAGATTCAGGGTAGCTTGTATCAAGGAGGCCCACCAGCTTCAGGACCGCACCTCAGAAAAGATAATGATGAGCCAAGATGCAAAGCCATGTCCCTGTCCCACTCCCTTTCCTGTGAGAATACAGTAAAAAGGTAAAAAAGATGAGAGATACATTTTTCTCAGTAGTATCTGGCTACAGAGGGTTCATTTTATTACTGGCCCAGCTGGGGACAAGCAGTCCATCCCTGCCTCCTGCTTAAATACCATTATGTTCAACTTTGATTGCTCCCCAGGTATCCCATTGAAAGCCTGTAGATTCCAGCATAGGGAAGATGGATGTTTCACCCCAGAAGGTTAATTTTTCCAGGAGCCATCTTTGTCAGGTGAAAATTGGGTTGATGTTGCAATGACTTCCTCCCTTAGCAGGTATTTTCATACTGTTACCTGCAGCTGATGGCGCAATGGGCATTCATGGAAAACTTGGAGGTTTAACAGTTCAGTGTTCAGGGGTTTTGGTTCTATAGCCAGCAGCCACCCAGCTGCCCTGAATGCTGAAACAGAACCAGCAGAACAGGGCTTGTAAAGGAGAGTCTATTGTACCTGTATTGTCTCCACAGAGGTTGTTTGGGGGTTTAAACCAGGACATGTTGCCCACTGTAGACAGAGATAAGTTTCATAGAAAGAAATAATGGTTTGGGGTGAAAGGGAGCTTTGAAGATCAGTTGGTTGCAACCCCCATCAAGGGCAAGGACATCTTCAGCTGGACAGATTGCTCAGAGCTCCATCCAGCCTGGCCTTGCACACTGCCAGGCATGGGGCAGCCACAGCTTTTCTGGGCAACCTGTTTCAGTGCCTCACAACTCTCACAGTAAGAATTTCTTCCTAAGATCTAATCTAAACCTGCCCTCTTTCAGTTTAAACTTGTCCTCATCCTGTCCCTTGTCCTATCACTACAGGTCTTGAAAACCTACTTGTCCCTTGTTACAAGACACTACAGGTCTTGTAAACAGCCCCTCTCCATCTTTCTTGCAGGCCTCCTTTAAGTACTGAAAGGTTGCAATAAGGTTTCCCCAGGGTCTTCTCTTCTCCAGGCTGACCAACCCCAACTACCTCAGCCTGTCCTCACAAGAAAGGTGCTCCACATCTCTGATCATTTTCATGGCCCCCCTCTGGACTCATTCCAACATGTCCATGTCCTTCCTGTGCTGAGGACACCAGACCTGGATGCAGCACTGCAGATGGGGTCTCACATGAGGAGAGTTGAGGGAGAGAATCACCTTTCTTGACTTTAAAGTGTTATAACTGTCTCTTATCTTCTCTCCTAGGCTTTGTCAACCAGAAGCCCACCAGGCCCAGAGAATAACAACCTCAACCATCAGTGAGTATCCCCTGCTTTTGTGGTATCTTCAGGGAGGAAAAGCAGGTGGAATAAAGGGACCTTTATGCTATTTCTGCATTCCTCACACTGTGCAAAAGAGCTGGGAATGCTGTGAAGTGGTTTATAGCCCTAAATATTTTGCCCTTTTACTTACTTGCAAATTTGAAAAAATATCAGGATCTGCTTGAAAAGATCCAGGCTCCAGCTCAAGTGTAGTATAGATGTCATGAGCAATCATAATTTAGGATGTCCATATGTCAGAGAGGCACCTTGGAGTAGTAATTAGTGCAAAGCTGTGGAGAATCGCTCCAACAAAGAGCTCAGGCCCTGATTCACCTGTGGGCTCTGCAGCATGTGAAAAAGGAGAATAACATCTCTTTGCTCCCCAGAAATCGTAAGAGAAAGCCCATAAGATGCTCCAGTGCTACACCAGTTAGAGACGTGAGTGTCCCTTGGAGACAGGGAAATGGTGGGGACCTGCTGCTCTGGGTGCCGAACAAAAGAAACCTGAAATTTTCCACAAGCCAAAGCTGCCCAGCAGAGTGAGCCTCTGAGTCTGCCTGCACCAGGAATGGGGGAAGTTTAATACGTGTTTAAAAAACCCAGGTGAAATGAACAGGCTTGAAAAACCATCTTAAAATACCACCTCCTTCCATTGAAGAATGACTCTCTTCAGCATTAAGCTCTGGCTGTCACCCAGCCCCTCTGCTCCTGCAGCACTTGAGAGGAGACTAATCTACAGATGTTGGTCATGGGCTGTGTGACCTACTAATGCCCAGCAGTGCTGGTGGATGTCAGCAGAGCCCAGGCACCTGATGCTGTCCACCCTCCTGTTCCTGCTCTCCCTCCCAGCTGGCAGGGAGCTCCCCTGGCCAGGCTGCTGCTTCCCAGAGCGCTCAGAAAACACATCTGCCCTTGGCTTTTCTGATGACAAGGCTTGTACAAGTGCTGTCACAGGGACTTTACCCTCTCCTGTGCTTTCCAGCATCCTCAGTGGGCTTTGGGCTATGATGGCAACTGAGCAGTCTCCTCCTGGAGTGCACAGCCAGCCCTGCCAGGCCCCTGTGCAGCGTCCCAGCCACAGGCCCCACTGGCCCCTCACACCCTGCAAGGCTTTCCTTCTCCCATCCTCTTTGACATGCAGAGGGAAGGTTTGAGACAACAGAAAATATTTTCTGATCAGGGATGACAGAGCAGGAGATTATTTCCATTTAGATAACATTTACTTTATACCCACTGCAGAGTCCCATAGCACAGTTCACATGGGAAGTGCCTATACTGCCTGAGATAAGCAGTTGCAATTTCTGCTGGCAAGAACTATGCAAACATTTTTTTGGAAATGGCACAGCACCCAGCAAATTTTTGAAGACATCAAATCAAATAAAATCAAATCAAGCCATGGAAGGAAAGGTTAATGTGCGTGCGTAGGTGTCTCATCCTTCACATTTCTGTGGCTTGAGTCATTCTAGGTAAATACTCACTTTACAAACAGCAAAAGTCAGCCCTGTCCTGATAGAGTTGCTGACTGAAGAAATTCCCATAAAGCAAATTAAAGGAGAAGCAAGTGTCACAGAAGGAGAAGAAGAACTAGATAGGGAGACTTAATAGCATCTGTCAAGAGAGCAGTCACGCGAGATAGAGGTGGTGTGCACCTCCTGTCCTAGAACATGCCTGTGTGACACCACATAAGCATCTAAACCATCCCCTGCTAAGTACTTTGGATGTGCTCCTGGTTGGCCTGTGTTACCTCTCATCCTTCCTTCCCCAAAATCTTTTGGGAAATGCTCTCTAGCATCTGGTAGTTCATGGGTGGATGACACAGCCCAGGCACATGGTAATGATTTTATAATTGCTGCCAAGGTTCGTGGCACTGGCAGGGTTACCAGGGCGTTGTTTTGACCCATTTTTCAGCTGCTAGGTCTTGCAGAAGGCATTTTAATGATTAACCCTGGACTTCCCCATCCTCAGCAAAATGATAAAAAACACTGGCCTAGATTCACCCCAACCTAGTTTTCAGCCACTTAACTCAGGTTTATGCTTGGGAGCTTGTCACCCATCAGGGCCATTGTCATGGGAGCCTGCAGGCAGCTCTCCCCCACACCAGGCACCTGCCTGACACCAGGGATATGGCACTGACAGCCATCCTCACTGCTGGGATCTTGCTCAAAGGTGGTTTTGCTCACTTTTGGTCTAATTTCGCCGTTTGCCTTTCCTTCTCCACATTGTATAGTTCATTGTCTTTACACTTAACAAAAAGACACACCCATGATTTCTGCTTCCCTTAAGAAACTTTTAACACCAAGATGCCTGTAGCTGAAATGGAGCACGTTTCTTGCTTTCCTCTTTTCTAAATTGCTTTGCTCTAGCCTCTTAAATCACTTTTATTGCTGCTTTCTAAACACCCTCCAAGCTGTTAATAACATTTTATCTGTGAGGCGCGCAGAAGCCTGCCCAGGAATCCTGATGGAGCTGCACTAGCCTTTTCTTTTCTGTCCTATCACACTGCAAATTCCCCTCTTGTATACTTTTCAGCTCACTCTTCTCTCAGCTTTGCTCCTTCACAGATTTCTCTCCTTCCCCAGAACATTTGGGGTTTGAAAATCTTTCCACACAAGGTACTGACCTGTAATTTTCCTGACTGGAAGGTCTAACAGCCCTCAGATGGACTCAGTTGTGTTTGAAGCCAGGCTCTGCAGCCCTGGCACGTGGTGACAACAGGAGCAAGATGCCTCCTCTGCTGCTGGAGCAGCTGGAGGAGCACGGGAACAGACCTGTGGTCCACCAGCTTTTGTCCCGTGAACATCCTGAGCTTGGGATTTCCCTGCCACAGCTTCTCCCTGATTTTTAGGATCAGCAGAAATGACTTCATCAACATGCCTTTGAGGACGTTTAGGTTGGGATGGCCTCAGGAGGTCTCTAGTCCAGTCTCCTAGCTCTAACTCCAAGCTGGATCAGCTATGAAGTCAGAGCAGAGTGCTCCAGGCTTAGTCCCATCAGGTGTTGAAAGCCTCCAAGGACAGAGCCTGTGCAACCACACAGATTGTTCCTCTGCTTGCTGTCTTCAGGGTGCAGAAGTTTCTCCTTTTATCCAGATTAAAGCTCTCATTTTTTATTTCAATTTTCCCATATTAAATGATACAGAACTTTGCCACAAATGTAGAAATAGTATGAACAGCAGCTCGCTTTTCCTTTGCTCTAGAAAGAAACCCAGCCCTCTCTTTTCCTCTCATTTCTGGGGTGTGCATAGGGAGTGGAGTCTGCTTTTGTTTTTTCAAAAGCACATCTGTGTCTCAACGAGTTTTACCTGGAGATTTTCTCCATGCAAACCAAAGCATCAAGAATAATTAACAGTGGGAAATTATGTAACTGCTAAGAGAAACAATGGCTCTTCTGTGGGCCTGCAAGCAAGCTGCCAGGAGCTCTGCCTCTTACTCATCACGTAACATAAAATTAGTTAGAGGATTGTCACAATGTGGAGTTTAAATCAATAAATTGTGTGTTTTAACTCAGATGTGTGCACTTCCTTTTCCTATTATTGCTTTGTAAATGCTGCTGTATGGTTAGAGCTCTTGGACTTGTAGCTTTCTTCTCAGGTCTTTTTTAGTGCAGTGGAAATCAGATACCCTGCAGCCCTCGGCAGGGAAATGAATAAAAGGAATAAGCAGAAGACTTGGGTTGCTAAATCCTACTTGCTGCTAGCCAAACTTGCCATCAAGGGCATAGTGCAGTGTAAGTAACTGTAGAATATCCACACTAGCCAGTGTCACCAGCTGGCCCTCAGGTGACTCCAGGAAAAGCAGCAGGCTACTTCTGACACACGGGGGGGTTGGCACAAACACGGCTTGGTCAGAGCAGCTGGGTTGGGCAGGAGCCTCTGTGGCCAGGGCAGGTCAGAGCAGAGGGAGGGTTGCACTGCACTGTGGCCACTCACTCCACAGCTGTACCTGTGGGAGGAGCACTGGGGATGCCCAAGGAAAGCAGTATTTAAGCACCTCCTCTGTAGGAGAAAGTGTCCTTAGAAAAGCATTTCAGGGTTATTTTCTTCAATTCTGATTCTACATTTACATACCTGCTTTGGGGCTGTTCCTGTGATTTTGTCTAGTAAACGGGTCCTCAGATTTTTTTTGTTAAAGGATGCTAATGGATGAATTTTATTCATCCCAGCTGCAAGAGCAATGGTTGGGATAGATCTCCTACTTAGAGGAATTCCTCCTTAGAGGAATTCAATAGGTAATACATGGTGAGTCTGGGACAGATCTGGAGCCATGCTAGTGGATATGAAAATCTCTCCTCTTTGGCAACGAACTAACTGGCACACAAACCCAAAACATTTATTTCTAATTTACTTGTTCTTCACTAGTGGATGGTCACAAAGTCTTGGTTGTCATGGCATGGCAGAGCACTTTACAGTCTGGATTTACCAGCTCAATTCTCCACTTAGCTCTGCAGCTCACCATGACCTCCATTCCAAGGAGCCTTGTGTTCCAAGCCTGATAGCCTGGCTCGCTCACCTCCCAGATCTCTACAAGGCCAAGGAGGAGAACTCACTTGTCAGTGCTGGCTCCTCTCATGAGTCCTGGAGGGCAAGGTCAAGTACACTAAAATGGTAACATGAGGTACAGTGGTCAAAGCCTGCAGAAGCCTTGTCACTGTTCTCCCTTATGCAGGTAGGGGCAGGTTTCTGTTGTACCCAACATAAACCACCTCTGATAACACAACAAACCCCATACCAGTTCCCTTTGAGTCATACATCAGTTCCCACTCATGGGAGGGCTGTGCTGATGTGGAAACAAATAAAAGCCGTAAGAGCAGCTTGAGGGAGCTGCATTCATATTTTGGTTGAAACTCAGATCCCTTACAAATACGAACAAAATAATCTCTTTTTGCATAAAATGTTAAAAATAGCATAAAGACTACAGTGTCCTTTAGCTGGGCCTCGAACCTAATTCAGAGGGTTCTGGGAGCTTGATCTGGAGCTTTGTAAGGATGGTACTGTAATGAACTCACAGACTAAACTGGTGGCAAGTGATAGCAAATGTCAGCAGGCAATGTGCCAGTGGGGTATGGGAACTAGACGTGACAGAGTATCTGTGTCTCTGCGAGCCATGTGCAGCTCCATCTTTCTATTCACAAAAAAATGAATCAAGGGTCTTCTTGTATCTTCAGAGCCTGATTCTCATATCACCAATAATTCATTCCCTTCCATGATAGGTGCCCAGAAAGCAACAAGAAGCCGTTGGGGCAGTCCACAATATTGTATGACTACTCAGAGGAGGAGCTCATGGCAAGCATCGAGCGGGAGTACTGCCGCTGAATCCAGTTCCCTGCCACCAGAATGTCAGGCATGATCCTGGAAGCCCAGCTGGGCAGAACTGCTGCTGACAACGTCTCACACAGCAAGACAGCACGGGAGAGGTGGGTGGTGGAGGGTACTGGAGCATGAGAGGCAGCATGGCTGCTTGGGAAGCACAGAGAAGAAAGTTCACCTGATCAGCTCCAAAGAGCATGACGATCCTCTCCAGCTGCTCATTTCTGATTGGTGCCACTGGAAGAGGGATCAACTTGTCTTAAGAATCAATATTTAGAAGCTCATTTCTCAATGCTGTTTATAAATGAACATGTAGTAGAATTAAGTGTCATACTAGAGGTGTTGAAATGTGGTGCTTTGAAGGAAGATCTTGCTTTGAATTTAGTAAAAAAAAAAGGCAGCAGAATCATCTGATTCAGAACGTAAGGGGATGTTGAATGAAATTCGTGTCTCTGCCACTTAAAATGTGCCATATGTACTCCTTGGACTGTGCAAGCCTCAGGTCCAGGTCTGAATTTGGCACTGTCTCTTTCAATCTGGTCCCCAGTAGGGGAGATAAGAGGAAAAGGGGATTGAGCCCACCATCTAATACATATGCAGTGTAATTCCAGAGTTCAAATCCCACCACACTGGCAAATTACCCTCCTGGGAGCCATCAGGTAACACAGGGTTTGTGTGAGCACTTTGGGGCAGGATCCCAGCATAGGTGTCCTACCTGAGGCTCCTGGGCATGGATCCATCCCGGTGATGGGAGTGAAAGCAGGAGGCACATCCCCATTTCAATCATCCTCCTTGAGAGGGACTTGCATCTCCTGTAGAGCAGCTGTTGGGGATCAGTTTTCAGAACTGCCACTCCTGACCTTTCCCTAACATTTCCTGTCCTACAAAGAAAAATCACTGCATTTTACCATTAGCTGACTGCAAAGTAAACCAGAAGGTTCTCTTTTCTAAGGAAATAGTATTTTCAGTGCTCCCAGACCGGGAAACCTGGTATTTTGGGTTTCTGCTTTTATTATGCCTGCATCTTAACGTATTATGAGTATCTGCTTATTATGAGAAGTAGAAAAATACTTTATTTCTATCCTCAACTGAAGCATAAAGGACATCAGATAAAATCTTCACTATGTGTAAATGCAAGAAAAAACTGCAGGGCACCTCTTAAGATGCTGTATTTTACGTACTTTATGATTCCTGGGACCTGTGAAACAGAAATAAATGCATCTATACTCTGAAGCCCTCAGTGAAGGCATCAAATGTTCTGAAAAAGGCTCTCTGGCTTACATGGGAAATCATGCTCTGGTACCTGCAGAGACTAAGCAGGATGCATCCCTGAGGATGGCGGGTGGGATGCCTTGAGGGGGGCACTAGATCACATCCCTGGCACAGAGACTCACACCCCAGTTGTCTTCCCTGCAGCAGCCTTCAGCAAGGCTGGACATTGTGGTCTGCCTGGGGCGCCACCAGGCAGCCCAGGGTGGGCAGTGAGCCAACCTCCCACAAAGCTGTGCATGCTTGGAGACAGGAGCTCCCAGCACACCAGCTGGGGTGGGTCAATAGGACCAGAGACAACTGGAACAGGTTGTGAATGCCCCTTCCCTGGAAGTGTTCAAAGCCAGGCTGGATAGTGCTCTGAGCAACCTGGACTAGTGGAAGATGTCCCTACCTATGGCAGGGGGGTGGGACAAGGTGATCCTGAAGGTCCTTTCCAACTCGGGCCATTCTATGATTCTGTGGTACCTTGGAGGCCCAGAAATAGCTGGAGTAGAGAGCAGATGTCCCTGCATTGTTGGGAGAAGTTGGGCCTTCTGGAGCAATGGCTCTCTAACACTCCTGGAAAAAATCCAGTTTTGAACAATAGCACTTCTTTCACAGGAAGTAATTTTTAGACCTGTAAATGTCACTGATCTGTGGCAGGAACACAGTTCCTCTGCAGTTTATCAAGAGTTCACTCACCAGATCTCCCAGAGCTTCTGTTAGTTTTCAGCAGCTCTCAAAGACCTACTGGGATGAACAGAATTTGCCTGTGGAGAGCAGAAAAAACACGGTGACCCCAGCACCACAGGGGATCACAGTACTCTGTACTCTTTTCTAATCACTATAGTGGTTTATATTGTCTTTGAACTTGGATTTCATTCTCTCAACTAAATCCTTCCTTCTGTCAAGGTCCCCTGAGCCTCTGGCGCATGAGGGGAGGTGTTTTGGTGAGTTCAGTCACAGCTCCCCCTTCGTGAGGGCAGGGCCAGTGGATTGCTGCCTTTTTGGATGGCCTCCAATGACACAGCAAACCAGACGAAAGCCACTCTGCTGTCAGACCACGCTGTGACAGGAGCAGACAGGGACAAGGGCTCTGCCTCCCCCCAGGTTGCTCTGCATGTGCCCTGCCTGCCCTTACAGAGCTTCTCTCTGAGGTGACTGGCCCAGGTAACAGCTCTACAACCCATTTGAGACTCTCCTAAAGGAAAGCCTAAGTATTCACAATTACAGAAATGGACTAATTAAAAAGAACACCTAAACTGCACATAGTGTTAGGCTGCAAAAAAAAAATCTCTCTACTGAACACATCAAAGCACTGAGCTGCTTTGTAAAATGAGCTGCTAAAATAACCAAGAGACAAGCACATTTCTGCACTTGGAACATAGGTGCAGTGGGTTTCACAGATAACCTTTTCAGCACCACCAACAGAAAAGGAGCTGCAGAAACACAGGAAGGTCCATAAAGGAGTGATGCAGGTGGGACAGTCACTGCACTAGGGAAAAGGTGCAAGAAAGAAGTTTGGGGATGTAAGGAGGGACCTCCAACTGTGGTATGGTCTGGCAGGCTTTCTCTGTGCCATAAAATGATGTGTGCTCAGTACTGAGCTCAGACCACAGCACCAGCCGGCACAGACAGCTCACAGCCATCTGTCTGATTCTCATACCATGCAGAACAGGATGGTGGTACCCAAGCAGGTTCCCAGTCTGCCCAAGAACTGATGGGGACTGTGCTCCTTCCTCTGTGTCAAACCCAGCAGCACGCCCAAAGGGGACAGTGGCAGTGGGGCTGGTGCCTAGGAAGCCACAACTACAGTTTAATTCCCTGGTGGCAGCATAGCTCTGCTTTTGGTCCATCCTTTGCTCACAGAAAATAGGACACTAGATCATTTGTAGGTAAATAATAATATGGAAGCATTAGCTGTGCCCATGACAGATTTCAAGAGAAACTTCTTGAATTAATGGGTTTTTCAAAAAAAAGGACAATCTCTGCACTACAGAGATCACTTTGCCACATCTCAGGAAGTGAATGTTGACATCCAACCAGCTGAATTATTGGAAAATTCATTTTCTTTTCATGGTATTTCTCTATAACACCATCAAACCACAACCGCTTGAAGGACAAAAAATTATTCAGCTTGCCAGTACCTCCTGCCTCTAAAACACTTTGCTGGAATTAAGCAGGGTTCTGGAGAGTCTCTTATTCATCATTTTGGAAACTACCCTCCTGTTCAATACCTGCAGCATAAGACAGGATAGCTGACAATGGCCTTTGAGCTGACACCGTTAATCTCCATTAATAAACCAGCAAAAGGCTATTATTTTTAACCAAATCACGACATTATTCATCTAACAAAGACAAATGCCACATGCTGCATTTTGCACTAGTCCAAAAGGAGCAAGAGAGCCTTGCTGAAACAGAGCCTCTGCCCCAGCAAGGGGGGCAGCAAGGGGGGCACAGACCTGGAGCTGTGCCACAGGAACCTCATGGAGCTGCCCACCACACTTGCCAGCTGCCTGGCACAGACCACATCTACAGCAGGGTTCCCCCTCACCTCACTCTGGACACAGGACATGGCAATTATTTGCACAGGGTGGATTAATCTGGGCAGTGATAACCAAGAGAAAAAAAGTCACTCTGAACTCAAGAGATGCCAGAAGACAAACCTAAGGGAGTTTCCCATCTGGGAATTCTTCCCATCTGGGGACAAACTCTCCCAGGAAAGGGTATGCTCCAGCTTCCTCAAGTTTTTTGCATGTTTTAAGATGTGCCCATTGCCTTCTGCACACATCAGCACATAAAAGTCATCAATTTCCTTCTACACCTGCAGACTAAAGGAGAAAATGAAGAAGGCTGCACTTGACAGAGGATCCCAGGACAGCCTGGACTGTGAGATGTGGCTGAGGCTTTGCAGCTTCCTCCTGGACTGTCTCATCATTTCCTCAGCCTGATAGGTTTTGAGTCATGATTTACTCTTGCTGCAGACATGGAAGCAATTTGCCTTCTTACAGCCAGAGCCTGCCTGCCTCAAGCTGCCTTGCCAGACGTGGATGGAAGGTAAACAGGCAGATGGGCTCACAGATTAAACTTCGGAACCAGCCAGATTTATCCCTGCAGATAACTCAAGCCAGCGGCAACCCTGGGGCAGGACTCAGCTCATGAGATGACAGATGAAGGATGTTGAGTACTGTTTTCACAGCTGGAAAGGGAAAGTTAGCCAGAGCGGTGGCCTCACCTGGAGGAGTACACCAAGCATGCAACCACCCTGCAGCACAGGCCACCACTGAAGCATCAGAATGGATTCACTCTTCCAGTGTCCAGACTTCAAGAGGATCAGTGCTCATTGATTTGCAAGACAGCTCAAGCTGCTGCTCAGCCCCGGTGGCTGTACAACCACACAGGGTGGTGTGTGTAACAAGCAATGCCACTCTGACTGCAAGATGAAGCATTAAGCCAATAGACATGTTTGAGCACAAATCAATTGTCCTTTAGAAAATGATTCCTTTCCATGGATATAGAATGACTTCAAGCCAGAAAGGCTTGCCCTCAACAGTCCTTGTGTCAGCAAAGGGGTAGTTGTAAAGTCTTCCTTGTATGCAGGCTGTTTTCTCTCACTGGGTGAAGCTGTTCCAGACTCCAGCCCCATTAGGATGTAGACTGAGTGCACCTCCTGGTGCACAGAACAACTCAGACCACATCTTGGGTCTAAGGAAAAGCAGAAAGGTGAGCACAGACTGTGAAATCCATTGCCATGTTTCACATAAACAAAGCCAGGGAAACAAAAATCAGCAAACAAGTATTCTTTGAGATATAACTGGATGCTCAGAAAAATCTTCCTTGAAAAATAGTAGCAGGGACAGGTAGTCGGGACATCTTCCCCTGGGAGATAAAAGCATTGTGGCAGCCTGCAGAGCCCAGGGGCTGAAGTTTGTGCTGTTCTGCCAGAGCATTCAAACTGCACCTAAGCTTTCCCTTCCAGTTGTTCTCCTGAGAAGGAAGCAGAACCATCCATGAGATCTCTTTTCACCTTCCTCACACTTGCAAGAACAACGTGCTCTTCTGTGGACAAAGCCTGGAGTCACCGCTCCCAGGTCACTCCCTGTGAGGGTTGTGCCTGCAGAGACTGAGCCACCTTGCAGTGAAAGGCTGTGACAAAGAGCTGGAATCATTACACCTTCACCCTTTCTGCTGGAAATAAGCATTTCTGCAGATCAGGAACTGGTCAGAGGGAAACAGCATAAAAATGTAGGTAGTTGCTGCTGCTGTCATCATCACTGGGCACCACCTTCCCAGCTGAGACTGGGAGGTAACACCCAGCCTGCCAGAGCCACTTCCCACCAGAGCAGGAAGAACTGGGGCTAGCACAGCCATCTTTTGAGTTAAATTCTCATCGCTGCCTTTTTTCCAGCATTCACTCCATGCACAGCTTGTGACAGTAACAGCACCCAGCACAACCCTTCTGCTGGAGGCTGGGCTGGAAGTGGTGTAGAGGTGGGAACTCTTGTTCCCAGAGAGAAGCCCCAAGGACTGGTGAGGTGTGTACTTTCTACCAAAAACACAAGATGAGTGGTGTAAAATCATCAATGAGTGAGTACTGGTCAATTTACAACAGGATCCAAAAAAATCCTGCCTTTACAGATAAGTGAATTAGCAAGCCCCCAAGTCTTCCACTGGCCTAGACACACAATCTAATCCTGAAGGATTTATGTAGTTCTGGGATGGACGCCTATGAAACCTGAAAATCCAAGATTTTTTATGACTTAAAACCAGTCACATTACATACATTTTATTTAATAAAAGTTAAAAACACGTACAAAAATGCAGTTCCATTTCCTTAAAATATAGGCTCAAAATAAAAAGACTGAACAGTAGAGTTCAGGCAGTAAAGTGCAAAGACAGCAGCTATGCCAGTCATGCTTAATCCATAAATAACCCTTACACAGCAGGAAGGAAGAGACAGAGCAGACACAGCCACACCGCGGCACAGCTATTCACGCACATCCATAGGAGAATGATCCACACATCCCAGAATGGGCTGCCAGAAATTGCAGGCCAGGTACACCCAAACAAGGAAGGAGCAGTTGCTTTTCCACATCGTTAGACACATACGTGACACACTTTTTAGAAGTCTGTATTCTCCAGTCCACCGTTTCCCCCCCACCCCGTAATGCAACAAACATGACAATTTATATAATTATGACACGAGTTTCCAAACTGTTTTCTCAGAAGAGCACCATAAATGGTCAATCTGTAAAAAAATGAAGTGCTAAACTGGCTACTAAACTGAGACAGGACATGCTTCCCCTGGTTAAAAGCATGCAAAAAGAGCATTCAAAAGCCAGACTTCTAAGGGATTTCTGAGAAAAAAAAAAATCCAAAATGTAATCTCTTTTTAAAGAGCAGCAACATCTCTTTGTTCACCACAGAAACTTGGAAAACTGGGTAACAACAGAGAACAGCAACACCACAAGGATCCACTTCACCAGGAAAAGAGGTTCCAACTGAGCCCTTTGGAGAGTCCAAAGCAAGGTCCACACACATGCTCACTGGCACGTACACTGGGGTCAGTGGGGTTACAGCACGTGTCAGTGAACAAGGTACGGGCCTTTATAAGGTCAGGCACAAAAACTTCAGTACACTTAGCACAATACTCCAATTTAGTGCAGTTTGAAAACTTACTACTGTTAATTATAGCTACAGACTTTAGTGTAAAAAATAATGACATAATCTCCTTTAACTGAAACAGGTCTCTGCCGATTTCAGGAAAGTGCCAGTTGAGGTCGGCAACTCAGCACTTACATAAATGAGATCCATACTTCGCCCACACTGGGAAGCAAGACCAGCATTTCAGAACAAAGCAGTAAAAGAGAGAGTGCATTCCTAGTTATCCACAGTTGAGGCATATAGAAAAAAGAATCCTCCTCAGTGCTCAACTAAGCTTCAGTGCAGGAGTGGCTGAAGGGAGAAGAGTCCAGAAGGAATAAGCACTCAAGAAATATTTCATTCAGTGGGGGAGTTGTCTCTCAGCAAAACACCTGGTGCTTTGCTCTACTGTCAGCTCTGCTACAGTACATACACACTCCTCCTGCACCAGGGGAACGGAGCAGTCCGATTGGGCTGTGGGCATTTTGTTGCTCACACCATGCTATTACAACACAACACTCCTGCAGCCATTGGTTCCGTTTCTTAACTATCATTACACTTTTGTGTAAAAGAAAATCCATTCAACAGGGAGAGTGTATTGTTTAATAGAAAAGGGTGGTTTTATACAAAGTACTGTGGAGTATAAGGCCACATGAAGAGCATCATCAAGTTGACATGGTGGCTATTACTTAACTCAAGACACAATTAATACTTCCTCTGGTGCATTGATACAGTTAAAAGAAAGCCTTGAACAATTTTCTATAAGGTGCACAAGCATCCACAATACAAAAAAACCCTTTAATTTTTTATTTCTCCTCTACTCAAAAAAATATAGAGAGAGACCCACTAAATTTTCATGGTCTATCTTACCATTCTTGCATTTTTCAGTTGATTTTGATATGTTGGTTTAGTAGGACCAAAAATAAAGCATAATTTTTAGTGTCAAAATTTCTAAACAGTGTTTCTGCTTCTACCTCCATCAGAGCAGTCAGGCTCCTCCAAACTTTCAGTGGAGGCTCCAGTGGAGTGTCGACTCGGGAATGCTTCTACCAACAGCCATACTGGCTTCTACTTGCAAAGGGTACGAATTCATAAAATGTTGAGAATTTCACCACTTGTATTCTCAAATAAGGTCATTTTGGTTTGGTTTGTTTTAAAAATGACAGTCTCACTTTGATCTCCAATGTACCTGCATAAGGCAGGTGTAAGAGCACTAGTCCATTGCAGGATCAGGATTTGCAAGTGTGAAAACACCAACCAGTATGAGTTATCAAATAGTATGTGTTTACAAAACACTCTGAATGCAATAGTTTAGGTTTACTGAAAAAGGAGTTTCCAAAACTGGGTCTCATCCAGCACAGCCCTACTAAAGCAAGTAATTTGCCTGCATAACAAGACTGAAATGAACAAATACAAAATATATTTGGTATAGAAAATAGTACTATAAAAATTAAAAACCATCCTGTTTTACTGTCCATCAAAATATTAACAGCAAGCATCACAAGTAACTTTTTTTAACCTATTGCCAAAATAATTTCCAAGGAGTTCTACTTTCCTGAAGTGCTGGTGATTGCAATTGCCCAAGTACTGAAAAAAACAAACAGGGTAGGGACGAGGAAATATGATAGATTTCTCACATAGCACTATCAACAGAGGACCTAAACTGTGGGAAACTAAAGTACACACAAACAAGGGGGAAAACAAAAGCCATTGCCATCGGAGCTCTTCCTGATCTTCAGAAACTGCAGGGAAAGCGCTTCTTCACTCTAGCCCTGGCAGACAGGTGATGGCACGGGGATGAGCATACTCAGAGCGCTGCTGCTCTTGGGTTTCTCTGCTGTGGCAATTCTGCTGAGTTTGCCCACCTCTGTCTGCCAGCTGGGGGTCTTCTTGGTGGTCATGTGGCGGCGGGTGTGCTTGGTCAGGTGGTCGCTGCGCATGAAGCGGCGCTCGCACACCGGGCAGGAGAACTTCTTCTCCCCGGTGTGCGTCCTGCGGTGCCGCGACAGTTCATCCGAGCGGGCAAACTTCTTGTCACAGCCCTCCCAGCTGCAGCTGAAAGGTTTTTCTCCTGCAGGACACAAAGAAAGCATGTGTTACTTCTGAGAAGCTGTGTTGCAGTCTTGTCAAAGAACTAACTTAAAATCTGCCCTGCAAAAACCAGTGAGTTCCACAGCACTGCTCCTCTGTGCACTCAATGTAAGATTAAGTAAAGTTCTGTTCCAGGGAAAAATAATAGGTATAATTTCTACTTATTTCCTCGTATTTCTCTTTAAGTGTTCTTTAATCAAGTCTGGTTTTTCAGTTGTCCAAAATCCCAGTTTAAAGAAATAGAGCCTTCATAAACCTGCCTTATCCAGTGATGGAACTAGAAGCAAGCTCCTGCTCCCATCCCACATCTCTCTGGCTGCAGCATGTTATCCACAAATACTGTGGGCAAAGAGGAAGCCTGGAATGGAGCCTCGGGGTCCTGCTGCTCCAGTGATCCAGTCTACCACACAAACACATGCCAGCGAGCACTCCTGAGGCAAAGCCTGTCCTGCCAGGCCCCACAGACCAGGAATGGCAGCAGTCATCAAGGCTGCCCACATCAGCTGCTGCTCATCCTGGGCCACTGCTGAACATCCCACCTGTCCTGAACAACCACAACTGCAACTACTGCCTGCAACTCCCATAGAGCTCCAGATGAACATCTACTAGGTGGCCCAAAATTATGGGGACACTTCAGAGCAGAAGAGAAGGGACTCACGGAAAGGAAGCCCCACAGGAATGTTCTTACTTCAGGTATTGAGAGCCAAGTCTCTGTCTGCTGGATGTGCCATCATCTAGCTAGTCAGCATGCAGGGAAAAGGCAGAAAAAGCTGAACTACTCTTCCTCCTGATCCTGTAACGGGAAGTGGCTAGTGAAGGGTCAGTGTGTTTCACCTGCCACTGATGTCTTAATCACGATACAGGGACACAGACAGGCTCCCTGTGGATCAGCAGATGTGCACAAAGCAAGGCACTTGCTGATAGTCTGTTTATCCTGGAGCATGGGTTTAATTCAAGAGCCTCTCAAGCCAGAAGCAGGAGCAGCATCATCTTGTATGGTTTACAAGAATTATCAGCTTCATGCAGAGGTTAAGCTCTTTCCCCAAAGGAACTGTAAAGACAAGCTGCCAAACTAAGGCAAATCCTGTCACACAAGCTGACATCCAATGAACCATTGACTGTGGGGTAACAGCAGGTAGGAGAAAAAAGTCAAGGAAAACAAAAAATAGACAGAACTATTCTATACCAATCTCCCACTATGCCTATCCTTCAACATCAAAAATAATCCTTGAGAACTCAAAGTTAGTTTTAATTTAAAAAGATCCTGGAACCAGAAAAAGGATAAGTAAAACCTATGTAGACTGTTTCCACACTGACCCAATTTATGGAGCAAATCAGTTCATATTAATTACAATTAAATTTCATTTCAAAATCTCCCATTCTGCAACTGAATAAACTGTTAAATTCCTGTAGGAGCTCTACTTCCTAACACAGCAGCCCAAAATCTCTATGCATTCCCATTTAGCCTGAACAAAACTCTGGGGGAACAAAAAAAAAAAGCAGTTACTGAGTTTCTGTGGTTTTTTTACTCATGTAACAACTAAGACCAACTAACTACCTGTACTGTGTGTTGCTTACACCAGACCTCCCCATGCTCCAAAACAAGGGACTCACACAATTCATTTCAATCTAGTCCAGATGGCAGGATTCCACTTAGATCTAAACGCACACACACACACAGACAGCAAAGCTTCACTCCAACTAAAGCCTGTGAAATTCAGCTAACACTACAGGGTCAGCTGAGGTCTCAGAACAAAGTATGTCTTGTTTTGCTTGTCCATGGAGAATGAACATTCCTTCCATCCCTGAGATGAGCAGAAGCTTCCCCATCACCTGCTTTTTCCCTTTCCCACCCCTATCCTGTAAAAAACATGCACCCCAACAGAAGCCAGAGCCCTCTGGTACGCACCAGTGTGGGTGCGAAGGTGGGCTTTGAGGTGGGAACTTTTGAAATAGGTTTTCTTGCACCCAGGGAAGTCACAGACGTAATTCCTCCGCCTGGAGAAGTCCATCTGGGGGGCACAGGTCTGACCAGAGGCGATGAACACGGGAGCAGGGGCGAGGGGCAGTAACTTGGTGCTGCCAACAGTGACCACGGTCTGTGGGCACTGCGGTGTCTGTGTGACAGCGGGCTGTGGAAGAACCAACATGACAGTCCCCTGAGGCACAGAAGGTCTCATGAGCACAGGCTGGGAGAGCGGGGCTGTCTGCGGTAAAATAGGTTTCACGGGAGTTGAGAGTGCTGGAGTTGAAGGCTTGACATAGGCATTGATCATGCTGCTTTGTCCATTTAAAGGGATCATTTGACAGAGAACTTGGGGGCTTGAGACAGGGGCAAGTGTCACTGGGGTAGCTCTTTTTTGCAAGTCATTCTCACAATTCTTTGGTAAGTGGGTTTGTGGTGAAACAGGCCAGACTGGTAGTTGCCCTTTATTGGTCACAATATCACTGGAGTCATGTGCATAAGGCTGATGTACTGGAGAGGTTTTGTTGATTAAATCATCCACAGCACACGTGTCCTGTGGCAGTCTGGAATGTTTTCGGTCATCGGCTCTACACCAGTCTCTGGAAGTGCTGTAGCCTGAAGTTACCTTTCTTTGCTCTTGCACAGCAGGAATGTGATGGTAAGCAGAACTATCACCTGTGTGACGTATGACACTTGTTGCCATGGCCCTGCAAGGCTGAGGTACAGAGGATTCAGCGACCTCTGGCTTCTGACTGCACTGTTGCCCCACGCTGAGAACAGATGGCTTGGTTATGGGAGAGGCACCGGTCGCTGATGTGACTGAGCAGGCAGCTGTATTTGCCATGACAGTCCTTGGTTTGGAGTAAGTGACTTGTGAGGACATGAGCGTGGCTGCCGACATCTCAACGAAGTCAGGGCTGTGCGGAGGCGTCATGCACTGCAAAAAAAAACCCACACCAGTGTGGATCAGTGTAATTCCATAGCACAGTTTTCCCATATCTTTACTCTGAAAAATAAAATTACATGCCCTCTCCCAGCATCTCAGAACGTGCCTCTTAAGGCAAACTGAATAAAGTATACTGCTGTGGTTTAATCCCAGATGGTAACCAAGTCCCATGAAGCTCACTCATCCTCCACCCCCAAGACAGATGGGAAGCAGAATCAGAAAAAGGTAAAACCTATGGGTTGAGATAAGAACAAGTTAATAATTCAGATCCAGGAAAATAATAAAATATGAATTGTAATAAAAAGGCAGATAAAAAGAGAGAGAAATAAAGCCCATAAAGAGAAACAAATGATGCACAGAACAACTGCTCACCAACCATGTGGCCTCACCCTATGCAGTGATCAGCCCCTCCCTGGCCAATTCCCCCCATTTTATACACTGAACACGATGCTCTATGGTATGGAATATCCCTTTGGCCAGTTTGGTCAGTAGTATCCTAGCTGTGCTCTCTCATGGCTTCTCCTCCTCACTGGCAGACAAGGAGGCACTGAGAAGTCATTGGCTTAATTGTTGCTGAGCAGTGCTTACTCTCAAACATCAGTGTGTTATCTACATTATTCTCATCTTAAATCCCACAGTACTGTACCAGCTACTCGGAATAATATTAACTCTATCCCAGCTGAAAACAGGACAATATCCACCCCACATTCTATGCCATTTACATCATGCCCACACTTTTCAATACATCCCAATTAACCACCATTATTTTTCCTGTCTTTTGATACAGGTATCATTCCCTTAGTCTATGGGCCATCCCTCTAAATCATCTGTTGAGTTCATTCCATGCATCACTTTGGAATGTGATTCATAGCAGTTCTTCAGGGCAGGAAACATGGTGCGTTATGTTGGTTATGTTGGATTCCTACCTACTGGAATCAGTTCTCACTCCATCACTACTGTGTTTGCCCAGTTTCATCAAAGTTTGTTCTTCATTAACCTGGGTGATTCCTACTGTAATACCCTTGATGTTGCATGTAGCCAGCTCAGCAGTGGTGACATGAATGTTAGTGGCAATTAACATCATACAATCCAAATCACTGGCTATTCTCACACAGAACCAGATCCCTGGAAGCAAACTTTGGATCTCCCTATCCTCCCACATTACCCAGGAAGTGCACCCAGTAATCCCATGGATGGGTTTGCCATTGCCTGACGCAGGAATAACTCCGATTGTTTTCCCCAGAAGCTTTTTTTGTGTGCACTACAGGAACTTCATCCCCTTCTCCACTATGTTATTTGAGCACAGCTGGCCCAGCAGGCAGATCCTCTAGTGCTGACTGCCCAGGAGGCCTTTGCTAAATGTGTATCTCACTGTTTGAAGGTCCTACCACCCATTGCTCTCAGTAAGTCTCTTCTATCATTCAATTTTCCTGGAGACTAGCATATGATAGGGAATGTGATAAACCCACACAATGCTATGCTCTTCAACTCAGGTGTCTGTGAGGTTTGTTTTGGAAATGAGTCTTGTCTGGCTGAATTCTTTCTCAGATGCCATGCTGCAATAAGACTCACTTTCCAAGGCCTAGGACAGTGTTCCAGGTGGTGCCATGGGACACGGAGTATGTTTCCACTTATCCAGTGGTTGCTTTCACCATCAAAGCACATGGTGCTTGCCTTGGTGGGTTTGTGGGAGTCTGACTGAGTTCATCTGCCAGGTGTCCCCATACTTATATTTCAGCCACTGTCCTCCACACCAAAGAGGCTTTAAGTGCTCAGCTTGAATAACTGAAGTGTATGTTTCACAATGATGGATAGCCCTACAATAGTGTCCATGGTCCAGTCCACGCCGCGATCATCCCCCATCCACATGTTGTATTTCTTCCTTGATGGCCTCAGATGTCATGGGCTCATCAAGCAATAAATAATTCACTCTTGTGAATCTTGCCAATCCAGATCCACCTGAGCCACTTCAATCTTAGGAGCCTGATCCACCTGTTGGTTGTTTGGAAGTCCCGTGGTGGCCCAGCTCTTGGGTACATGAGCATCCCTGTGACGTACCTTCACAACCAGGGTCTCCACCCAGGCAGCAGTATCTTGCCACAAGGCAGCAGCCCAGATGGGTTTACCTCTGCTCTGCTTCCATCACTGCAACCACCACCACAGGGCATTTGCCACCACCCATGAATCAGTACAGAGATAAAGCACTGGCTGTGTTTCTTGTTCAGCAGTGTTTAAAGGCAATTTTCACCTCTGCAAAGTAACTCAATTTACCTTCTCCTTCAGCAGTTTCTGTAATTTTTTGTAGGATACGCCATACAGCGACTTTCCATCTTCAATGCTTTCCTACAATACAGCAGGAATCATCAAACACAGCATATTGTTTCTCATTTTTTGGTAACTTATTATACAACAGAGTCTCTTCAGCACATGTCATCTGCTCATCAGGTGACATCCAGGAACCTGCCCTCTCGCCAGTCCCAAGAGTCTTGAAAGTAATCATTATGACTGAGGTTTCCTATTTGAGCACCTAGTGTGACCAGCAAGACCCACTTATTCCACGTAACATCAGCTACATGATGTGTAGGAGAACCATGCTTTGCACATCCAGTCCAGGACCAAATATCAGAATGCCAGCGGGAGCTGTGCTTCAGTACCAAGCACTCCCAAAGCAGCTGGAACCTCTTTGTAAGCTGCCAGCATCTCTTTTACAGCTGGAATACAGTGGGCTTATTCAGATCCCCTGTACCCCCCAACTCCAAAACCCTAGAGGTTGACCCAATTCTCCCCTGGTGCTTTCTGCCAGAGGTTCCAGGTAGGGCCATCTTCCTTGGTGTAGTGCACATTTTTTGTATCTTGTCCTGCCTGGACTGGCCCAAGGGTCGGGGCAGAGTTAATACTCTGCATGAATGATCTCCTGTTTAATTTGTTCAAAGGCTTGTTGTTGTTCAGGGCCCCATTTGAAATCATTCTTCTTCGGGGTCACTTGACAGAGAAGGCTGACAATTAGACTGTAATTTGGAATGTGCATTCTCCAAAAACCCACAATGCCTAAGAAAGCTTATGTTTTTCTTCCTAGTTGGTAGAAACATAGGTGTTATTTTGCTAATCAAATCCATTGGGATCTGATGACGTACACCATACTACTTTGTTCTTAAAAACTGGATCTCCTGTGCAGGTTCCTGGACTTTACTTTGTTTTATGGCAGTTTTTAGAGAGATTTAGACTATTTTCCTCCCCTTCTCAAATAACTTCTGCTGCTGTATTGCCCACAAAGGTATCACCAATATAGTGCAGGTTTTCCAGAACTAGATGAGTCTATGGCAAATGGTTCCGATTTCTGCCACGTGCGTTGGGCACACTGACTTCATCTGGATCTGTGGGTGACCGTGCCTTGATCACGTCATAACAAACCCCCTCAGGTACCAGGTATCTCTCCTCACAGCAGCCCACCTGCCTGGGTGACAATCTCTTTCCTGAAGGGATACCTTTCCTTCACACTTGACAGAGCTGTCTCAGCTGAAGACTCGTATCACTTTTCCAATCACCTCATCAATGCTCTCTTCCCTAGGAAGTCAGCCCAACTGCTTGGCTTCCCTATCTCCTAATTCCAGGCTACTAACCCCACTGGAGCAGTCAGGTGATA
This sequence comes from Chamaea fasciata, assembly GCF_029207755.1. NCBI lineage: Eukaryota > Metazoa > Chordata > Aves > Passeriformes > Sylviidae > Chamaea > Chamaea fasciata. The sequence goes on along the minus strand of NW_027094088.1, from coordinate 99,250,666 downwards.
ATGTGCATACTTGGACAGCAGCTGAAACCTCTTCAAATATCCCACAGATCTCTCAGGATAGGGATTGAGTGGTTACCTCTCGTTCTGCCTCTTCCTCCATCCAGTTTCTGTGGTGGCCCTGCTTCATCCTCCTTTACTAAATGAGCTGACTTTAATGTCCATTTCTTCTTGTGTACAAGGACAACTGATAATGGCACAAGCTCACCCTCTGGCTCAGCTGCATCATCCCTTGCTGGGGTCTGAGTAGCCACACTGCATGATGCCAGGGTCTGAGCAGCCACAAACAGTTGCTCAGCCCTAAACAAGACCTGAACCACATTCACAGTTCCTGGTCATTCACAGACCATGCTGGTTTCAGCATCTCAAGGATATTCAAAATTTCCAAAATTCCCATGCCTGGAGAAGAAGAGGAAGACTGTCTGTGTCTTCTACACAGGTTGTCTCTCCGAGGCAAAAAGGGCCACAAAAGGTGCCATGATTAGCAGTATCTAGTAGATGGTTCCCCAAGTACAGAGGTGATGAGAGTATGAACACCAGATTAGTTTTAAGGCCAGCAGTTCTCTGCTATCATAATCCACTGTTACAAAGTACAATAAAATGATAAGCTCAGCCCAGCCCCCAGAGATGATACCACAACACTAGGGGGAACATACACATCAAGGAAATTGTTACATAACTCTGATAGCAAATAACTCAACACTGTGATTAACAACTAATAAACTAACAAGATGAATCCTGATAACAAATTTGCTTCAACACGGTCTGGTCAGATCTGTCATGGAAGAGAATCAGAAAGATAAAATTCATGTGTTGACATAGGAACAAGTTAATAATTGAAATAAAGTGAAATATAATAACAACAATTGTAACTATTATTACAGGGAGATACCAAAGAGAGAGAGAGCAATAAATCCCAAGAGAAACAAGTGGTGTACAGTACAATTGCTCACCACCCACTAACCAATGCCCAGGTCCTTCCCAACATCCCTGGTCGTTCCATTTTTTATGGTATGGAATATCCCTCTGGCCAGTTCAGATCATTTGCCCTGGCCATGCTACTTCCCAGCATCCTGTGCACCTCCTCCCTGGCAGGGTATGGGAATCTGAAAAATCTTTGACCTGGGTTAAGCACTGCTCAGCAACAATTAGAACATCAGTGTGTTACCAGCATTATTCTCCTCCTAAATCATAAACACAGCACTCACTCTGCCAGCTACTAGGAAGAAAACTAACTCTATCCTAGCCAACACATTGCCTTATCTCATGGCCATTCTGATTATGCTCAAAAGCATATTAATAAAAGGAAGGCAATAAGGCAGCTGTAAACCTGCATAAAACACTGCAAGTATACTCACTGCACACAAAAAAGTCTTTCATTCCTTTCTCCTCAGCAATGGGCACAGCTGTAAGAGGCTATGAGCAGAATAAACAGACACAATAGATACCAATACTCTACCTTTCCATTTCAAGCTCCCAGCAAGCTCTAGATCTTTTTTCAATGATTACCTCATCATCTCATGGCTACTTTTTAGATAAAGACAAATGAAACTGCTCTGTCCCTTCTTATTCCTCCATTTCTCTCCGTGCTGTCTTCCTGCATCACCTCTCCTTCCTCCTTTACCACTGAAAGGTATCTCTTCTGCTGCTTGAGACAGTGTCAACGCTGAGCAGCAGGAGTTATTATGGCAGCTGCTTGTCAGGCTGCTCTTATCTCAGCCTCTTTCCTCTATTATTCCCCTTTTTCCTGGCAACTGCATTCTAGAAGCCTACTGGTTGAAACGGGCCTTAACCATCTAAAACCTTAATGGCACCAAGCCCTTTTTTAATACCTACTTTTGTTGCAACACAAATTGAAACAAAAGAAAAAAAAATTGGATTCAATCAACATTAGTCAGCTGGAGTAGACCAATGTCTGGAGAAATAGCAGACTACATGTATAAACACATAGTACAGAAACTAATTAAATTGCTTATTTCATAATGGTAACGTGTACTTTCTCTTACAATGACCAGTGAAGCATAATGCCGTCAAAGGCCTTTTTTTATACAGTGCTTGCAGATACGTTGATGCGAAATCATCAAGGCTCACTCTGCCATTCTTGCTCAAAGTGCTCCAAGAAACCTACAACAGCCATCTCGACATCCCTGTCAAATCCTATAACCTGTCAACAAGGCTTTCACACCTAAATTTAACAAAAGTCTATGTATTTGCTACCAGAGACAGCAAAAGACCAAACTCAACACGCTCACCTCCCTACTCTGTGCACAGAGAGCACAGGCTGTGACAAAGGGACACCTGAGCACGCCTGTCTTTTCCAGCCAAGTTAAAGCATTGCAGGGATGTGACATCCAGCTGTAGGGCACATTTATTTTGTGTTCATGTTTTTCTTACCAGTGTCGATAGATAGTCCTTTGGTAATTCAGCCGTAGCCTCAGCGTGCATTGTGAAATCCCCAGAATCTGAGAAGGGCGTGAGGGGCCTTATCTTTAATATGTCACCTTTCTGCAATCTTTGACCCCAGGAGCTCATACAAACAAGGGCTTCAACAGCTTCAATGTCGTTCTGCTCCAAGGTGCTGCAGGTAGACCTTTCGCTGTCATGACGCTGCCGTTCACGGATAGACTCATAGATGTCCACAATGTCAACCTGAGGGTAATCGGATTTCTGGCTATTAGGACAAGTCAGGATACAAAGCTGACACCACCCACACACTGTCTGCTCACAACGAAGGTCAATTGAAACAGATCCCACATCCGTGGCAAGACTTTTACCAACTGGCTCAACTCTCACTCTCCCTCCAGCAGCTCCTCTCCACATTCCCTTCTCTTAAAAAAAAAAAAAGAAAAAAGAAAAAAAAAAAAAAAGGTGATTTTTCCAGGAAAAGAATAGGTATGTGTATGGCTTACATCTGAACAAACACATCCCATGCTTGCATACAAGCAAAAAAGAGGAAAATCCTGACTTCCAACCTTGTTTAGACAAGGCTGTTTCCTGAATCCAAAAGACTATTCAGCACTAGTCTCATTCTGGAAACATTTAGAAGGTAAATTTCAGCTGCCAGTAAGATGCTTTAAGGTATCATCATTGATCTGGAGTACTGCACATCACAAAAGAATTTTAATCTTATTTTTAATAGGGAAGCCAGGATGGGGGAAAGATGGAAAGAAAATAGTCTTCAAAGTGCAGTGGGAACTGTTTGCATTGTACTTTAGAAAGGTCTGATAATACATAGGTGCTAGGTATCTAAAATGCACTCTGAGTAACAGGAAGACAAATGTAATCATACTGATTTCTTGCCAATTGCAAGCATCACAGATTATTTGTGTGTGCATGTGTACACATTCAAAACACTTGACTTCTCTGCAAAAGGATATCCAAACTTCACAAAGCTCTCACAGTGCTTGGCAGTGGTTCCAAAAGCTATGCTAGGCTGATGGGTTATCACTCACATGCCAGCTCAGTCTCAGCTAGGCATCCAGACTCCTCCAGTCTTTAGACACACCAACTGACTTGAAGGCTGGGATTCAGAAGCGTGGACCAAGCCTCTTGAGCCTATTGCTGTTACACAGAGTGCTTCTATACTGCAGGAAAAAAGTTTGAACTCAAAAGGCAACACTACACCATTAGTATGGCCTCAAGCCCTAGAAGGAATTCTACTCACTGGGTGACACACTAAATCAATGGGTTTTGATACTGAGTTAAGTGATGTGGGATGATCCTGATTCAACAGTGTCACAAAGCTGTAAAGCTGAGTTTACACTCCAGGGATGTGCAGGCAAACATTCTAAACCTAATGGATCAAAAATGTTGGTACTGCACTCACAGACGACTTTCATCTAAAACATGAGGTACCAGGCATGGAGATGGCATGATTCAGGGGCTGGAAGGGGTAAAAGCGATTAACACCTTGGAGAGAGACTTCTCTAAGAATTTCCACTGAAAAACAATGAGAGGAAAACATGATGTGTGCCTGCAAGCCTGGACCTCAACCTCCTGTCACACCAGGGCACGCCAGGCGAGGCTCTGCACGGAGCAGATTCTGCCAGTGTTCCTCTCAGTGCGACTGCAAGCACCCAAGCCAGCAGGTTTATTTTTTCAAACCCTACGTTTCAGAAGAGCAGCTTTCCCTGAAAAAGCATGGGAAAAAAAAAAAAAAAAAAGGTGCCTCGCTTCCTCAAAAAAAACCCCGAAATCAAAAAAAAATTTAAAAAAAAAAAAAAACCCTCACAAAAAAAGCTCTTTCTGCAGACGAGCCCTGCAGAGCCCAGGCTCCCCGTCTGCTGCCAGGGAAATGGCCAACCGCGCCGGGCGCCTGTCCTCATATCACCCCGCCGGGAAGTACGTGCGCGGGATGCAGGCAGGATGGGGACGGGCAGGGACGTGCGGGGAGCGCGGGCTGCGGGCGGGATGGGGATGGGCAGGATGAGGACGGACGGGCAGGATGAGGACGCGCAGGGCGGGTCGCTGGCGGGAAGGATGGGGCACGGGCCGGGAGCACGGAGGGCGGGCGGGGAGACGCGGGCAGTGCGGGTCGCTCCCGGGCAGGATAGGGGCGGCGGCAAGGAGGTGCGGGCAGTGCCGGCTGCGGGGTCCCACCGCAGGGCAGCGCCTCCCCCGCCCGCTCCCCGCCCCACGGCGGCTGCCCCCGGCCGGGCGGTGCCACCGAAAGGAGGATGGCGCGAAAGGGAGGAGGAGGAGAGGGGGGCGGAGGGCAGCTCCCACCCTGTGCCGCCCCCGCACGGTCTCTGAGGGAGGGCCGCCCCCCTCCCCTGCAGGTGACCGGTGCAACACCCGCTTCTGAGGGCTCTGCCCTGGCACAGCCGCCCCGTCCCCGCTGCCCAACCAAGCCGCTCCCCGCCGGGTGAGTAGCGGTCTCTACCGAGGCGGCGACGGTCCCCGCACTCTGCCCGCCACCGAGCACGTGTCCGGGCTCTACCGGCGCTGGCTGCCCCCACCGCCCCCACCGCCCCCTCTTCCCTCCCTCCCTCCCTCCCTCACTCGCCCGGTGCTCACCGCGGGCGCATCTCCCATGTCCGAGCAGGGCGAGCCGTGCATGGCGCGGCTCGGGCAGACGGCGTTGGTGGCGGTGCGCCCGGAGAGCGGCAGCGTCAGCGGCGGGAACGGCGCGCACACGGCGGCGGGAGCGGCACCCGGCAGCGCCGCCTCCTCCGCCCCGCCCGCCGGGAGCGGCGCGGCCGCGCGCTGGGGGAGCGCTCCGAGCGCAGCCTACGCCAAACGGCGCGGGGGGGGGACGGCCCCGACCAATCAGCGCCCGCCGCGGCCCGCGCCCGGCCAATGAGCGGCGACGGGCGGCGTGATCGCGGCGTGCCGGCGGGAAGGGCGGCGCGTGGGCACGGCCGGCGGGAAGGCGGGGAGGGGGCGGGGCCGGCAGGGGCGGGGGAGCGCGCGCTGGAAACTGGGGGAAAGGTCGGGGGCGGGCGGCGGCCGGGAATGCCCGCGCGCGGGGGGGCGGGGCCGCCGCTTTCCCCTCCCCCCCGCGGTGCGTGCGGCGCGGCACGAGCGCTCCCGCCAAGCGCCGCCGCCCGCGTGAGCGGGGAGCGCCCCTGTTCCCGCGGCTTCCCGACACCCGCCGCCAGTTTTCCCGTCGAGGTCCTGCCCGCCTCCTGCGATAGGGAAGGGGTCCGTTGCCTGCCCGGCCACGCCACTGCTTTGCCGGATGGAGGATCTGGGGTTACAAGTAGCGTAAACCTTCTCCCAAAATCCACGAAGGATCAGTGTTATGGATCAATGGATCAATGGATCTACTGGTGTTGGAAGGCCTCCCGTGGGCCAGCCCGGCATGTGCCTCTTAAAAGCCTTCAAGTCACAACATATATTCTATTCAAAAATGTGTGTTCTTCTGTTTACCCTGTCCCCAGCCCTTGTTTTCATTTACCAGTGGCAGCTGAAGTGTATTGGCGATGTGATTCCCAGCAGGATTTGTGGTTGTACTGAGCAGCACCAAGAGCTGGCAGTGGCAGCACCAGCTACGGCAGCTCTGCATCCCAAAGCCTGCAATGGGACAGGAAAGACCTGGTCCCCAGGGAGGGTTTAGACCTGTGTTCCCAGGGACAGGACAGATGTGGGTCCTGCAGGCCTCTGATGGCTGCTGGCCTTGCCAGCATTATCCCAACCCACCCTGCCCCCTCCCTTATGCTTCCCTGACACAGAATGTGGATAGCAAAAAGGATTTTATCCTGCTGAATTATCTCTATTTGTTCCTTCCATGGTTTCTCAAGACATTACATCCTCAAGTGTCTGCACAGAGAATCATCTTGAATCTCTGGGCTCCTTCTGCTGTCAGCTTCATTTTGCCACTGGGGTTTATTTTTTCCATTACAGCTCTTCCAAATCCCTGTCCTTCCTTGCTGTCCATGTAGTTTCTAAAGCTTCACTGCACTGTGCTCATCCCTGCTCTCCATTACTGCACATTTCATGTCCTTCAGTTTTTCCAGCACTACCACTTCCCAGCCCATCAAACAACAAATTAAAAGGATCTCCCTGCCAGCACTTTGCAGTGCAGGTTACCAGCAGCCTTCTCTCCATATTTGCATGGGACCTACTGTGCTAGAACCCTGGCCTCTGCTGTATGACAGTAAGGAAAATGCTGATAATTCAAACTGCAAATCGAGTTCTAACATTAAAGACTTCTGTTCTCAAAAGGGAATCGGTTGTGTGACAGAGAATGAAAAAAAATTTGTGAAAATGCCATCGGTGACTAAAAAGCACAGTTGAGGTGGCTCAATGAGGACACAGGGTTTGTGCCTCTCAACTGCATGGATCCTTCTCAAAAAAAACCCTTTAGGGAATTGTAAACTTAGGAAAATACTGTTCTATTATGCATGTTTTTCAGTTGTGCTGTAGTTGGGAAGTGACTTGTGTTTGTCTCCTTGTTTCTTGTAACACGTGCAGTTCCTGCTCAAAGCACTTACTCACACAGCCTTAGTCATTGACAGCAGAGACTTTTAATTGAGTAATAGCATCTGAAGGCAGCACAGCAGCCTTGCCAGGGAAGAAGCAGTCACAGGGAAGTAGAGTGGAATCATTTCTCCTGACTCCCAGCAGGGTGTTTCCCATGTCACACACCACAGACTCTGCCTACATGTTCCAGGCTCCCCAGAGGGCCTCGCTACAGCTCGTGGATGCAAGACCAGTTAAAAAAAGTGATGTTGCAGGTCTGTACTCTGACTTGTGCTATAGGGAAAATGTGCTTGATTATGTTCCCCTTGCTAAGCTAAAAAAGGGAACTAAAGTTTTTTTTAAATAAATCCTTGGAACTCTTACCAAAGCCCCCCGGTCTGCCTTTTTCTGCTCCTGCCAGCTGAGGCAGTGTTAGATGAGGAAGGAGCACCTTCATCCTCACATCAAATATCAGAGGTCTGAACCCCACAAAGCCTGAGCCTCCAGCCCTGGCAGCCTTAGACCTTCTCCCTCTCTCCCAACTCCTACATCTCCTGCTTTCTTTCTCTTCCCAAGGCTGCACCAAGATGAATAATAAAGCAGTTAACATTATCCTGTTTCTTTATACTTGGTGCCTACACCCACTGATTTCCCCAAGGGTTTCACCCAGCAGCACAGCTTCCTGAGAAACGCACGAGCGAGATCCTCCAGATGATCCACACTGGCTGCAGTTCCACTCCTTGGAGGCAGTGACCTGGAACAAAGCCCAGGTATCCTCAGTACTCCATTCCAAAGAGCCCAGAGCAACCTCCCGGTGTCGGTGACTGCAGGATGCCGGTGTCCCTGCCCAGCTGTGGCAATGTGGTCTCCCTCCCAGCAGAGCCATTCTGCACCAGACCCACCCCCTTCCAGTGCTGCTGCTGCTCCAGTATTCTCTGGACCGGGCTCTCCGAGGACCATGTGGTTTTATAAAAGGCTGTTTAACTCAGACCGCTGGCAAACACTTCAGAGAAAAGCTTTCTTTGTTGGAGATAGACAATGCCTTTGTTCCGAGGTAGGAAGGAGCAGATGTAAGTGGCTGCAGTGGAGGGTTGAGAAGGCTCTGCTCTGGTTATCTTATCCTTTTGGCTGGGATGACAAGAAAGAATCAAACATCCTGTGTGAGTAGCAGGGAAAATAATACTGTAGACTGAAAACAACAAAAGGTCATGCAGGCAGCTCTCCCCCATGCCCTTTTTGTAGCTAATTATGCCGTAAACCATTCAAAAGAGACTGAAGGGAGAATATTACAGGCTCAGACAGTTTTCCTAATATTTAGCAGTAGTTAAAAATAGACCAAAGCAGTTGTCTGGGGTGCAGCTCTACAGTTACTGCATTTTGGCAGCAGCATCTGGTCTGGCTGCATAGAGCAGCTGGCTACTGTAGCAAACACACAGAGCCTAGCAATAAATACAGATAATTACAATCAGAGCTGCCGTGCAGGGGCCGTGAGAAGATACATGGGAAGAAATGAAAGACTGTGATAAGATGCATGTGGTAAGACCTGTGTAAGGATGCATCTCTGTCCCCTCTCCCTCCTCTGTTGTGAAGGACAGAACAGTCAGAGCTGCCACAACCCCAGACTGACCCAAACCACAGCAGCAGGCGGGAGAAACGCCCCAGCAGGGAGGAAACTGAGGAGCCCTGCCAGGTGGCATCTGTTACCAGCTGATGGAAACGGCTGCAGCAGCCCGTGGCCAAGGGCAGGAGCGTGACCAGAGGGATTCACCCAGGAGAATAGCAGAGATACAGAAGGTATTTATGGTCAGAGTTATATACAGGGTATCTCTGAGAAATAGTGGTGGGAAAGGGATAGAAGGGATAACCATGAAGAATAGAGGTAGGGAGAAAGAGAATAAAAGAAAGCAGGACCAACAAGGAATACTTCTTGGCAGAATAATAGACTGTGGCCCAGCTGACATCGAGTGTGTGTGTGAGGGACGTTTTTGGGCGCTGCCTGTGCCGTGGAGCGGGCGGCTCTGGCCGGAGAGACCCTTCAGCCCCGGCTGCCGCTGCCGGCCCCTGCAGGGGTGCAGGGACAGGGACACGCTCCCGACGGGCTGCAGGGACAGGGACACGCTCCCAAGGCGCCGGCGGAGCCAAGGGCAGGGCTGGACAGCGAGCCAGCGGGAAGGGCAGTGCCGACGTGCCGTGCCCCCACGCTGTCAGGCTGTGCGGGCCAGCTGCCCGCGGGGACATCTCATTTATGGCTGCGGGTGTCGGATAGCGCAGCAGATCCCGCCGCCCGCCCCGGCACACCGCCTACGTGTCCGCCTGCAGGGACAGCCTGTGACAGCAGCTTGGCCCAAAGGGAGGACAGACCCACGGTCCTCACGTGCTCTCCCCAACTGGTTTGAGTCAAAAGTCAAATTCTTCCTCGCCCGCATCTTTCGTGTTCGCTTTCAGAAGCAGATTGAGCTTTTGGTGCATGGGTAAGCATCCAAGGGGAGTGGGGAAGCAGCCAGCACAGCATAAGGAAACATAGCCAGATTACAACAAAAGGAAAGGCTTTAAGAAAAGAGCCACAAAAACTGTTTCCTGCTCGGTTTTAGACCCAGTGTGCTGAAAGAATAAACACACGCTGCCATTTTTTTTCTTCACTCCCAAAAATATGTTTCTACACAAATAAAAAAATAAAAAAATTAACCACATCAAAGACTTTGTGAGGCCTGGCAGTACCACAGAGAGAAATCACCACTCAAACAGATTTGTTATGAGTATGTGAAACATAGTGTTTACTGAACTAAAAGAATGCAATTCACAAATATTGATTACAGGTGCAGACTGTCCACAGGTCCACTGTAATAGAAATAAAAAAGTAAGTGACAGTGATATAAGTGTGACATACTAGTGCACCATCTGCTTGCTTGAGTGCACCATCTGGTTTTTCTACTGCTGCTATTTGTGCCCTGATCCTATTTTAGTGGCACCAGGAGATGGATTTAAAAACCAGCAAAAATTAAAATTACATGCTATTTATTTATTCTTCTGCTTAAGAGGACGTCTTCATTGTTTTCACTGTTCCCTTGACCTCAGCATTACTGTTAGCTAAGCCTACACATATTTTCTGACACACAGTATCCTAAAGCATAGGCAATGCTGACGGATGTTCCCCTCTTTTGATCATCTCAGGACTTGCTGGGGCAGCTATCAAGCCTATGCACAAGCATGTGTTTCATACTGAGTTGTCTTCCACATGTTAACAACCTTGCAGTGTTTTCATGCAGCACTCAGGTTATGGAAGACATTCTGCGTGACCAGAGACTGACTTGTGGACCTCAGGATATCATTCCTAGTGAGGGTAATTGGTACCACAGGGGCAGCAGTGGCCTGGAAGTGGCAATGGCTCCCCCAGTGCCAACACTGGCATCTCCCCTGGAACACTGTCCACGGGCACCCAAGTGTTGTGCAGCACCAAGTACAGAAAGGTGCCAAGCCCCAGGGAGGGCTCTGGGTGGTGGTGGAGCTTGTGGCTGGTTACAGGTGTCCTGCTGTCTTGTCATGTGTGTCACCTTTTTTGACATTGGATGGGGCTTGTTTAAGATCCTGCTTTTCCCCATGCTTCACACTGGCTCTGGATTAGCCAGCTGATATCAGAGGGGCTCTCTGCATGGCTCAGATGTACAATCTCTGTCCCCGCCGCTTGTCTGATAATGTGAGACACTACTGAGCACCTTCAACAGCTTCCCCGAACACCCCTTTCTGGGAATGGGCCCTTCTTATGTGCCTGGGAATGGCTGAGACATCCCAGACCGGGCTGTCTGATGAAAAGTTGTTGCTGCTTCAGGTCATGTCTCTAAGCAGACCCTAAAATAAGAGTCCATGTTACTTCTGGTCTAGTGCCTTATCTGTATTCCTGCCACCCTCCCCCCACCCACTTCTAGGGTGACTCCTGACCCTGCACCTCCTGGGGAATTAATCTCACACATATCCCTGCTCCACATCATCCTCTCTGCAGGTTTTCCATCTCCTCCTCCCTGGAGCTGCATCTCCTATGCTTTCCTTCCCCAGCCCTGCAGAACATGCCTCTCCCTTTCCCTTCTTGGCCTTCTCCTGGTAAAATATTAAGAATAAGGAACATCCCTGTACAAATGTCACTATCAGGGGTTACAGTTACTGACCGTCACTGAAAGTCAGACAAATGAGGGGACTGAGCAGGGGCAGGAGACCAGCCAGGGCAATCCTGAGCAGAAGTAAACACAAAGCTTGTGTGGAAGAGAATGAGACAGATGAGAAGGTCACTTTCAAACTACTGTCCTTGGCACCAAACGTGCCTCTACTGCTGCCCCCTGCACATGGATGTCCTCATGGACACCAAGGCTCAGCCCGGCTTGCCCCTGGATGTGTTCTGCCCAGGGGTGAAGAACCTGGCAATGGGACCACCAGTGCAGTGGGAGCGTGGTCTGGCCCCCTTGCTGCTCACTGATGCACAGGGTCTGCAATAGATGAGCAAGAGACAGAAGCTGAGGTACCCCTGCTCGATGTGCTCAGCTTTGCTTGCTGCTTCCTACAACAGCACACACGTATGAAATTATGTCAGAGCGGGTGCACTGTGAATTCTGCTGCATAAGATGCTCCCCGTGGCAGCCAGCTGTCACACCACACACATGCAAACAGAGAGGTGATTGTAACCCACCAGCAGGTTTATAAATAAACTCCTCACCAACCACTCTGGATACACCATCACCTTCTTCCAGTTTCCTTGGGTTGTGCTGTGCCCACTCCCATCTCTGCTCCTGGCTGCAGGGTCTGCATCCTGCTTGCCTGACACCTTCCTTTGCCTCCGCAAACACTCCCAGTGGGCAGAACAGCTGTGCTCTGGCAGACACGTTGTCTCCAGCTGAGTCAGCCCCTGCTCCCTCATGGGTGACAGGGTTTCTGTTTCCCTCTCCAATGCCACATTTGTCTCATTATGTGTCACAATGCCAAATGCTGGGGGTCCAGAGAAGAGCTGCAGCTGGCAGGACAGACACCAAATCCAGGGACAAGGACACGTCCCTGGTAAATGACAGCCAAAGCAAAGGAGGGCATAAGCTGAGGAGATTTCTTGTAAGGGTAACTTCCCCCCCCCCCCCCCCCCCCCCCGCCCCCAAAAGTGCTTGCACTCAAACTATGCCATCAATGATTTTTATATCCTGAGCAACCTCCTACATAAAATGCTGAATTAACTGTATATTGAAGGACACAGTCAAGTATAGGATTTTACTGCTGAAAAATAGATTTTCCATTAATAGTTAAATAAATTAAAAAGCCCCCTTCCAAGCTTTTTTTTTTTTTTTTTGGGGGGGAGGGAAGTCAGTGTCAATTGAGCTGCTTAATAGTTTAAATCCCTGTTCTAGCATCTAAAGGGAGGTATCTCACCCCAGCAATGGCCACATCCCATCCCTGCCCCAGCTGAGGAGCTGGAAAACTGCAATTCCCGTTGTGGTACTTCCTTGGCAGCATTGCTAGTCATACATGACTCAGTCGGCTCCATTCACTCTCTCAGCTGCAGAACAGACCCTGCCTGTTGTTTGGATCAAGTATCCAGCCAGCTTGATACTTTTTCTCATAATTAGTGCTTGCCTGGACTTACTCACTGCAACTCCCTTTGCATAGTGGAGATCCTAATATCCTAATACCTCCCTTCAAAAGCACTTTCCCACTTAGTTTTACACTATTTGCATAAAAAGGACAAGGAGTCCCTATTTTTTTCTCAGCACGGGTAAATCTTTACATCAGCTTTGGGTGTGCACTTCCCCTTCACTACTGCAGCACTTCAGGATGTTCAGAGGTGCAACAAGATGACTAATGTGAAATAAACTCAGGTTCCAATTCTGTGCTGCAGCTCTTCTGGTGGGTAGCCGTGCTGTTTTCCCTTCCTGAGTACAGGCAACGCTGTTTCCACTCAGTTTCTCTCCCCTTAGACATCCTTCCACAGTGCCAGCAGAGCAGAGAATTGAGCCAGCACTGTGTCTTGCAGTGCTTTTTCAAGGGGTGGATGGTGTCCAGGGATGCCCCCAGCTGCACGTCCCACTCTGGGCTGCTGCATGTCTCTTCCCCATGGCTGCAGTTCACCTGAAGCAGTCCCAAATCACCACTTCATCTCTGATCTCTCGGTATCATTTTCTCCAGGAGACCCAGCACATACCTTCACAAGACAAAAGGCACAAGCCCAAACACAGGAAGAGTTTCAGAACATCAGGAAATACTTCACTGTGAGAGTGACCCAGTACTGGGATGCCCAGAAAGGCTGTGGAGTCTCTGTCCCTAGGGATATTCAGAAGCCCTCTGGACAGGGTCCCAGGCTGCTGACTGGGGGTGGCCCTGCTTAAGCAAAGGAGTAGAACCAGGTGCCCCCAGACATCCCTTTCAACCCCAACCATGCGGTGACCTGTGAAGAGCAGTCTGAGGCTGAACATTCCCAGTTCACAGTTCTGCTGAGTGGGAAAGGCCCTGGACTGGGGACAAACATTGCTTTTACCCAAAAACCTTCCCCACCTACCCAGTGACTTCCAGCCTTACAGTCAAACTGAACCCTGGCCACAGCTCTTTCTGCTCCAACACCATCCCTCCTTTTCTCCTGAGCAATTGACCGAAGTAAGCTGAGCTGTGAACACCCTGTCTGAATACCTTAACCTGATAGTTTGGGCTTCCATTCAGTGCCAAACACAGATTTGCCTGGCTGGCAGCTTATTTTTTGCCCCCTTTCAGGTCAAGCCCTCCTTCTCCCTACATCAGGGCGTGAAATCCCAGTGCTGCTGCAACCAGCCAGGTCCCTGCTGGCCAGATTTCCACCTGCTATCCCTGCACTTTATGGCATTCGCACGCTCTGTCACACTGGATTACATCTGCCCGAGTGCTGTTGTCAGGGAGCTCAAATATGGTTCATAAAAGCCTCAAGATGTACCTTTAGAGCAAAATAACACCAGGGTAATGGATAGATGTAATGCAGCATGAAAAAAACCTTGAGGATCAGAGAAAGAGGGTTTTCAAAGCAGGGTGATGGGGGAAATTCCTCCAAGAAATTAAATGTTGCACGATTTGATGGTGTTGAAGAGCATCATTAGCCCCCAGCACTTAGGAATTGAAAGACGGACCTAAAGAAAAAAAAAAAAAAAAACAAAAACAAATACATGAAGGAGAGTGATTTAGGTTCAAAATCATAATCTTCATTTTTCTTTCTCTTGAGGTATCTTTCAAATTTTCTTTTCAGTCCTGGAGGAAGGCTCAAAACTGTGCTTTGAAAAAAACAATGGTAGTCAAAATGGGGTCTTGGGGTGCTGCTGGTCACTAATGGGGCAGTGTTGTGGTCCCTTGCCCTGCAGCATGTACAGAGGGGCAGGGACAAGCTGTGCCTCTTCAGAGATGAGGTGGATTTGGGTCCTTCTCTCATCAAAACCCTCACCCCTGCTGAGCCAGGCAGCCCAAGACATTGCAGCAACCCCAGAGGCAGAGCTCAGCTGGCCCCCAAAGCTGGGCTGGGGGAGTCACTCGCAGGCAAAGCTCTGGACAGGACTGCCATGAGGTGTCAGCTCCCTTGGGAATGGCCACATAGCATAGCAGGGGGTGATTCAGGCAGCAGTGGATTGTTTTTTAGCTTGCCATCACTGATGTAATAACTGTCTCCTTTTGTCTCAGGCATTACCCTGACCTGAGGCTTTGTAGACAGCGAGTCTCGACCAGCCTCTTTGCCTGCAGCCTGGGCTCTTTTTTAACACGCAAAGCCGAGGCAAGTGAGAGAGCAAAGGCTGGTTTAGGGCCCTTTAGGATATCCACAAGATGGGGGACCCAGAACTGCTGCTCCCCAAAAGCCCTTGGTCAGCACTGGCTGACAGGCTCAAAGCATTTCAAATGAGAAGGAGCCGTGGAGACACGACCTGCAAGGCTGACCACTGTGTGATCACTTTTCCTTTATTTACTTATCAATAGGTCACATAATTATATAGGGAAAAAAAAATCAAGCAAGCCTTATCATGACAAGATTAGAAGCATCATCAAACCAAGCACTGGCAACAACCCCTATGCCACTGGCACCGCTGCCCAGCAGAGCCAGTGCCAATCCCTGCACTCCTGTGCCCTTATCACAGACACCTGAGCAGGGCTGAGCGTTGCTCCCAGAGTGGTCCCTGCAGACAGCAGCTGCTCCAGCCGTGTCTCTCCCAGGGACTGGGCTCTGTCTGGGCACCTTCCAATGGCTGGAGCAGGCAGCTTGGTTCAATCCAAATTTCTGGGCAGTGGCAGCAGGACAGTGCCCTGCTCAACCCAAACCAGCGAGCTCAGAAGTTGAAAGAGCAGATTCAACAGGTTGGCAAGGGTGGCACTGCCTGGATGGGACTCCATCCAGCTCTCCTCTCCTGCTGGACACTGAGGAATCAAGGGACCTTATTTCCCTGGTGCTGAGGAACCACAGGACTCCGTGTTTCCCCCCATGTCATTTCACCCTCTCCAAATTTCCCTCCAATTAACACGCTTTTTCAGCCCGGTGGCAGCAGCCACTTGCCCAGCCTGCTCCATTACTGCTGTAATCCCTGAGCCCAGGGCTGTCCCTCCTCCAGGTATCAAATCCCCAACACATCCAAACACTTTCGCACCGTGTTCCCACTCATCAGATCTTCTGCCAGGCTCAGCCATGCACCTTTCCTCTGCCTGCTCCATGCTTCCCAAACTGCAGTGGTGACTGATCTGCAGGGCAGCTCTAGGCTCGGGACATCACTTGAGGTGACCAGTTCTGCAGCAGGGACACACAAATTCAGTGCTGTTGACACTGGCCACCAGCTGGTACTGGCACGTGTCTGCAGCCTGCAGGGTGGCCACACTGGAGGCATGACAAAATAAATCCTGCTTGAGCCAGAGGGCACACCAGCCATCCACAACTGCATGCACAGGCACATGGATGGATGGGGCAGGGCAGCACTGCCCTGTGGGAACAAGAACCTGTGGGATGTGCCAAAAACCCTGCAACAGCCCCAGCCACAGCAGCTACTGACACTAGCCAAGAGGGGGAAAAAGCCAAATATTCCTTCTGCAGCATTGTGAATTATGCAAAGATTTCCAGTGGGGCGGCAGGATAGTCCAAGGACAAGCTGCTAAACAAGTTCTGTGAACTCATATATTAGATCAGTTCATCTAGTTGAGGTGTCATCTAAATATTGTCTAATATTTAGTAATTTAATTGTAATAATGGCTCCAATGATCTAAAATACAAGCCAAATAGAGGAGCACTGAAGCTCCGTGCTCTTGCAAACCCTTGTTCAACAAAGTTCCATCAAGAAGCTGGAGACTGATGCAGAATTCAGCTTTCTCATACCAAAAAGAGGTCAGATCTTAAAAACCTAATGAAATGTTTTCAATGTTAGAGCCCCAAGTCATGCCTTGGGAAGAAGCACAGAGTTCCATGTAAGGCTCCCTGCCTTGGGAGCTCAGAGCTGCACCTTTGGGGGTTCACCTTCACTTCCTTTGAACTCACTTGAACAGAAAAGGGCTGATGGGTGTCAGGAGGAGGAGGGAGTGCTGGCACAGACATACACACACACACACACACATGGCCAGGGGAGAGTAGCAGCTGTTCCTCAGCCCTGCAGCAGATTCCATATCATGCTGAGATTTGCTGTGAGATGGCCACACACCAACTGTATGGGGGCAGAACCCTGCCCCATCTTCCAGCAAGCACAAACTCAGAAGGAGATGACACAGGGCATCCCTGCCTGGTGCCTCACCCAGTCATGACACAGAGCAGCATCTTCCTGCATCTGGGACAAACCCTGCGAGCAGAGCCTGCAAAAGAACTACAAATAAATAAGGAAATAAGTTTTCCTGGCCTTGTCCTGGCCCAGAAATCTTCTGCCATCCACGCTGCTCCCCACCCAGCCCCAGCATGTTGACACAAGCCTGGTGGTTGGGAAGATGCCGGCACAGGAGCTGCTCCAGGACAGCAACTGCCGCAGGGGCTGGGAGCCAGCTACAGCAAAAGCTTGTTGAGACATTTTCTGACAGTGAAAAAGAGGAGGTGAACACCACTCCAGATACCATGGCACTAGGATTATCCTGGAGATGTTAGCATGAATTCTGTCTTCAGCTTGGGAAAGGCAATGCCTGCAGCTTCACTAGTGGCCCCCCTACACACCTGATCCTACGCATGGATGTTCTGCTCTCCTGCCAAAGGAGAGGGTCCTATGGAAGCAAATACTGCAGCTCCCACACACACTGAACTGAATGAGGTCAGCTGGAACAAAGCAGGGAATGAGAATGGAGCTGGTCATTTCTTATGTGGGAATAACAAGAGCAAGGTGGTACTGGGATTATTTTCTTTTGCAGGGAGAGACTAGGAAACAATCACCAGGGTTTTATAGATTCCGTGTCAGAGAAAAATTGAAGGGAAAAGAGCAGAGGCATTTGTTATATAAAAGACTCATCATTAGAAATGAACATATAAAATTTAATAGCTTGGTTTAAAATACATTTTCAATTAAAAAACAGCAGGCAAAACAAAAAAAATCAGTTTCATAAAACATACATGACATTGCTGCTACTGTTATAAGACCCGTGTCCCAGAATATCTTATAGAGGAAACAATCATCAGATTTAGTTCACGTACTTCATTAAGCAGTAAAAAGAAATAACATTCATGTCAATCTTACCTCTAAGGAGACTCTAAATCTACTTCCCTGACCCTAGACCAAGTTTCCGTAATAAAACTTCCATTTTTCAATAAAAATGTGTAAATATATATATGTATTCTATATATCAGGTTTTTAAAAAAGTTCCCTTGCCATAGTAAAACTATTCCCGTGACTGCCGAAGGGAAGCCCAGGCAGGAGGCGTTGGCTGGGTATGAGTCCTGTGGCTGCTCTGCTGGCGGTGGATCCCTGCACAGGGAGGCAGGTGTTGGCCAAGTCTCTTCAGCATCGTGCTGCACATCAGCCTCTCTCCTTCGGCCTCCAGCCCACGTGTTCTGGCCACATGCCCACAGTCAGAGATGCCTCTGTGTGGAGTTTGCTCAACTCCAGCCACGGGGCAAAGAGGGGAGCATGCAGTGCCCAGAGCATCACCAAGTCTCTGTTTGGGCCCATCAATGAAGGAGAAGGAAGGAGGGGGGAATAGAGAGGGGAATGGAATGAAGCAGCTCAGGATTGATCCAAATACAAATTCCAAAATACTGTATTTTATATAAATCATTAAAAAAGAAGGTGGGGAGGGACTTCAAGTGGTCACCTGGACTCACCACCAAGGGAGAATCAATTACACCTGTGACAGTCCAGAGATACCTTTGCTCAGCCTGGCTCTGAAGACCTTTGATGCCAAACCATTGCCTCCATGGGCAACCTGCCCTTTTCACTAGAGAAAACTTCCTCAACACCCCACCTGAATTTCTGTGATTTACCCCTACTACCTCCTTGTGCTTGCCATGGATAAGGGAGGGCACTTCTGTGGGTCAAGGAGGCTGCTCCCATCAATCATTCCATCTGAACATGACCCTCACCAGCCAAATCCTGCAGGCCTTCCTCCTGAGAAGCCATGAGCTCTGGCCAAAGACCACATGGTCTGGTCCGTGCTCCAGTGGAGGCCTTGGCGATGCCAAGCAGAGCCAAAGGGGGAAGGTCTCCTATTTCTTGCAGGTCATGCTCCCGTTGACCAACTCAACAAGGTATTTGCCTCCCTCTTCCAAACAGCACCATGACAGAGCTAAACAACAGTAGGTTACAATTTGTTAACCATTACGCAGAATTGTTAATTATTAAGTAAAATCATATGCTACTTTTCCAGACTATTTCTCCAGTCTCTCCAGGCTGGCCTTCATGTCCTTGGTGAGGTATGTGCAGCTTTATACTGTCTGAAAACGTTATAAACCTCTTTCAATACCCAGATACCTAACTAAAGCTCTGACACTGGACTTGGCACTCATGTTCATCTGCTCACTACGCAACGGAGGTTTTTGCCTTAGTACTGCCCTTCAAGTGCTCCTCTCTCACTTGCTATTAACCAAAGAGTGCCTTTCCTTCATAGGCACATGCACAGGATGAGTAAATAGCATAGGGCAGTACTTTTCAGAGGTGTCTGGAACTCCAAGCTGGGGCTCAGGATGCCTGCTGTATCCACTGAGTCTCTCCGGCTCAGCAGTGGGTCCATGGTATGCACAGACACCAAGAATGCATAACCTACTTAGAGGCCCTACTCCCTGCTTTAACACTTGGCCTGCTGAGCCGTGCCTTGCCTGTGCATTTCCATTGTTGACATCCTAGGCCTTGCAAGCTGGCTCCATCCAGCCCATGGGCTCCATCCAGCCTGAGCTGCTGGTGCAGGCAGCATCCAGCTAAGCCTTAAGTACACTGCTACAGAAAAAAATCCACCCTCCAGGAGACCTTTTTTCCGACCCCCAAACACGAGACTTCGAGAGAACTGCATCTGCCCAGCTCCTCTTGCAAACCAGCTCTCAGACTTGGCCCAAATTACCTCCCAGGACAGCAGTACACAGCTGTTTCAGGACTTAGTGGCAGTTCATGACAGAAAATAGGACTTCCATCACCTGCCTGTGCATGAGGATTTAGGAGAGAGCTGGTATCTTTTTTTCCTTCTACATAGGAAGATCCATGTTTAACAAGCAGGTCTCTTGTGCCTTCTATGAATGTACAAACGTGTGCTCACCTTTGGTGCATGATAAGGGTTTGTCCATTTTTAAATATCTACATTAAATATGTTTTCTCTGTATATGGCATCCTTTTAGATGGGCTTCATTGCATATATTCACGGTATATACAGAACACCATCTTTTATATATATTATATATTGCTTATATGTACACATTTACAAACCTTCAAAAATATATTGCACTTATATACAATATAGCTTCATCTGATGAGAGTTCACACAGTTACTAAGGCGAGTTCTTCATAAGCAAGGCAGTTTTACATTCCCCCCAAATGACACAAGTGATTTCAACAGTCTGCCCTGGTCACAAGTAAACATTATAGACTTTTCTCCAACCTGCATGTAACTCCTACTAGTATCAAGTAGTAGTTTTGCAGCTCTCCCTAGCAGAAAACAGTCCAGTAAAATGGTATTAGCTGATAACAGGCTCAAACATGGTTACTGAATAGATAAATAAGATATCACCAGTCTAAAAGGCCACCTTCCAGGAGATTTTCCCTCCCATACCTACTAGTGGTTAATGCACTAGTAAAAATATATACATGCTCTCAATTTAATTGCCAGTCTTTCCTTGCCCATTTCAAGTGCAAATAAGGTCATGAGCAAGAACACAAACACAAATGTATTAGGCAAAACCACTGCTCTGCTCCCCAGAACAAGTCAAAGATCTGGCTTTCTTCTGGAGGCGATTAGTGTTTTGCCCAACATACTGAATTATGGGAAAATGTTCACTTGAGACCTCTGTTTAAAATCCACAGTGATCTGTGATCTTAGATCTCAGTAAGAGTGAGCTTGTAAGATCCTCCAACCTCTTCAATCTGCAGCTGGAAGGTATCTTCATTAGAATAGTGTTTCACAATATTATCATCCATGTTGACCAGAATTCTGGAAAAACAAAATAGATCAGGTATTTTACAGTTCTACATGCCAAAGAGAGCAAAGGCATTCTCAAACCTAAAAAAGCCTGGACTACCCAAGGGTAAGACAAGATCCCTGCTCATCTCTCTCTGACTCATTGCTTCCCATAGCAGATCTGGCTGTTCTGACCCAGACCTGCCATTAAGGCTGGCAGCCACACTTCTCAGGGTTTGAATGAAAGGATTAAATCTGGCTCCTGGACCAGGGAGGGAGGAGTCTTGGAACCAGCATAATCCTTCTGAAGCTGCAGGCACCTGGGGCTCTGAATGGGTTTGCTTGTCAGTTATAAACTATCAGCACAAAACCCCACAGAGCTTGCAGAGAAGAAACCACCCATGCTTGCCCGCTTCTTTCATTTGCCACAAAGTTCAATACCTGTGTGTTTGTGTGCACACATGCACACAGAGCTGTGCTTAGCAGTGATTTAGATGTCACAGACTTTTAAGCTTTTGCAGCTGTTCTGGTGGGGTAATTTTGCTATGGAAGCAGAGCCCTGGAAGGGTGTCATTTTCTGGCTAGAAGGAGAAGGGGCTGAGACACCAAACTGACTTACAGGCAACCCGAGAAAATTACTGAGAAATTAAAAGATAAAACAAAAGCAGACAATGTTCAGAAACTCAATTACTTATGCTACAAAATAAAAAGATGATGAAGTATGGCCTCTGGGAGAAACAGACACTTCACAACTAAGTTCTCTTCAATTTAGCCCACAAAAAGACAACCAAGGTTCAGTAATTGTAGCCAAACGCAGACAGAGTGAACCCAGTCACCGCTGGAACAATTTAACATGGGTTGAAGGAGGTTCCTCATTATTGGGAGTCTTTTAACAAACTGAACGTTTTCCTCTGACATGATCAACTCTGGTACAAATAACAATTAGCTCAGTGAGGTTCCATGATTTGTATTTATCCAGGAAGCCAGACTACATATAGGATCCTTCCTATAGTCTTCCAGTCTTCAGCTCTGTGGATGATGTTGGAATGTGTGTACTTGCGCGCACACACACGTAACAGCAAATGGCATTCACATATCTGCAGTGCATGGAGGAATTATACAGCAGATCTGCCTACACATTTGAAAAAGGTTCATATTCTTATGCAGTTGTTGCACAGGTACATACTCACCCTTTTTTACATTTTTTGAAGATTTTTCCTATTTTATCAAAAGGAACATCATACTTGTCAGATATCTAGAACAGAAGAAAGCAATGATTGGTGAAGCAAGAAGACTGCTGTCACTGTCTTTCACTTCCGATTTTACAGAAAGGAACAACAACAACAAGCCTGCAAATGAGGACATATTTATTGACCTATAAAGGCAACAATAAATCCCAAACTATAGTGTAAATCTACAGATCAGAACTCCTTCTCTGCATTTAGCTAACCTCTGTGCAAAAAATTTAATCATGTTTGAAACCTGGCTACTTACTTCTCATACAGTGACCTCCTGCCCCTACACTCAAAAGCCCACCCATTAAAAGCCCACTCCACACCCTGACTCATTCTCTCTTGGCCCTCTGTTCTCTTAGCATACTGAAAACCATTTTTAAATTAGTGTCAGAGGGATCAAGTGAAAATTAGTCATGACAGTGGCTGAAAGAAGAAAATAGCAACAGAGAGAAGACTTCTGCTGCTACGGGCATGAGGTGATCAGAAACATTCTCTTTCCCCACCAGGGTGACATCAGTGTGGAGCCACAGCCACTGACCATGGCACTTCCACTGCACAGCCTCCAGAAAGTCGGGAGGTCAGTAACCTCAGCTTGGTTTACTTTGGCAAACTGCTGCACCGACAGTAAGTACCAAACCAATACACTGCTTTGACATGCAAATGTACAGGGAGTTTCCCCCAAGCTACAGCTGTGAGCACTTGGTTCCTTGCTTTAAGAAATCCAAGTGTAACAGCAAAGGTGCAGCTTCACTTCAGGACCATGGGGTAAGGGAGGACTTCACAGCCTTCAATCCCTCTCTCCATCAGCCCCCACCTTCCAGCTGCCAAAGCCTCACAGGCAGGAAGAGATAAAGATTCTGGTTACAGAACTATGTCTACAACCAAAAGTTAATGGCCAGACCTGTCCTGTACATCCCCCAAGCCCATTCCCTGAGCAGAGGCATTAGTCACAGAAAAGAGACAGACAGAAACATCAGTTTTGAGCTCATGCCAAACATTACACCATTCCTTGGACTTAAGCTCTGTACTTCCCTTGCTCTGCAGCAGCAGGGATAGTGGAAATCTATTTTCGAAGTCAAGCACCAGAGAGCAATTTCACACATGTGCACAGATTATATAAAAGTCTTCAGCAACACACAGAAGCTGGGACTTGGAGCTCTGCATTAGAGGCCTGTGAAAGGGCAATGGAGGGCCCCAAACATGGCTTTGAAAGGCTGAAACAAACCCAAGCCCATGGACACATCCTGAAAATCACTCCATCTCCTAACAAAAGTACCCTCTCTGACAAGAGGAACATCCAGTCATCAAGCCTGACACACCTGGATCTTCAGGAGTGTTCTTACATCCAGACCCCACAGATGTGAGGTAAGGTACTTAAAAGACAAGCTTCCTGAATTCCCTTAATAATAAATTAAAGTATTATTTGCATTATTTTTCACGTTATTGAAAGGAAATCATTATTTTTGTTATCCAGAAGAGCAGAAATATGTGAACACAAGGTGTGACTGAAAGTCTAACTCCTGTGACTGGCCAGTGTGTAAGGTCTGGGTAGCCAGGGGTTTTTCTCAAGGACTATAAACCAACCTCGTCACTTACCGCTTCCATTAGGCCTTTCAGAGATGGTGTCTTTAACATTAGTGCATCAAAGACTTCCTCTGACTCTTTTCGGACATACAGCAACACTGCAAAGCAATTTGGAGAGGAATTAACTGTGCAGTTGCTTCTCAGGAAAAATCTATCCCACAGTGGCGAAGCACAGGGGGACATCCACAGAGGATCTTATGAAGAAATACTCATAGATGCATTCAATATACAGTTAAGACTGTAGCACAAACACACACAGCTAGGTTAGCTCAAAACTTACTTCTTGCACATAAAGCCATGGTATGCTCAAGCATCTTTATTGTCAAAATACTTTTGTATTTTCTTTATTTTCTCTATTATTAGGAAAAAAGGTCATATTTGAAACAAAGAAAGGAGGAATATACAAAACACAAATCTTTGAGATTCTTGTGTTCCTTCATATCTTACGGTTATTTGCAGTAAGACTTTTCACAATCAAATGATTTGACAGATGCTATCACAGCAGGTGAAGCCATCCTGCCCACCTCCTCATTTTTAAATAATTTATTTGTACAATTCTGTGCTCCTCCTACGCTGTCTCATCTTTCTTCCTACCCCTTGCTGTGTTTCAGTAATACTCTTACTACCAGAGCTGACATACAATGCAGGCCTGGTCTCCTGCTAGGAGAGGAATGAAAGAGCAAGAACCCCAATTAGGTAAGCATCCCTAGTGTTCTCAAGCTAGCACACACTCATTGCATGTAACATCAGCCTCATTAAAAACTGCATTAAGGCTAAGGAATAAGCCAGGAGAGCAAGAAAGCTTGGACTTTAACAGCTTCGCTGTCTTTAATCCATCTTCTAATGACTAGGTATTGCAGCCTGGATTGTTTGCAAGGGTTCATCCGCCACAGCTTTGACATGCCTGCAACATGGAACAATTACTGACATTTCTAATGCAACAAGATGAACTCAGGACAGCACAGCACCTTGATGCACTTCCCAATTTCCCTGCTAATGGCAGGTTTAAAAAGGGAGGACTGTGGATCTGAAAAAGGAAGACAGGACACATACTCTCAGTTATAGCACAGGTCAGATGAGAGTGAACCAAAGGAGAGAGAATCCCATGGGCCTTGTTTTATGGCATACAGCAATATCAAAAAACAAGAAGTCTGATTTCCTTCTATAAAATTCATCCTTCCCTACTAGTTTATCCAGACTGCAGAAGTGCAGCCCCATTACGGTCAGACTTGCTGGACTCAGCATTTGCTGCTCCATAGGTTTATTACTTCAAGCTTTGTTGTGGTCCTTCCAAACACAACGATCATCAGGCAGGTACACCACCTCCAACACCCCAAAGGGACCTCTCATCTCCTTCCACAACACCACCGCAACATGAAATTGCGAAGACTGAAACTCAGTTGAAAATTTGCAGAATATTCTCTTGGCCTGGCTTTCAGAGGAGAACATCCCATTTCCTGGCACCATGACAGATGCAACAATTTTATACCCAGAACCAGTTCTTGGTGTTCATTGCTTGAAGTCCTGGAGGAGATTTCCAGAGTATTTTGTAGCAGATTACATGATGAATTCTCTGTCCTAGTCTATTAGGGATACTGGTAAGCTGCTCACCTCGTCTTGCCTCTCTTTCCTTATAGGTTCAGAGCCCATTACTGTCTGAGCTGGCAGAAACCCCCAGAAATCCTCACAATGTAAAATATTTGCACAGCTGAACCACATCTTGATACATGAACTGTCACTACTCAAAGCCAGAAAAATCAGTCTGAAGTATACATCAATATGAATTTAAAAATTCTTTAACCTCAGATGCATCCCTCTATCATGACAGATAAATACTCCAAAAATTAGGTCTCTGAGAGAAGAAAATACCTCTTTTTGGCTCTTCTATTCTGGCCATCTTATTTGGAGTAGCAATAAAGTCCTCTTCACCAATATAAGCTCCTCTCTTCAGATTGGAACTGTCATTGACAAGGCAAAAAGTTAGCAGTGGCACAATTACAGAGACTTATTCCTCTGTCTGAGGGCAAGGTGTGAGGAAGTTGAAGGGCAGCTCTTACCTTTCACCCTCTAGTTCTTCTGAAGCGACAGGAAGGACCTTTAAAAACAAAGGGGAGATTTTGTGAATATTTCATCCAGAACTAGAATAAATTTTCTCTTATAATCTTTCAAAGCTCAATCAAATGACACTTTGGCTCCAAAAGCCAGTAAACATCTTCTTAACCTTTTTTTCATAAAAAGTAATAAAGGCTCTCAAATAAGAGACAGGAACAAAGAGGAGCTAACCAGTTTTCTACCTGGACTGGTGTAGAGTTTTCTGACAAAACTCAGCACTAGGGCCTTTGTACAAAAACATGCTGGAATGTCAGCCTTACGGATACAAGTTTATTCTCCATCCTTGCTAGGAGTTCAGGCAATGCTCTTAAAAAGTAAGGCTGAGATTATGCTGAGCATGGCACAACTCCTGGCACAGCAAAGTTCAAGATTTTGAAACCTGGTTGCATGCTAATTTTTCCCCTCCAGTTTCCTGTAAGCTGGAACTTTCCAGGAACACTGAGGCAGGGCACTCTGGCAGTGGATCACACAGCTGACACATGCCAGTTCCACAGGATGGATTTGCACCCTGCAACAGGCATCAGGAGGAGTCTGTGCTGTACAGCAGCACACCAGGATCCTAAGGGATGTTACGAGAGAAAACCACCCTGCAATTCATGTAATAGAAATGCTCTGGAAAAAACCTTTCAGGTTCACAGAAAATGGACTTGATAGGAAAACAGTTTGATGGCGAAACACCCCCAGTTAACTCCAGCCAATGTATCTTGGAGCAACATTGCTTGCCCACATGAGACTCAGCCTGTATTTGATTACAGCACTGATGCAGTCTGACATTTCATATGTACTTATGCACACAGATCCCAGGCCTTTTGCAAATACATCTCAGAGCCTCTTCATCTGACACCCATGAGCTTTACTCACATGAGCCCCACGCTGCAGGTTTGCAAAGTGAACATCAGGGATGAACAGGACAGGCTGAGTGTCTAGGTCCATGAAGGGCTTGAAGATGGTGATGTCAGTACGTTTGTGTGAGGGAAGCATGGGCACTTTGACATCAGAAACTGCAGAGACAAAGATCAGGATAGAGAATACCGAAGGCCCTGATGTGGCCCTACATCATTTAAAAGGTACATACATACACTGCTGAACAAGGGTTTTCTGCAGTCAGGGTCAAAGCAAAAAGCTCCTGTGGTAAAGGAGTTTGAACTTTGTTTGTCTACCTCTCAACTGAGAGCCTGGGTCCTGAGGACTTGTTTCACAGAGTAGTAAAAGCTTTCTCCACCTCTCCAACTGAGCGGCTCAACCTTGTCTGGATATTAATTGGGATGGAGAATAACCTGGCACTCAGCCCAAGAGAGAACCAAGGTCTTCCATGTACCAAATCAGCCATCCAAACAGAGTGCAATACCCAGGCCCTGCCCCACCTTCTCCCTCTCCATTCCCTCAAAAGCTTGCTGCTGTTCCTATGCCAGGAGGATACAAAGAAGACAAAGGGACAACTTACATGTTCCCAACTGGGAGCATCTTAAAGAGACAGCACCCCAGAAGCACTATACTACAGAGGTAGTATAAATACTGGTTTGTGCAAGTTGTTATATTTGAAGTTACATTTTGATTCCCCACTTCCAAGTTTCACATTCTGGTTCCTCTCATGGTTCATCCTGGTCACTTCAGGGTGCCAGCCCCCAGTCCATTCCCCTAGGATCAGCACTGTCTCCCACAGAGCCCTTTGGCTCTCACAATGTACCAGCTGATGTGACACAACCCACCAAGAGGGCAGACTTCATCCACAAGACCCTCTGAGGAGAAAGTGAGGCAGGAGGTGCCCTAAACTGCATTTCAGACACATTCATGTCAAACTATCACAGTTGAAAACTTTATTTTACCAAGTGGAAAAATATCCATCTGAGGTCAAAACAACTGCAAATAAAACAAACATTTTTCAAACAAAACCATTTCTCATGTCCTCAGTAGAAAATACACTATTTTCTCCTTGAAAAACTATTTTTTTAAAAGATTGCTGAATTTCTGTAAAAATAACTTTGACCAAAAGCCACCAACTGCTTCTGCTGTTGAAGAGTTCATGTACACATGGCATTTGTGATCCTGGAGGTGAGTGTAACAGCTTATGGCTTCAAGGAATCAAAAATTTCCCACATAAGAACTAAAAAGCCAAACATCGTACTTTCCAGAAAAATAAGGATCACGCTGGGCTAAGCCCGAGCCTAGAAAATTAACATTGGAATGCAGCTTTTGTAAAGTCGTAAGATCCTGGGAAAGGTGTACTGAAACTGCCCTCCCTTTCCAGCCATGATGCAAAGGGCTGCATGCAGTAATCTTCTGGGAGCCACTGGGGCTACTATGCTACTACATTTGTGAAACGCTAACAGTGTGCTAAACCTGCCTCTTGTGGTGTACTTCAAAAAAAACCCCAAAAACCCAGCCCTTTCCACAACTTCCCTTGAGCAAATGGGTTCCTGTCAGCATTATCTTCTGAAGCTGCTCCAGCAGCCTGTACCTGCTGCATCAGGAAAATCCTGCCTGGCGAGCTGAGAGGTGTGTGCTGGCTGAACCAGTCGGGCTGTGAACAGCAGAGCGAGCGAGAGCACGCGCCTGCCCCGTGCCAACAAAGAACAGGGAGATTTATCTTCCTCTAAGCAGCTCTGCTGGTGAATAACCAGTCATCCAAACACAGGATCTGTCATCTGCAGCAGCTAAAGGAAGATGTTCAGCAGGAAGAAACTCCTCATCCTTTAAGTACTACAGTGCAGAGGTCTCCACATGCTTCATACATGCAGAAACTTTGAAATTACTTGCTAAAGACCACCTTGCTCTAGAAGAGAGAGCATAGGGCTGAGGCCGGAGGCTCAGTCTCAAGGCTGCCACGGCCTTGCTGAGGAGTTGCAAACACATTTTTAACGTAAGTTAAAACCTAAGATCAGGATCAAGCTGAAAATAGTTGGAACTCATTATTCTCACTGCCACCTGGATTGGGAGAGGCTCCAGCACTGGCCAAAACTTCCACCCTCACCCTACCACTTCAATTGCTACAACCCATACGTGACTGAATACACAGCAGGACCCTGTCTTGGACAGAAAGAACTATACAGAAAGAAGCCCTAAATGACCCAGTGTACTGCAAAACTCAGTGGCTGTTCCATAAGGAACTGCTTAAAACAAGCACTGGTCCACAGAGGATAAAAACTGACTTGAGAGTTCTACTGCACAAGCTATTTGTAGCCAAAATGAAATCGAAAATTTAAAATACTGATGGAATAAATTCTACTTACAGGCATTCAATTGAGAGCTGGGATCAGTGCACTTGCCTTTTCTTTTGCTTTGCTTTCGCTCTTCATCCCTGATCTTCCTCTCTGCTCCCTGTCAGCCAAGAGATTAAGGGAAAGGCATGGGGGAATGAAGAAGAGGGGAGGAGAGAGAAAGAGAAGGTATTTTTAATTTTTTGAGGTTTTTTTCCGCTGCAGAGGCAGGAACACCAATTCTTCCAGAGCTGTTTGTGGAGGTCAGTTCCAGAGTAATTGAGCTGCAGGTTTGCCAGAGTGTTCCAGCTTTGAGATCTGCTTACTTTTGAGTCCTATCATCTAATGAAATCCAACAATCATATCCAAGATGCAAACACTTGCTTTTCTTTCAAGTCAGATGAAAATACAATGACAAAGGATACCCACATCTATAACAATTGTATAAAGGATTTAAATAAAAGTACAGTTGAAGTGTTTAAAACAATAAAGAATCGCAGGTTCCCCAGTTTAGGAGTTTCCTTGACTGTCATTAAAATCTACAGAAGTCACACCACACTTGGATCACCAAGTGCAAGATACCTCCTGCATTTCACACGGAGCCTGCAGCAGTTGCACCAGCCTTCACTGAGCTCAAGCTACAGATGTGGACGGCTTTAAAGCAGGGATTATCTCTTCTCTTTTCATCAGGGTCAGGCCGTGGTGGAATCCAGATGCCCTAACTGGGTTCATGCCTGCACTGTTCCTGGCCTTCCAAACCAAGCAGCAGAGGGGACAGTGCAATAGTACCATTTTTTCTGCAAGGTGGGGACAGCTATGATGGAGAAAGAAAAGGAAGGAGAAGCTTTGGAATAGTGTTCATTCCTCCAGCTCTGCCCAGACCTCACACGTGACTGCGGGTTAAGTCAGGGATGTCACATTGCCAGCTGCATGAAGTGATAAGCCCACAGGAGATCCCCAACACTCAATGCTAGTGCTACCACTAGGTCACCAAAACTTGTATATACAAGTTCTGCCTGTCTCCCAATACCCTCCTGCAAAGCAGGGCAAAAGGTAACAGTTACCTGGCCACACCAAGCCATTATTTGTCGTTCCTTCTCCTTCAAAGCTGCCAAAACACACTCACATCCTCACATGGTACTGGAGGAACACTTGATTAGCTATAGCAAATGAGGTGTCAAAACTCCTGTGGCCATGGGGTGGGAATCTGTGCCTAATGGTGCATGGGAGAAGGGGAACAGCCCTCCTTATTTCCCAGTAAATCAACGTTCTATAGATGCCAAGCAGCCTATGCCTGCTGGTAGCACTGGGCTTATCTGCACCAGCAGTAAAAAGGAAAATTAGCCAAGATATTTGATACACATTAACACAGATCATCTTTTCCTCCACCCAATGAGAGGGGAGAAAAGCAGCTTCAGGCAGCTGTGGTGAAAAAGAAAAAGTTACACATGAAGACACAAGCACTGCCAGCTTTGCTTGACTCAATAAAGCTGATATAGCTCACTACAGTGAAGACATCCCACCTAAACCTCAGAACAGCTGGACCTAAACCCCTCTGTGTGATCCCTTACCAGAGCAGTCACAACATCTCAGCTTGAGAACAGAAAGATTAGATTTGGTTCCAGATCGGATTTTCACCTTCCATGTGGAAATAATAAAGTTGTGCTACTCAAAGACTGTACTATAGAACAACATCTGCTTCCTCGTGGAGAACATGCTGATTCAACAAGAATTGAGAAAAACTCTCTCCTCTCATTCCCTGCTTGAAAGTCAGCTTGATGCAGGCTACTGGGGCCCAGGTAAATATGTCTTAAAACTCACATTAAAAAAACAAAACCAAGTTATGTGTTGGTAACAGACATAACTCGCCCTGGCAAGACACAACTTGCTCTGCCAGCAGAGTTCAGGGAGCAGTGGTTTCAAACTGAAGGAGGACAGTTTTATTCTGGGCATAAGGAGATTTTTTTTTCTGATGAGAGTGGCAAGGCACTGCAACAGGCTGGCCAAAGAAGCTGTGGATGCCCCATCCATGGAAGTGTTCAAGGCCAGGTTGGATGGGGCTTTAAGTAAGCTGGTCTAGTACAATGTATGCCTGACCATGACAGAGATCTAGACTAGATGACCTTTAGAAGTGCTTTGCAAACCAAATCATTCTGTGATCATGCGACTGAAAGAAGTATCCATGTTGCTGCCCATTCACATCAATGCTCCAGCAGCCTGGCACCCACTCTTTCCTTCCAACAGCATCCCACTCATTGGCTCCTACCATCCCATGAAAGCCTTTCCACAGCACTGCCCATCACTACTAGAGTAACAGCAGATCCTAGAGGGCAATACAAGCTCTGGTCTGTGGAACCCTGTATTTAGTTCTCCTCTTGTGGATGCATAACTGAGGTATCATTCAGAATAAGAGCAGGTCTTCTTCCTCTAGGACAGGTCAGCCCCATCCCTGCTCAGCCCAAATATTGCTGGGCCAAGCCTGAAGGAAGCTTGTGCCATAACATTCTACAGGGTGACACCATTATACCCATACTTTACAGAGGTCCTGAAACCACACAGGAGTAGATGAAAACCAAACATCCCAGGCACTGCAAGCACAGCCTTGACAAAGCAATAGAGGAGACATCAGTGTTAGGTGGCCATAACATCATAACCTTCTGCTGGTTTGTGTTTTTTTTTTTTTTTTCCCAACAGACCTCCACACTATAGATTTAGCCCTCCATGAAGAAAATATGGGTAACAGAATGTCTACAGGTAAGAGTGGTCACATGAGGAAAAAGACATTCAGGGCTGTAACAGGTGTGGATATTGTAGTAACAATGGTCCTCTAAACATTAAAAAGCAGCTGACTGATTACATACAATTCAATACAGGACAGAAAACAGGTGCTTCTTCTGAAATGCCAATGCTTTTACAGGAGCCTGGAGCAAGCAGCCAGCATTAGGGTCCATGAGTACATGGGGTTTGTGTATGATATATGATAGCACAAAGGGACTACAGGGATGGATTTTCTGAGGGTACGTTTATTCCAAGAAGCAGCTTCCCTCATGCCCAACAGAGACAATGCCAGTCAGCTTAAGATGGCCAAGGCCCATCGGCAGTGGTGGTAATGCCTCTGGGCTTATGTATTTAAGAAAGGGGGAAAATGTTCTGCAGCGACAGAAACAAAGTGAGAATATGTGAAAGCAGCTCTGCAGATCCCAAGGTCAGTGCAGAAGGGGGAAGCCAGGCACTGGAGCAGAGATTCTCCTGTAGTCTGTGGTGCAGCCCAAGGTGAGGCAGCTGTGCCCCTGCAGCCCATGGAGGTCCATGGGGGAGCAGAGATCCACCTGCAGCCTGTGCAGGACCCCACACCAGAGCAGGTGGATACCCAAAGGAGGTTGTGATTCCATGGGAAGTCTGTGCTGGAGCAGGTTTGTGGTCAGAACTTGTGGCCCCATAGGGCACCAACACAGGAGCAGCCTGCTCCTGAAGAACTGCACCCCATGGAAGGGACCCATGCTGAAGCGGTTTGTGAACAACTGTAGCCTGTGGGAAGTGTTCATGTTGGAGAAGTTAGTGGAAACCGTCTCCCATGGGAGGTGCCCTGTGCTGAAGCCAGGGAAGTGTGAGGAGTCCTCCTCCTGAGGAGGAAGGGGCATCAGCAATGTGTGAAGAACTGACCACATTCACCTGCACTGGCTGCAGGGGACAAGGGAGAGAATTAGGGAGTGAAGTTGAGCCTGAAAAGAAGGTACTTTAAGATTCAGTTTTATATTTTATTATCCTGTTCTGATTTTGATTAACATTTCTCTTTCCTTTCTTCCCTCCTCTTTTAATTCAGGTACAAGTTGCAAAGTATCTGGAAGAAGAAATGAGGCGAGTAAGCCAAAATCTCAAAGGGAAATAAAAGATGCACAGGCATTACTGGATTTGCTGAAATTTCTGCCATAGCTTGAAGGAAGCCATTAGAGTCTATATGCTGACTACACATCTGCCTTTCTATTAATCAATTTGTCTTATTAGCTATGGCACAAGCCTGTCAGTCATTTTAGCATTGTGTCAGTAATTGATTGGACAATTTAGGAGTAAAAGATCCCCCCTTACCCTGTAGCAAGTCTGTCCTTTCTGTATTATAAAGAAAACAGGTTGATAGCACACAGGACTCACAGACTACTTGGGTGGAAAAACATTAGATGAGACACCAGCTTCAGTCTCATCTTGAAATAGGCAAAAGAAAATAGAAAAAGAAATAAAAATAAAGACCTAATGAAATCTCATGAGACCCAAGCCTCTTGGGTTTACTGGCAAGTCTTTAAGATGGCTCTGGAGAGCCTTTGCTAAGTCCTTGTAAATTCTTTGCAGAAAGTATCACAACAGGAGCAGCCACAGGCAGCTCTCCCAGGTGTGCAGGAATGCAGATGGACCCATTTAAAGCCTGTAGATGGACAACAGAATGTGGCACGGTGAGTTAATGAGATGCTACAGCAGGAGCACAGTGCAGAGGGCACCACATATTTTGGGAAGTAAACAGAGACAGAACAACAGTGCATGAGATGAATCTTTGTGTCCGTGTCCTAGGGAACACCAGGCAAGATCACACAGCAGTCTGGCAAAGCCAGCACAGCACAGAGAGGGGAGTTACAGACCTGCCTC
This sequence comes from Chamaea fasciata, assembly GCF_029207755.1. Lineage (NCBI taxonomy): Eukaryota > Metazoa > Chordata > Aves > Passeriformes > Sylviidae > Chamaea > Chamaea fasciata. The sequence continues at coordinate 99,217,485 of NW_027094088.1, read as the reverse complement.
AGCCCTGCAGCTGCATGGAGAGGCACTTGAGGTATCACCTGAAAGAGCCTGCCCTATGAAGATGAGTTTGGATTCAAAGAATAAAAGGCCCAAATCAAGCAGGATATCAGAAAATAGGAAGTCAACATGGTTCACAGCAATCAAAAGGACTGGAAAGTCCAGGAAGAATTTATCACAGCCTACAACAATCTTGGTCACTCTGGAAATAATATTACACATTACTTGCCCTGGACCTTCAAAAGACTGCTTGGGCAGGCATAACCTGTTCCTACAGGTTATGAAGACTGGGAAATTTCCTTTCTTTGCAAACTCAGTTAAGTTTTTACAGCTGCTTTCAGCTCAGCTTCTTCTGTTTCTTTCACAGCTTCTGCTGAATACTGGCTTTGGGAAATGCATTAATTCTGTGTGCTAAATGCATTAGGCAGAGCAGTCAAATTACAGCACCCATCCAGCTTGCAAATGGGCTTTTTATGCTGCTGTATCTCACGGTGGTACATCTTTTGTTCACAAGCTCTGCAAGCTATTGGTTCGGGGGTTTTTGTAACAAATGCAGTATGAAAACACAAAGAAATTTAAAAGGACCAACACAACAGAATTTGGGCAAAAAGACAAGCCTACAGAAGCCTCCAGTGATTTCTCCTGCTGAAGGCTCTTCCCAGTGTCAGTCTGCCACTGACTGACCTTTCTCTAAAGTCAATGCTCAGGAAACTTAGCACTGCAGCATTTTGAGAGCAGCAAATTTATTTGAGGTCATCATAACATCTATGAGCCAAGTAGAAAGGGTTGAAATTTTTTCCTTGCAAAGGCTAAACACAGACAGGACTCTTCAGGGAGCCAAAATAGCAAGTGACACAATTAAGGAAAAAAAAAAAAAAGAAAAAAAAAAAGAAAAAAAAAAAGAAAGCTGCCAAACTGTGGAGCAGCCTTCCAAAACAGTCATTGGCACATGGATCCAAACCTACCTTGTCGCAGAAGACTTTAATTTGGCAGTAGGCTCTGTGGACAGGTTTGTTACTCCTGTTATTGTAGCTGTAAGTGTCAATCTGAAGATTCAGGGGCAGACCTTTAACTCCCTTCTGAGAGGAAAAATCTGTGCTGAGGCAGTTGACAGAAATGAAAACCTGCAGAAGAGGAAAGCAGCAGCTGTCAGTAGTGACACACACAGTCCTGGCTGACCACTGAGCAAGGGATACTTGGGGAGTGCTAAGGCCCAAATGCTGGTCTTTGCCACTACAAGCAGCACCTTCTTTCTTCTGAGACATCTGGTAAAATCCCCAAGAAGCAATATAACGTTCTTAAGTCTTTACATAAGCCACTGGGGGGACAAAGCCACCTTGTCCAAAACAGATTTCAACAAACTCTCCAAACTTAAGGAAGACTCCGCCCATTTTCCACCCAAGAACTCTCAGATGTCACCATCAAACTTTTAGCAAAAGGAATGCTCCTACAATCAATCCTCCCTGCTCAGTGTTTAGTAGCATCTTGGCAAGAAGACAACCATGTTCCAAAAAAATTATGTTACTCTGGGGAAGTTAAATCTTTCCGTGAGTTTTGCATGAACACAACTTATGCTGGAAAGTATTTGGTTGAGGTTTTTTCTACAGGCTATTAAAAGCTTTTAAAAAATATTAGGCACCATGTAATCTTTAAACACAGAAATAACACCATTATTCCAGTGAAGGTTTCTGGGCTTTACAATAAGTTGAACACTACTTTGAATATTCCTTAGTAAGACCTGCAATACCCTGTTAACATTCAGATGGAAAGGGTAAGAGAAACATTTCCATTATTCTTACAAAAAATTAATTACAGGGAAAATTAATTGCATGTTTGAACATACCTAATTTCATTTTCACAACTGCTTAAAAAACAACAAAAAAACCCTCTCAAAAACACAAATCACACACAACCAGAGAACAAGTCCAAGGCTGTTTAACAGAATAAAGAAATATCCTTAAGTGGATATGAGCACATAGACCAGAGTACTTTGTATCTAGATAATGGGCTTGCAGTGTGCCAGGCTTTTCTGCAGACACAATGCCTATTACTGGCACATCTCAGGAGCTGTAAGGATAAACTACCAAGAATTCATGAGCCACCAAGACCTGCAACGGCTTCCCTCCTCTCTGCCTGAAGAATAAAGGCTGGGAAAGCACTGCTTTAAAATGCAATCAAAGCCTTGGGAGCCAGAAGCACCTTCCCAGAGATTTTGCAGGAGCACCATCCCAGGACCCGATGGCTCACTTAGGTGGTGCTTCCAGCAGCGCTGCTTGAGTCTCGGCAGTGAGCTGGTGCCACCTCCCGGAGCTGCAGAGGCTCACACAGGCTCCAGAAAGCTACAGGCTTTGGCTTTGCTAAGTGCTGCTTATCAAGGTCCTTTCACACAGGTTCTGCAACATCCTTTACCAGTTTTAACAACGATGGGAAATGGAAATGTAAAACCCTGATCTGGTGATAGCTTATAACCACTGGTTTTCTCCCTGCCATGTGTAATACAGTTGTATAAAAAGCCACGGCAGGGAGGAAAAAGAGTGCAGAGGTGAGGGACTTCTCTCATAATAACTTGTCTGAATACTTGGGATTCACATGCTGCTTCCTGCAGCCCCTGCAGCACGGCAAACAGCCCCCCTATTCCCTCGTGTGCACACACCATCCCAGAGATTCCAATTCCAATGTCCCCACCAAGTCCTTCTGTGCCAAGGGACATGGAATGTGTGAAACACCACCCAACCCAGGCCAGCACAGCAACATCAGCAGAGCCCCGGCCCCTGATCTGCACTGCTGCCTCTGCAGGGAGTCAAGCCAGGGACATGCACAGGATGCAAGGTGAGCTGGTGGTCAGTGCCTGTTCACCCTCCAGCCTATGTGTCCCAGCATCCCACACCTGCATTGTTCCAAGACAACTTTTTGTGAAAGCATTACATACATCTCAAATCACAGTCAGGAAAATTATTTTAAAATAAGCTGTTTGCAGTCTTCCCCAGACTAACCCAAAGGACAGCTTTGCCTGCTCTTATCTACCCCACTTCCCTTTTTGCTACCTTTGGCTTTACAAGGGCATTTTGCCTGCAGTGCTGGTACACCCTGGGGGAAAGCTTCAAGGAGTTTGAAGAGCTGCTCTCACCACCTTGGGAGCTTAGTAATCAGATGTGTGCACAGCCTGAATAATTGCACTCCCTGAGCAGGGGTTTTGCTTTTTAAAAGACCCTCAACTCTGGTGTTTGCATATTTTTACATTTTAAATTTTAATTTTAAATTAACCTACACTGAATATTCACTCAACTCATTTCTGTAGGAAAAAATGACTGCATTCTTTAAGAAAAACTTGCCCAAGCAGCCATATCAGCAGGTCCACCACCACGTCGAAATTTCCGTGAAACCCCTCAAATGAGTTTCACACCACTGGACATCAGGAGATTCAGTGTGCAGCATCATTCAGCAGTTCTCTAGCACATGGTGTCACTTCTCTTCTGAGACTCCAAGTTCATGTTTTCAGTTTTTATGGCTTACTAGCCACACAAAGCCCACTGGGCTGAAGGTATGAGAGTTGGTCTCAGCACAACAGACACATGTTACTACAGCAGAGTTGCACAGGTATCTCGTGGGAATTTAGGACTGCCTGTCAGATGACAAAGATTATCCTCCTACTTTAGAGTCTCCTCATTTGATTAGCTTTGGCTTTAAGCAGCTGACTTCATTTTCATGCCATTTAAATCTTCAGAACTCTAGGCAGGAGATGACAACTAAAACCTAATCACGTCTCTGAAGCAAGAGAGCCAGCCTGTCTTCTCCTGTTTGTACTAAACCATTTCAGTTCAAAAGGAGCATCTACTTCTCCCTACCCATCCTGTAACTCCTATTTTTGAGCAACTTCAGGTTGCCTCAAGTTTCACAAAACAGAATTGTAGCAAACAGCTTTTCCAGTTTGGGCTAAGACAATTTCAGCCAGGTTCTTTATGTACAGGAATATCTGACTTACATTAGAAATGAAATGTTAGGCCAAGTGACTGCATCAGCTATGTCCCCACCCCAAAATTGCCAGAAGAAAGAAAAACGTAACCGCAGAAGTTGCTCTGCATCTTCAGCCTGCTGAGCAAGATTCCTTTTTATGTGTCCAACCTATTTTTCTAAGGGCAGTTCCGCATTCTCAGCTATATTAAGATTTGTTGTTACTTAAAAAAACCCAACATTTTCATCTCACCTCCCAAGATTTAACATAAAGACAGCACTTAAAAATAGCGCACTGTCAAGCCTGGGCACTTACAAACATGAGTCAAACCCTCAAAAGTTACGCTGACTTTCTTTAAAACTGAGATTTGTAAAGGGATTAGAAACCTGTTCTTGAGTTATTTTGCTTGCCTGGCAGTTGAGCCTCTAGTCTATATTTGACTACATGTACCTAGGCTATCATATATCCAGGCTTTTCTCTCTAACCAAAGACGGGCTTTATTTTCCCTTTTTCTTCTGTTCATTTTTTCCATGCTCTTCCTAACTCCTTTTAACAAAAGCTGAGATACTCATTGAGGCAAACGGCTCCACAATGGTGGCATCTCAGATAAAATCAAACAGCATGAAAACTGTGAGCTGCTACAAACTGCTAACCTCCCACACCTGGCACTCTCAAGTCTCCTCCACACCATCCTGGGTTTCCTGCAGCCTTTGGGGCAGCCCACAACAAAAGACTGAAGGCAGAAGGATTAAAGCACCTCCTCTGGGATCATGCTGAAAGTTAGCGTGGGAAGAAGTCATACCTCATGACTTCTCTGTCTGCTTTAACCATCCAGCCCCTCATGCCCCTCCTCACCTAAGGTGGGAGGAACACACCATGCCTACATTCAAATCCACGAGAAACAATCATCCATTTTAATAATGCAGAAAGAAAAATTAATCCGACAGCTCTGCTGGGTGCCCTCAAGGAAGGGCAGCAGAGACAGCCAAGTTCTTTCCACACAGCACCTTTTTTTAACAAGATCTGCCTTTCAAACAAACCAGGAAAAACAGACATAATTAAAGGGCAATCAAAGCGCTGCAGGAACCTCTCTGTCAGCGAGATGAAAGATGCCTTTTTTAAATGCAAGCCTACCCAGATCTCTTCTCCTCAGTTTATCTTGGACACCGTACTCTTTTGTCACACAAAAAGCACTAGCAATTCTGATGAGTCCAAAGGCTACATATGCCGCAGCTTTAGACAAAATGTCACCTCGTGCAGGCTCATCTGCCCAGTTGGAAAGGAGCAGTGTAGGTTCTCATCCATGGCAGCCAGGGCTGCCACAGGCAATGGGGAACAATTGTGTTAGCACACCATGAACTCTGACCAGTCAGAGCAAACACAGGCATGGATAACACTATCCTGCAGAGTCTTGTACATCCTTCTGGATAAGGACCTACATAGGCAGACTTGGGATTTTCCAGGCTGATCACCATAGATTTCATTTCAAGAGAAGGCAGGTAAATGGCATTATTTCCTCCTATTTATGATCCTCTATACTTCTGTGTCCAAAGGATTTAGACATAACTCAACAATCCAAGTCTATTGGATATTTCTTTCCCTATTGAGAATTCAGATAAAAACTTTAGCTCTTTTCTCACACCAGTACGCAAAATCCTCACATTTTAACCACAGAACAGTTTGGGTTGGAAGGGACCTTAAAGATCATCTAGTCCAGCTCTGCCTGTTATGGGAAGGGACACATTTCACCAGACCAGAAGGCTCAAAATCCCATCCAGCCTGGCCTTAAACACTTCCAGGGACAAGGCATCCACAGCTTCTCTGGGCAGGCTGTTCCAGTGCCTTAGCACCCTCACAGTGAAGAATTTTCTCCTACTACCAAATCTCAATCTGTCAGTTTGAAGCCATTCACCCTTGTCCTGTATCACTATAAGCCCTTGTAAAAAGTCCCTCAACAGTTTTCTTTTAGACCTCCTTTTGGTACTGGAAGGTGTTCTAAGGTCTCTCCAGAGCCATCCCTTCTTTAGGGTGTAAAACCCCAACTCTTCAGCCTGTCTTCATAGGAGACATTCCACGCTGTGTTATATTCAGTCTATGTTATATTCAACTTAAAATTGTCAGGATGTTTTTTATTTTGGATGACTGTGTTTGTACAGAATACAGAGTCTGGAGACTACAACACAACAACCAGAGACAGGTTAAGCTGCAACGAGCTTCCTTCCAGGGAATGCAGCTGGATACTTCTTTTCTTGGCCTTGGCTGAATAGTTTCAATGTTATGCCCAAAATACAGTAGGCAAAGGGATTCCAGTGGGTCTGGAGACCATTTTCCTCACACAAAGGCAGTGTCTTCCCCTCCCATAAAGAAAAGTTAACCAGCAGCTCGAAGTTTGCAATTTCAATGCTGATAGCTGAAATCATATGGTTTCTCTAAAGGCTTGGACAAATGTAAACAGGAAAGAGAAAACAAAAAGTGTTTTCTAAAGATTTGCCCCTATATGTTTCCTGTATGCTGCAAGCTGGCTGGATACCAAACATCTCCAGTCCAAAAGCCTTATGAAGTACACCAGGAGAGTTCCAAGCCCTTCCAAGAGGCAGAGTTGTCAGCCTGGGCACTACCTTGTGCCAATGTGTGTACGTGGCTCCCAAGATTGGCTCTGGGTAAGAGCCAAGCAGCTTCGAGTGCAGGCAGGGCAAGCACAGGTCTGCCTGCACACATCCACGAAGGCATGTCCTAAGAAAGCAGTGCTGGGAAGACTCTTCTGTATTTAAAAGAAAAAAAAACCCCAAACCCACACTTTGGTAAGATCACCTGAGAGGTGGCTAATCTTACTGCTCTCACATTCATTTCTCCACCTCCCACATGCACCACAGGTTTTGCATCAGCAGGAGGTGAGCCAGGAAAGAGATAAAATTGGGCAATTCATGCACCTGTGGGCTCCTCAGCCGCCTCCTGCCTTTGGGATCGGATGCTCCAAAAAAGGCTTGTCTGGAAAATGGGTGATAGGGCTGCATCCACTCCAGCTCCACTCAGGCAGACCCAGAACCATCCTGCCTGCAGCCCAGGGGAGTTAGTTTGCATTCAGACCTACCACTCCCAATTTGGGTGACTGACACAGAGGCCACCATGGGTCCCACACCACGTCAAGGAATGACAAGTGGGAAATACCATCCACCTCCAGATAAAGAACATCCTCCCAGCAAGTTTACTCCATCAAGAAAACAAAAACGAATGGTAATGAAAGGAAAATACATATTCCTGCTCACAAAGAGCAATGCTGATTGTTATTCCAATCTGTTCTGAGGCAAGGAAATATAGGAATGTCACTGCTCAGAACACCTGGGAAACCTGGGGATAATGGTTCCCAGTCCTACTGATCCTTCCTCCCACCCCACGCTTTGTTAAGACAAAGCTGCTGGGCCAGTTTTTGTTAGGTTGGTTGGAAAGACAGTAAAAAGAGCAGTTTGGCAAAAACAGTGACAATATATTGAAAAAAACCCAACCAAACATACAAACAAGCCAACCAAAAAAAAACCCCAAAAAACCAAACACAAAAAAAAACAAACCCCAATGCACCTCCTCCCGCCCCACAACAACACCACAAGTCTCCAAAAATAATGACGAAAGTTGAAACAGACAAAACACAAAACGGAGAATTAAGTCTACAAAGGCACAAAAATTGCGGAAAAGAAAGAGTTGCCATCAGGTAAAAAAGGAATAGGGAAAAGGAAAAAAAAAAAACCTCCTAGTTTTCTCTATAGAAAAGCTAATGTCAAGAGATTTTCCTTTCAGCTTTGGGAAACACCCTGTGATCTGGTACTTGGAAGACCAGACAATGGCGGAGGCTTAGGAAGGACACCAAGTTCAGAAAAAATACTGAATTGAAAACTTGCTTCTAGTTGGCAGTGCTTAAAGTCAAGGGTGGCATATGCTTGTTTTCCAGAAAACCCAGGACAGAGTAGGGAGAGGTCAGTGTTAAGAGGCAGGTAAGCAATACTTGCTATGACTTTCCTATGTCACTGCTCCAAAGGCTGTGTGTGTTCCTGTGCCTAAGTATTTGTGGTCTGCAGCCTTGGCTTCACAGCAATCTCTTTCGTTTAAGTATGTTTGACTCATCACATTTCATAGTTTCATTTCCAACTAGTCAAACCTGTACCTCTTCAATGCTGCTGAAGGTGGCAACACCTTCTTTAATGAGGCATATGACTGCTGCTTCATTACAATGGCATCCATATAAATGTATGCAATATTCATCAATCAAAAAAGTTGAAATTCTTCCTATAGTGAACAGCAAGGGAGGATTAGGCTAGAATAAACTCTTAAAATAAATCAGTAGCGTACCACCCAGCCTCACTTCAAGTTGTAGCAAGAGATCCACCCTCTCCAAAAACTGAACTTCTTTAAACAAAGTAATCTTGCCAACACATGGAAGGATCTGCCAAGAAGACCACCCTCATTGACTAATTTGCTATTTTGAAAGGCTATCCCAAATTAGATACAAATTACCATAATATTAGGACCATTCCACTCTTCTTGGACAATAAAAAAAAAAGTAATAAAAAAGCACTGTTTAATTGTTCTGTCATCCAGAGTATCATTTAAGAGACACCACAGCATCTTCCCTTTGATGAAAAGGCAGCAAAAAGCTCTGTCATGATATTCTTGACCTCAAAATGCCTGTTACACTCTCTCCGTGTATTTATTCCCTTCTAGTAGAAGGGGTCTTTTCACACAGAGCTCTGGTTTACAATGCCTTTTTTTTTTCTGGGGAAAGGAGTAGGAGGACAATAGAACCCTTAATGTGTAGTGACATCATTTTTGGCTACAGTCCCATTACCCAGCCTAAAGCAAGCCAGACCAAAGACCTCCAGAGGCCCTTCCCTGGGAGCTGCTGGAAGCAATGCTGCTTTTCAGAAGGGACTCGTTGGGAAGCACAGAAAGGGTGCCCCAGCACAAGGGCAGGATCCGTGCTCTGTTAGAGCTACAGAAACGGACAGGGAGGCTCTTGCAGTCACTGTGCAGACAACTCACCCTGCTCAGAGAAGAGGCCCTAACCCTCCTTCTCCACAGGCCAAGAGCTCAGAGAAGATTTGAGCAAAGCAGGATCCAGCAAAGCCAGTTAACCCTGGTGAAACCAACCCGTCCAGATTGTTCAACTGCCACTGACCTGAGAGCAGGCCATGTCCCCAGGCCAGAGCTAAGGGACAGAATTTGCTTCACAGCCTAACGGGTAACATAGCAGAGATTACAGGACAACAGCCAACATTACGAAGAGCAGTATGAAATGTGCATTTAACCCCACACACAGTGGCAATTTTCATTGAAAGACCTTTACTGGGTACCAAACAAGAAAAGGAGAGCTTGGCATGTTGAACCGACCTGGGAAGAAACAGATCCCAGCCTCAAAAACTCATGACCTGAATCTACAATCACTTCTTCTGACTGACATGGGCACAAAGACACAAAAAGGGCTGCAAGAATTCCTATTCCCTACTTCTAACATCCCCACATTTCAAAGACAGCCAAGCCTGCTCAGTCAACAAGAAGTGGTACACATCTCTAGAGAATGTTGCACTCCAGCTCTAGACACCCTGTCCCTAATGAAGTCATAGACACAAAAGATGACGGGCTTGTGTTCAGACATCTAAAAGCTTCTTTGCAGGAGAAGAACCCCACCTCGACTGTCTGCCCACGGCAGACATCCATCATGGGGTGGGAAACTGTTTGAAGTCTCCACAAGCCTCAGGGTAACTCCAGCATCACCTGTTGCATGCAAGTGAGTATCAGCTACACATCTCATCAGACTCATCGGATCATGCTTCCACTCAAGCAGGATGGCTCCTGATTGAGTAGCTACACTGGCTTTCTTAAATACCCCATTCAACAACTCACCAGTTCATCAACTAATTTTCTAGTCCACCTCTTTTCTTCTCACAAAGCATGATTGTCTCCTCATTCAACTATTCCCCTTCCCTGCTCTGTCAGGGGATGGGATCATACCTCACCTCTAATACAGACACTGAAAGCCCACCTGAATCACAGTTTCCCCACTCTGCAGTGTCTCCTGACAATCTTTCTAATCCTGACCTCACTCTCCTTCAAATCTCAACAGCACCACTTCAGGGCAGGTTGCCTCTTTCAAGTCCGGCCTTCCTCCCCACCCTTCACTCTCTTCAGTGTCTCAGAGCAAGGAGGCTTTGGATCCTGGGCCCTTTTCCAGCTTGAACACACTGGCAAAGGTCAGAGAATACTTAAACCAGCCTCTGCTGTGAAGTGGCTGCTTCCAGAAGCTCGTGTGATGTCCCAAAACAACAGAAGAGGGCAGAGGGGAGCTGCCAGAGAGAAGCACATTTGCTCTGAAATCCGTGGACACGGGTCTGGTCCAGAGTGGGAAGTGTCTGTAATGCATGAAATACTCTTGGTTTCTACACCCAAGGGCCCAGGAACAGCACACCAACATAGGCAGCTGTGGGACAATTCCAGCCGTGCAGGGCCAGGCTCGTTCAATGTGTCCAGTGACCAGAGCCCTGCCTTGCTCTCAGCTCTCCCAGCACAATGCAACTGGGAAATGGGAAATACTTGCTACTGAAGGCATCTCAGACATCCTTTTTGCACCCCACAAATCCACAGCTGCAAAATCCATACAATTTTCCTTGCTACAGAAGGAGCATACGACTTGTATTGTATGAAAAGCATGTTTTTTCACCACAAAGGTGCAGTTTACTAAACCCCCTTAGTGCCCCAAGGGCACTAACAAAGCACTCTCAGGCAGGTGACATCCTCCTGAACAGACACAGTGGCAGAGGTGCAATATTCCTGTATGCCCCCACAAGAAGGAAAGTACCCGGTCCCAGAGCTGCTAAGGGCAACTCCTTGTGATAATATGTTATTCCTGCCTTAAATCTGACACATACCCTGTGTGTCCAAATGAGTAACTACATCAGAAATCCCAGACAGAGAGCCTCATCACCTCCCAGCTGACATGGCTGCACAGGACTAAATCATTTCCACAGCAAACTGTGAAAGCAAAAGCAAGCGGGAAGCAAGAGAAGCAGAAAGCCCAGAAGAATCACCTGGCTCTGGTTTAGGTAACCCCAGGGCTCAGGAAGCAAATTTCTAATGACCAAGGCTTGCTGGCTAGGTAAACATGCTGTCTATGCAGCACTTCTAATGTTATTAAATATAAAACACTGTATTTATGACTGTGAAGGAATTTCTGTAACATCAGAAACTCAGCTCTATCTATTCCCTGCTTTCTTCATGTACTTTAAGACTGCTGTCAGGGGTTGGGGAGCAGGGAGGGAAAGGAAAAGAGAGAGCAAGAGCACACAAGGTAAATGAACCTTGCAATAAAAATTGTTGAAATTGGCTCAGACATCTCCTGATAAGATCACAGAAGTTGAGAAAGAACTGCAGCTCTTCTGATGAGAAATTCAGTCATTGACAAAACACATCCACTCGGGGGAAAAATGAAGTTAAACAGACACTTAAGCACATGAAGCACTTGCTAGAAATGCCAATTCTTTAAATACTGAAGTCGAGAGTGTTTTTGTCTTAGTATGAATCTGATTCCAAGAGTCAAGGCTTGCACATTTGGTATCAAGAGTCCCCTCTGAAAGTTCATATAAACCAGGACTCCCAGAATACAGATCTTACACACGAAGATTGTGAATCTGAAAGCAAATTTGCCTCTGTAGCTAAAAAACCAGTCTCACAGTTTCCCACACCACTTCATTCCATGAAGTTCAGCCCCAAAGTGAAATATCACCATGAGGATCTTTAGATCTTTCCAAGATGCCATTGGCAATTTCATCGTAACCTGAAACTATTCATTCAGGGGTCTGTAGAGTAACTTGACAATAGCCACCTGGTAGGAAAGAACGGCTTCCCTTGGAGCAGCCACAAAGTTCTCAGTACCAGCTGTGAGCCCTGCTCCTAGGTCAGTGGCCCATCCCTACTGCTGCAGAGTGGCTCAGCCAGCAGAAGCAGCTGCAGAAAGTGCTTCCAGCTCCTTGAGGACTTTCATTGTTCTCCCTGTCCACCTGTGTGCAAATCCTAAGTCTTTGCATACCTCGTAGACACCAAGGTTTGTTAAATGTTTGACTGGCTGTGGCAGCAGGATAATACCTACTGACTCCTTTTGACAGCTCTTCTGTTTGTTCACAGAGTGAAGAGCTTCATGTTTTAGAAATCGTGTCAGCCTTTTAGCAACCCCCAGCAGATAACGCCCTCCCTGCCAGCCCTCTCAACGTGACTGAAGCCAAATCTGGTGAAAAGGAAATCCTGGCACCCAACACCAGCCTCGCAAGTGATGCCCCACACGCTGCAAAGCAGCACTTTCAGCAGCAGCATACACACAGCTCCTCACTGCTGTCTACTAAGCATCCCAAACTTCTCCCGCAGAGCTGAAACTTAACAGCAGTACCCATACAACATTTTTTCCACAGCCCTTGTGCAGGACAGAGCACCGTTTGTGGTGACACCAAGCTCTGTGCAGTGACACCAGCCCTTACTCTTCCTGCAGAGCAGGAGCACACACAGCTCCAGAGAAGGACCTGTGTTCTTTGCTGAGAGTTCCCACGTCGCCCCAAGCCAGGCTCTCCCTAGACATGGCACTCTGCAGCCATCAGTGTTTTTACCCATGAGGCTGGTGACTACTGGAACTGCTTTCTGGTACTGGTTACTAGTATGCCAAGGAAACAGTCAGTCTCCAAAAACAGATGGAAATCATTCCAATTTTTTAAAGAAAATCCAGGCAGTAATGAAATTCTCAAAAGAAAACTCCTTCACTTTGACTCCAGCAACTAACCAGGGAGAAATGCCTTTAGAACTGAGTTGGCTCCCTGCCTTGACCTGCTTTCCTGGAACCTAGAAGATGCACAAGCCTTTTCCAGACGCCAGAGTGGCTCAAACACAGTTAGCTACTAGCTAGGGAAGCTACCTGTACTTACACACCTACAAAAGCACCCACAGTTCTGAGGAAAGATCAAACCAGAGTTCACCAGGAGGTTGCTCTAGTTTGAAATAGGTCACTGGGTGTTGGGATGTGCGGTTTAAGCAACACATGCTTTGGGAGCTCAGAGGCCGCAGCTGCTCCCTCTCTGGTGGAAGACAAACCCATGGCTAGAGCCCCAGCTCTCCAGCAGCTGCCCCCTGCCCCACGGGGACCCCCAGGGAGGCCGTGCTAAGTGCCAAGCCCAGACACGCTCCACCACACTTCCTGTGCCACCTCATCCACTTGGGACACGCTCAGGGCTTGCTTGTCTCTCAGGGAGCCACTGCTGCCAAGAACCCTAAAGCAGTTGCAAAGCTCTCCCAGTTGCACATGCAAACCGTCTTAGGAAATAGCCAGAAGGTTTTGCCTAATGTAGGAGAGTAAACAAACTTGTTACATGCTAATCACCAGGTAAGCCACACACCCTTCCCTTCCCCCCGCCCCTGAATCTGCTAAAAGGACAGGAAATATAATCGTGGTCACATACCTTTGCTTCCTCGTTGATGTCCCAGGTGAAGGATATGGCATTGTAAGCAATCTCCTCGATGTTGCTGATGGTGTTGAAGCTCTCCTTGTAGTCAGCTGTTAGAAAGAAGGGTTCATGAGGGAGAGGAAGAGGAGATAGCACTCGAGTCCTTAATCACATGGAACAGCCAGAAACTGTAACTCTTCAGCAGCCCCTTGGGGGCAAAAAAAGCTGAACTGTACCTTAGGAATGGATCTTTAAAGAGGCTGGAAATGGTTCTCACACACAAAAAAACCCCTCAACAAACAGGAGGAAGGAGAAAAATGGGACTTGCAAAAATTCTAATCTAGAAAACCCAGTGAGAAAGGCATCTTAAATATCAGGTGTTCTGTGCCACAACCTGCTATGTGCGGGAAACTCTACCCTGTACGGCAAGGACACAAGCTCTCAATAAAACTCCTTCAAAAACAAACAAAGATTTGCATCGCGTCTGCTTTAAGTGCCAAGTGATTAATCCCTGCTTTGATTCAGAGAAGGAAGGGACGAGGAGTACAACCCAGTCTTCAGCCAGAGAAGGCTGGAACCCAGCCAGCCTCAGCCTTGTCTGGAGGCAAGTGGAAATTTGCAGTGTTTTCTTTTTTTACATGTACCAAAGACGAGCTGTGAGCAAAGCTGTGGGAAGGAGGATCATTAGTCTTGAGGTATTTCTATGAGGATCTTGTCCTTTGAAGAAAAACAGTATTTAGGACAGCCACTACAAGCTGTGATTTAGTTACAAGCATCAGAATAGTCTAAAAAAACCTGTTGTCTGGAGGAGACTGTTGGATCTCCTAAAAAAAAAAAAAAAACCAAACCCTAAACCCCCCAATCAAAATCCTCCAATAAAATAGCCTCTTTAATGAGTCTTAAAAACTACAGCATTAGCTCCAAGCAATCACAAACCGTCTCTGGGCTTTCAGCAAAGCTATGGATACCAGAGAGTGATCCAGAAGTTCCTTAAAGTAACAAAGCTTTGGCAGAAAACTGAACCTTGCCAAGGAATTAGGTCTGAAGTTTGACATCAGCAATGAGTGCTCCTTACCTATGTCAATGCATCTTTGTTTGGCAGTGTGCTGTCTTGAGTGCCAGTATTTCCAGTGCCTGAGCTGATCTTCCCTTGTTTTGTCTTCAGCAAACACAACCATAATAACACTCTAAAAGAAGAGAGAGGAAGATTAAATAAAAAACAAACGAACAAATACATGAAAGAGAAACAAAGCGAAGGCCAGAGAATACATTTGGTTTGGAGCTTTAGGCTTTTCCACTTGAGGCACTACAGTATACCTGGCATACCGCTGCCAAATAGGAAGGCAGACAACAGCACTTTCTGGGTCATAAACAGAGCTGAGCAGAACTGCTCTCCTAACCAGAATTCAAGGATCTCATTCCAGGTGTTGCATCACCTTCACACAAGTGCTGACACCACTTCTTAACAGTCTGAGCCAGGCTGGGTTGGTCTGGCAGTAGATGGACAGCAAAGGAATGAACACTGACGTAAGAGCACAGGTAAGCCGGCCTTTGTGCTGATGCTCTGGTCTAGATTACTGCACTTTGGGAGAGTTTAAGGTTACCATCATACACACCCTCCTTCCCAAGAAACCACAAGTGCTGCCACTTACTCGGACTTTACTGATGGGGTGATGGATTCCTTCAGTGCTGCTGACTTCTTTCAGTGTGATTGGGTAAAATTGACCTTTATTCAGGTAAGTCATTGTGCTGTCCCCAGGCTTCTGTCGGAGGGACTTGGAGGCTTCCAGAGTGTATTCAAAGTTGTTCCTATAGAGTGAAGAGTGTAGTGATTGCTAAGGCATTTTCCTGGAAAGCTGATTAAACCTTCCACATTTAATTTGGAGAAATTCCAAAGTCGTTAGCTGACTCATTAAGCCATCAACAGGCAAAGAAGTTGCAAAACAGGATGAGCCCCTTTTTCAACCATTTCCTTCATGAATGAACATTTAAGAAAAGTTCTTGGCAAGCTAAATCCTAAGACACATCAGCAGGCAAGACTGGAAGGTCCCTATTCAGGCTTGTGAGCAGCAAGCTGCTCTCATGGAACAGAAAAGTATCTATTAGCAATTTAATTAAATTCACAAGCTAATAAGCTACCCAGTGGCCATTGCCCTTCTTGGTCAACTGCAATCGAACAACAAATTTGCTCCCCTCCTCTGGAGTTCAGATGAGTTTTATTTCTCCTATTTCTGCTGTAGATTTCCAGCAGAGTGAGAGCAAAACAAGCAGATCAGGGAGGGGGGCACATCTGGAAGCAAACTCCCAGACCACTCCCAGACAACACTGCACCTTCCCATGGGACACAGATTTGGTGCAAGGACTTTAAGTGAAGCTGGGTGGTATTTCCAATCCTTCAGGTAGTTTTTCTTGAAGTATTTGTTTTCTTTAAAGCTACAATTTTCAACTGTGAAATTCAAATAAGCAGATATAATTGTGGGTTTGAGATCCACTGGCCCCCCGAAAATCCAACTGTGACTTGGTGGAAATTGGCAGGAGCTGTACTGCTTGTCCATGGACAACTAAGAGAATAGGAGGATATGGGAAAATGAGGGCCTTAAATCATTACCCAGAAATGCTGTCAAAAACATAATCTTCTGAATTCATGTTGGCCATTCGGAGATTCAGTTCAGTAGGAAAGAAAACCTGGAGTAGACAAAACAACAATTAAGACTGTAGCAACAAGAAAAGTCAATATTAAATAGATAGTCCTTACCACAGAACTCCCGTCAGGCAAATTGTTCACCAGATAATAACTTATTTTTTGGTTTGAACAAAGAGGACATTTAAACAGTGTTTTAATCCAAAACTTTTGGGTGTCAAGCACAACATCTCGTTAGCCTTCCAAGTCAGCTTAAGGCAAAATTTTAATGCTTTCCCGAGGACAAATATCAAAGGGCATAGCTACACAGCTCCTTGAGGTTTGGCTTAAAAATCAAAACACAGTTATGCTGCTATTTTCAGCTGGTATCATAAAACAAAACCCACAGATTTTCTCACTCAAGTGCCCTACATAATCCAGCTGTTTTCCATGGACACACACCACACCTAGAAACTGGCAGTAAGGAAGCTTACATACAGTCACTTCAGTTTGGTACCTGCAAAGGCACCACCGAGTGCCGAACTCTTGCAAAACCTGGCTCTATGGATCGAGATAACTATTTCAACACTCTGCAAGCCAAAGCCTCTGTCACTAGTACGATTAGTCATTTGCTTTTGATAATGATTTCATGTTGTGAAGGTTTTATTTACTAAATTTTAATTATGAATGTTTATGAGAAAGTCTTCTATTTCTAAGCCACTGGACAGATTTCTGGCTCATGTAACAAGAAGAATTAAAGATGGAGCTGGATCTCTCCATCCAGATCAAGACACATACACACACACATACAGAGCAACTGCCTCTCATGGTACCTCTTGCACACCCTCCTTGAAAGTCTCCGAGAAGGTGGAGTCTGGTGTCCGCCTCTGGGAGCTTTGAGGCTGGGTGTTGGAGGTGAACTGGTCGGGGTTGAGGTTCCTGTCAAAGACCACCACGCGCTCGGGCGGCTCAGGGTGGTACACGCTGGGCGGGATGCCCACGGCAAAGCCGTGGGGCTGCGTCTCTGTTTTGATGGAATGCGTGGGCATCGTGGCAATGGAAACGGTGACCGTCGTGTCAGGGGTCGTGAGGTGGCCTCGCTTGTCCATGCCCATCTGGGGGGTATGTGGAAGGACAATATTGAAAGGCACATTTTTCAGAACCTGGACTCTGTTTTCTCCAGTGGAAATGAGCGACTGTTCTGTCACGTTTGGGATGCTGTTCCTTAAAAGGGCAAAAAGAAACCAGGCATAAATTATACAGCTTATTTTCTCATTGAACAAGAGCTAGAAAAGCTTTTCAGCCTTTTGGACAAGGACAGCTGACACAAACTCTCCTGCTTGGGCAGAACAGCTCAATCCTAACCTGAAAAGCGGAGAAACTCATTAAAAAAACCCCATAACTCCTCTCCCACTGTTAACCATCCCACCTTGGAGATGAATTACCCTGGAGCAAAGAGTGAGGGTTCACAGCCTAGATCCCCACTGCTTGGAAAACAGCAGTCCAAAACTAACCACTTCTCATCACACACTGGCACACGCAGGCTCCACGCAGCTGCTCTTTGGCAGAGCGAGAAGGACTGACAGCAAGGCGGCTGCTGCTCCTCTGCCCCAGGACTGTGCACCACCCGGAAAGCACTAATAGGAAAATTACACCCTTCGTTTCATGCACAACCCAAGAAAATCCGCACCAAGACTCCTGGGAGTGGTTTGCATAACTTGCCACTCTCCACCCCACCACACTCATTTCTGCCAGGACAGCACTGTGATCTGTGGCTGAGTTGACCTCATAGCTACTAGCCACTAAGTCAGGCTGCTCTCCCTTTCTCTCACCCCACAAAGTACCCTCTCCTTTACACCAATTCTGACATTCCCCTGCCTCCTGGGTGAGCCAGTTCAGCTTGCCTGGCTGGCAGAAAACTAGCCACCTTTTCTTTCCCTGTTTGGCAATGGATCAGTGTGAGACCAAATCTGGTTCAAGAGGAGCAGTGGGAACACATGGCTGGGAACCAGCCTGCTCTTCCTCACAACATGTCACTCAAGCAGCTCAGCCAGACCACAAAACCTCAGCTCAGGTCCTTAAAGCATTCTAGTCTGTCCAAAGGAAGAGGATGCTAGGAGTGGAAGCCTGGCTTAAGTGAACCTCCCATTTGTCATATTCACCTAATCAAGATCATCTGCTTGGGAGGCACAAGAGAGGGAAGTCAGGTAAGGGAAGAAAGACAGAAGTTCCAGAGGATACAAAGGAAGTCCTCAAACAGTACAAAACCAAATCACAAGCACTTGGAAGTCCTTCCCAACTGGCCCATGCACCAAACAGCAATGCTGCTGGTGCCTGAGAACAAAAATCAGCAGAGAGCAACTGAAGTAACTGCATGAAAAATGGAAAGTGTCACCAGTGACCACAGCCTGGGGGGTGCCTGCACTACCAGGCTGTGCCTAATGTTAGAGAGCAGCTTTTGCTAGGCTGACTATATGACACCAGCACACTAAAAGCAGATAGATGGCACTGAGCAGCAGTTTGAGCCTCAACTCTCCACACCGTGGTTCAATTCCCATCCTGTTCCTGGGGCAACACAGGAATCTGAGGCACAGAGTAAAAGCTAACAACTTCTCTCTTCCAGCACATCACCACAGTGCAGCAAGTTACTTTCTTTCAGCAGCTTTTATGGTGCAGGAGGAAAGGGAGGAAATAGAGAAGCAATAATAAAAAATAATACCTTTTGCTATGGTCTTGTTCAGGATGTTCTACCTCAGGTTTAGCTGTTGAAGATCTCCTCTCCCTTGGAACCTGGGAAATTTAAGACATACTATAATTCAATTCTTCCACCCATACAAAACAAAAAAAAAAAAAAAAAAGCTCATTAGAATTTGCTTTGGATGCCAGTCATTATTTGCATTACAGCTTAACCCATGTTCACATGGCTTTGGGATGCCAGGCCAGACCCAGGAGATGTCCCACAGATCCCTATATAGCCAATTCAGTCACCTGTGTCAGCCCTGAGCTCTTGCCAGCACCAGGTGGTGAGAATAGCAGTACAGAAAACCATCCATCCATGGCATCCATGGCTGGAGCACCAGTACTGGGGTGAGCAGGACCAAGAGGAGATTTCCCAAGGTTTGCTGGCAGTGCAGGTTCTCTCCTCTGCAGGCTATCAGAGTTCAGGTTGCTGGATGAGCTCAAAGCTTGTGAAAGGAGGCTGTTCCACAGCTACTTCCCCAAGGACACATGCTCTCCAGGCCATTCCCTCTAAGACCATTTGAGGCTCTCCTTTCTCCTAAGCGATCAGGACTTTGGTGAGCACCACGTCCAATAACCATATTGAGATACTGCAGCTCATATTTGTGCATGGCCACACAAAACACACTGGCCCAAACTATACAAAACCTTCTATAAACAAAAGGTAACCACCACTCTGGATTTAAGACAGCTCAGTATTGCTCCTTGTATTTTATGGCACAGGCAGCATTTGCCCTGAAAACACATCATCAATCAATGCCCACATACATGCCATTTTCCCAGCTCCACTGCAAGGCCAAGGCACACAGGAGAAGGTGAACTCTTGGAGCTGTGGTGGCTCAGTTCCTTGCATGGAGCACATAATCAGTACTCCAGCAACCCAAACAGCTCTTGCAGCTGCTGGCACAAGCCCGTGGTGCTCAGGTCCCCTCAACCACACAGCAAGTACACACAAGCTCTCCTGCCAACCCACACAAAAGGCCCAGGACTTTTGTCACCCTCATCACGCCTCCTGAACAAGCAAAGCAAACATCTTCTGGTGTGTGTACAGAGGAGTGAACTCCCACCACTCTCCTTCACCAAAGCCTGTTCAGATCCTGCCTCCATTTGCCAGCCTGGGCCCAGGGTGAGGAACCCCCACTTCAGCACAAACACGAAGGCTGAGGGCACACCGGCACAAACAGTGTTCTTCTCTACACAGCCCTGCCTGAAAACTACGTCCTTGTTCTTACACATAACCTGGAATCCCTAGAAACACCAGAACGGTTAGATTTCCCACAGTAACCAGCAAAATTTGGAGAATGTCTAGCTGGAGACTGCTGGGAGGCCAACACTATCTAGTCATTGAAAAAGAAGGGTTTTCCAAGCTGCATTTGGCCAACACTCCCAAAAGAATTTTTAACAAAAATTTGTTTCCTATAAGGCCTTATTAACCACAGTTACACAAGCTCAGTAGTCAAATGGAAGGAAACAAGTTTTTTGGTTTTACTGTTTTGTTTTTTAATAGGAAGGTGATCTCATCAGCTGCCTTCAATATGCAGAAGGGGCGTATTAGAAATGCCTTGACATCATCCCTCTATAACATTACTCCACAAACAGCCCTCAATAAATCTTTCAACCTCCAGCCATTCTGCTTTACCCAAGTGTGCAGCACACCTGTTCTTCCACCAATTTTTTTTGTACACCCACTGATACCCAAACATAAGAGGAAACCCTGAATTAGGCATTGATGTACAGCAAATCCCTTCTGCTTTGCCGAGCATGGAGGATCAACATCAACATTCTTTTTGTGATCTACAGGTTTAGAAATCAAAATTGATCTTGTGGATTAAAATTGTTCTGGTGAAAGCATGTTGTTGTTTCTTTTTTTTTTTTCCCCAAAAGCACAAGCACAAAGCAGAAAGGCGGTTTTCTCACAAACTAGCTGAATAACATCCACATCAGTGAGTCTGTGGCATTTTGGCGTATGTGTGTGTGGAGTGTTAATCTCCATATTAAGCATTACAAGAATATTTCGATATGTAAGACATGTTCAACTCTTAAAAGGGCAGGCAAGGGTTTTGTCTGCATCAGGCAATCTCTCCTAGTGCTTGAAGAACATAACTGAGGCTGGCAACTGCACTCACGGCCAGGCAGGAGAGCCAAGTCAGCCTCCTGGCCTTCCTGCATGCTCAGCAAAGAAAAAACAGGCATCTCCACCTGGTGAGCCACGCCACCATAACACATAAGGCGTCTCAACACAAGCAGGACCCCTCCCTGCCTGGAAATGCCTGCTGGTCTCCACTGACCTGGCTAGAGATAACTACCCTAGCTTATACTTTTGGTATTCAGGAAAAAAGCTCAGCAAAAAGCACCCCATGCAGACCAGAATGTTCTCTGACTGCTCAGTTCAGCTGTGAGCATCTAAGAAGGCACATGTACCCAAGAAGACCACAAACACTGGGGAAGACAATAACTGCTATCAAAGGATTAACAGATTACAGCAGTCAAAGCTCACTGAGGGTTAGATGGATGCAGACAGCAACTCACTCAGGTGGACACTTCTGCCCCACATAGGACCAAAAACCTGTAATTGTATCTTCGTATAAGCTGAGCCTAAAGTAACACAACAAAGCCCCAGCAAAAGCCAAAGGTCCACCAGAATAGGGATCATGTGAGCAAAAGGAGTTTCTTTCTCCATGTACATTTATATTCAGACAGGGATATAGTCCTAAAGTGTCATTCTTTATGACTATTTCTATAACACGTTGCCTCTTGCAGAACCTGGGGTCAACAGAAAAAGTGCTACCTAAGTTGAAAAGCAGCAAAGTGCTTCTTAACTTTTACATCAAGATCTAGGGATCTTATCTTACAGAGCTAAAAACAAAACAAATTTTCAGAACAAGAGAATTTTAAATTTTTTCAATTTAAACCCCACATTGTTTAAGGTCCCTGTAATCTGTTCACAGCTTCTGTAAAATCCTCTAGCAAATGACACCTTTTCCACAGGTGGAACACCAGCTCTGCTGGCTACCAGAGCAAACCCACGCCAATCTACCTTGTAGTAATCATAGAGCAGTCCAAGGGCAGCTGCACTGTCTTCATCCCCATTGATGCTCATCATAGCTTTGGTAGCTGCTGTGAGGGGATTTTCAAGAAAAGTTTTCCAGGCCTCATCTTCATTGGTGTAAGGACGTCTCTGAGAGTAGAGTGAGTCATTCTGAAGCACCAACACGGGTCTTTTACTTGAATCATAAAAAAGAAGAAATAAAAAAAAGCCACCTGTTAGAACACATGAGAACCATTCCTAAAGTCCCCCAAAATTAGCTGCCCCAGTTTCATGGGGTTCATATTCTGATTCAGTGTACCGCAAGGATTAGTCAACACAAAAAGCCTAGAAACTTAATTCCGATCTCACTCACGCTCAGAGTAAATCAGGATTAATTTGGCCAAACTCAGATGGATTACACTAGCCTCTACAAAAAGACAAAGCCATGTAAGAGTACAACTGACCTGCTCATGCTCTGAATCCAACCCAGAAAGAGTTACTCACTTTCTAGCCAACCACCTACGAAGCCTCCAGTATGTCCTATGTAATACTGCCAAGCTACAACTGCATCCAGCCATGTGGAACCAGAAAATGTGTATTAATGAAACATCTCTTTTCTCCAGTGCTTTCAAACGTCTTCACTCTCAGAATATATCTAAAAACACCACCTAGAAGTTACTGATAAGTTACAGATGATATAGGCAAATTGGTAAAGGGGAGTTCAAATCAATTTGGCGGTGTTTTTTTCTGTCAAGAGAAGAAAAAAAACAAAACAACCAACTTACTGACTGGTTACTGCTGAAAAAATCCAGTACACTAATTTGAAACACACTCAAAGGAGTGTGTTTCTTCACTTGAATGAGTGAAGAAAAAGGAAAAAATCTGAGTTATTCCCTTTGTGCTATAGTATGTATATAAAAAATTATATTTAGTCTGAACATTTGGAGATTGCTGGGAACCAATAAACCCCAAAATGTCTTGGACATTCTGTTCACAGACAAAAGCAAGATGTGTAGAAAATGTTGTCCTGCCAGCCTAGGCAAATAAAAAAAAAAAAAAAAAAATTTTTTTGGTTCTATTGGTAAAACATATGCTTTATCTTTTAAGTCAGCTCAAGCTAATGTTTAAATTTGACTTTTGAAACAGTTTAATTTTCTTTCCAGTGCAAGTTTAACATTAGTTTACTGCAGATGGGCTGGGGGAGAAGGAGAGGCTTTTTTATTTTCCTTAATAATCCCAAACTTGACCAAACAAAACCAAATTTTTAGTGAATTTGCCATAGTTAAAATAGAAAAATAATTATTTAAAACCAACTAATCCCACAGAAAGCCCCCCACCACCTTCACATCCTTCTCCTAGCAGTGAATCCTTCTTTTCATCTATTTACCCTGATACATTCAGAGACTGAAATATACCACAAATACAAAAAGTTGTGAAATAGAAAGTTGTGAAATACTCTAATCACTATAAGCAGCTTAGCAGTATCCTACATTTATCACCACCTTCTACCAAAAAGATTGCAAAGCAAATTACGCATTCAATGCTTTATCAGTTACACAAGTCACCCCACTGAGCTGCCATCGGACAGAATGGCTGAGCTGAAGACACTGAAAGCAAGTGGGAGTTTCCAGCACTCATAAGAGCACCTCAAGGCCATAAATCAGTATTATGTAGTTGGGAGAAGAGCAAATAAAAATGACAAAAGAGACAAGTTCTTGCACCAAGCCCTTTCTTTAGGTCTTCATAGGTATTTGTGTACACACTGATACAGACACCCAAACGCAGATACCTCTGGTATTGAGGACAGCTACTTTCTATCAAATGTGAGGCGCCCCACAGAAGACAAAGCCGAATTTTCGGTAGGGACACGGTACAAGCTCCTGTTCTTATTCAATATGATAAAAGAAAGCTCAAATATCCATAGCAAATGGGCAACCTGGGTGCAGTTCCCTTGATCCATCCCCGCCAAGCTGCAGGGCTAAGTCAGCCATGCTGAACTCACAAGACCACTAAGCTGATTCCCTTCAGCAACACAATACTCACATGGGAAGGGAAAAATCATCAGAGAACCAAAAATACTGAGAACAAAAGCATCATCTAACCGGAAACCTAGCAAATGCAAGATCTATACATTTTTGTGTGATGTCTTTCATTACTGAAACACCCAAATTCAATGCACATTGCCCTACAGGTAACCCACCCACCTAAAAAAAGCACAGAAAAAGTTATCTACGGAATTATCAAGAAAAGCGCAATGTTTGGCAAGAACTCACTCCTTTAGGAGAACCACAGCTTCTTTCAAGAAAATGAGAACATATTAATAAGAGAAGGCAAACACATCCTTTTTCCCTAAGTTTTATAAGATAACTGGTATGCTGATCTGCTCACAGAGTAGTAGAAATCCAGCAGAGGCAGGAAATTAAGCTTCATACAGCAGTTCTAATAATTTCCTTATTTTACTTTGCACATGACCACAGTGGAAGCAGAGGAATACTACAAAAAGCAGAGATCCTCTCTTTGCCTGCGAGGCTTCCCCAGCCTGTGATGTTCTGTGTTCAGACCACAGAAACTATTCCTCCTTCCCTCACTGACCCAGGACCAGCCGTGCTGTCTCTCACCCTGCAATTTACCCGGCGACGCTCCGAGCTGCCCAGCCATGCCGCGCCTGCTCCGGCACAGGGCACACCCCCACTGCTGAGGCAGCACCGAGGACTCCTGTCACTGGCATCTGCGGGCCAGAAAAGCCAAGTGCATGTACCCAAACTGCTACAGCTCCCTCTACTAAGTGTCACTGGAAATAAAAACACCTATGAAAAATCCTAATCACACGCATGAGTTAGTGAGCTGCTGCACTGGAGTGCTCTTCCTAGAAAGTAGCATGCTGAAACAAAAAGTTGGGTTTAAAATCCTACACATTCCCTAGAAAAGGAATGCATTTGAATCACCTATCATTCAGAGTATAGAAATTTTAAAATCGGTTCTTGGTATCAAATCACTTCAGAGTTTACCCCATTTTCTGGCACTTAGGTGTCCACGGCCACCGTCAGCGGATGGACACGGTGACAAGCGCAGCAACAGACCCGAGTCCTTAAACACAGCCTGGGATCCGCTTGAAGGCGACGTCTCGTATTCAACACCACGAAGTTAGGGAATACACACACCTCGAGCTCAGTTTAACTCTTTCAGGACCCAGTTTCGGCTACTCCGGGGTCGCCGCAGCCGAGCTCGCCGCCCTTACCTGCCGAAGTCCACCTTGCCGGAGGGATGCGCCTCGTAGAAGTCCATGGGGGCCGCTGCGGCCGCCGGGCAGCGGCGCGGGGGCTCAGCCCGGCTCCCTCGGCCCGGCAGCTCCTCCCGACGGCGCGGCCGCCGCCGCCGCCGCCGCCCGCATTTAAGGCGCGGCCCGCCGGGGCGGGGGGCGGCCCCACGCCCGCCGCGGGTGTCGGGTTTCAAAGCCGGCCCAGCCCCGGCGCTCGCCCCGCGGGGCGGGGTGGCCGCCGGGGTCGCCCCGCTGCACGGCCGGGCCCCCTTCCCCGGGGCTCAGCCCCCGCTCCCCCCGCCACTCCGCACCGCCCCGCCACAGCCTCCGGGTACTCCTCCGAGAGAGAGGAGCGAGGGGGGCGGACCCCGCGAGAGCGGCTTCTCCGGCCCGGCCCCCGGGCGGCGAGCCCCTCTCGCCGCAGCCCCTCGGCGGGGCGGCAGCACCGGTCGGACCGGACGCGGTACTTCTTCCCCCGCCCGGCTCACTCACTTGTCGTAGTCCTGTGTCATGTCTGGCGGAGGCAGCGGGCGGCAGGACTGGCCGGGCGGGTCGGGAGGAGCAGCGCCGCGCACCCGCCGCTCCGACGAGTTTTGTCGGCTCCTCTGGCCCGCTCAGGTGCTCCCGCAGCCGCAGGTGGACGCGCACCGCGCCGAGCTTCCCATTGGCTGCTGCGGCCCGAGGGGTGGGGCCGCCGCGCCCCCATTGGTCGGGAGGCCTGGGGGGCGGGGCCGGCGCTGTGAGGGCTCCGCGGGCCGGGGCGGCGGCGGCACAGAGCCCCGGGCGAGGCAGGGGACAGCCCAGGAGCGGCCCTGCACCAGGAGGACGGTGGTATCCTTGTCGCCCCTCCCATGGAACTTTATTTCTTTTCATGTACTGCACCCACTTTAGGAAAATCTAAACTCGCCACAATCATGTGAATTATCTTTACTATAGTCTTAAGCTGCGCCACGGAAGGTTTAGGTCGGACATTAGGAGGAATTTCTTTGCAGAAAGAGCGATTTGACATTGAAACGGGGTGCCCCGGGAGGTGGCGGCCTCCTTGTCCTGGCGGTTTTTAAGAAAAGACAGGATGTGGCACTGAGTGCTCTGGTCTAGCTGGTGCTGTTTGGTCATAGGTTGGACTTGATGAACTCAGACAGGTTGGAAAAGATAATTGATTCTGTGAATTTGCACAAGCACTGCACCAGCTGCTAAAGGGCAGCAGATCCGCATGTGATTCGTTGCCTCTCAGATGAACCCGGGTTTAGCAGCAAAGGACACTTACAATGCATCAAAATGCTCCAGTGGAACACCAGCAGCAGAATCACAAACATCAGATTTATCCAAAGTGGCATGCATGAAGTTAAATCAGAGCGATCTTGAGTTTCTCCTTGGGAAATAAGGGTGGGAGGTTGCTTGTCTAAGTAACAAGTTGAATCAAACCCATATAGCAACAGTGCTATCTATCATATGTCAAGATGCTTCAGATAGCTACTGTAATTTAAAAGTATGCTCCCTAATAAGAGGTTTCTCCTTCTAGGTCAAAATCTCTTCCCTATTTGTATAGGATATACTCCAATGCAAAATTATAGAAGAACAATTCAACCATCCAACCGAAGGAAATATGAAACTGAAGACAAACTTTAACTAAGGGTCTAATCCTGGAAGTTGCTTAATATCCTCTGACTGGATTACAGCTAGTGTTCTAAAAACAAAATGCTTTGTTTGGATCTGCAAACATTGCCATTAGGATGGCAGAAGATAAATACCAATACTGAAGCAGGATCTTGCTCTACAAAGTGAAATGATGTAAATTGTTCTTTATGACATACAGTAAAAAAGTATTCTATATTTTGAACCCATCTTTAAAATCTAATTCAAGTTTACATAGAAGAAATTTCTTATCTGATCTCACATATGAAAAAAATACTGTCATCTGATTAAGAGGTTGGAAAGTAACATTTTTCCAAACAAGTATAACTTGCTTTGTTTCCGATACAAATTACAAAACCAGCTCAAAATCGCAAGTACTGGGAAGGACTGCTGACGTTCTCAGGTGTCGTTCACTCCTCATGCTCCCTGCTTCTGTTCATAGAATTCTGGGATGTGCAGACATGATGGCTGCTTTTTGGCACAGGTGCACACTTTTTATTAACAATAAAATATAATACTGCCCTGTAACCATAGGTGACCCAGATGCAAGACGCGCTGGAGTTCAGTCACATGTTTATATTGCACCTTAACTGCTAAAATATTTGTGATGTGCCACACTTGATATTTCTGCTTGAGTTTACCATGATTTTATTCCAAATAACTCAAAGCTGCTTGTCTTCTGCAAAAGGGATGCCTTTTCTTAACAGCCTGATCCACCGACGAAAACTTGGTTATCACCACAGCAATCGCTTCCACATTGAGGAGACAATGATATAAACACCGGATTGTGACACCGCTGACTAATCTGCCGGTCACAATCTAGACTCTGCAACACCACTTGTAGGTGTATTTATGTGATGTCACTAACTGGGTTGCATCACCACCAAATAAAATCAGGCAAGAAGCACAAAGGGATTTAGCAGAGCTTTGGCTGGGGCATAAAGCCATGCCAGCCTGGTGGGGCAGTGCTCTGGCAGGACTTCCCTTGCCCTGTGCTGACTGGCCTTCCCTCCAACTTCTTCCTTCTCTCAGCCCTTTCACCTTGAATCCACTGCTCTCCTCATGCCCTTCCTTTAACCTTCCCCTCTGCCTCAGTCCTTCCTACAGCATTCTTCTTCCCCTCCTCACACATTCATTTCCTTTTAAATGAATCCCACTGAAAACATGCAAGGAACCCCACCACACTCATACATCACTGGCATCCATCAGGCTGAGCACTGTCCCATCATGCTCAGCCCTCTTTGCAGTTTGTCTATTGACAATGCTGTGCAGAGAAACTGGGATTTATTCTGGACAAGAATTAGCTACTGTTATGACTTACCTAACAAATATGGGTTTAAAATTTCATACCTGATAATTATCATATACACGCTCTGGTCATTCACACCTGTGTAATAAACAAACAAGTTGCATCAGGTTTGTGGCAGTACTTTTGATTTCACAAAACACGGCAGGGAGTCAAAACAAGATACTTTTTGCTTAATCTGAAACCCTAACATACAACAGCTGGGCTGGATGTAAAGAGCAGGGAAGCTCCTATGCTTTCCATTTTACACAGCACACCAGGCAAGTTTTCCTTCTCTGCCAACAGGCCTCTGGTCGCTAAGGATAGACCTGGAAAAGTGAGCTCAAAGCTGATCACTGACCCTTGCAGAATAAGCCTGAATGACAACGAAGAGCTTAAACAGAAAAAGAAAGAAAAGCCCAGAGAGAGTTTTCATGAACTCAGGGGAAACTGAGGCAAAAGAAGGCACAGTGGAAAGAAACAGACAAGTGACAGTGGAAAAGGAAGCTGGAAATGCCTTGTAAGAAAGATACAGAAAAAAGCTGAGGGGGGAAAAGGTATAATAATAAAAGCACAATGTTTGAAATATCGAAAAAAGAAACAGTTTGCTTTCCGTTTCAGTCATATCCCTATATGCAGTCTTGCAAACATTCCTTTAAGATTCCCTTTTTTGATTCTGTATTTATCCCTAAAGATAATGTAAATACTGCTAAAAGGATACAGACAACTCCGGGTCAGGAGATGCAGTTCCATCAGCCTGACTGAGGACACTGAATTTACTACAATATAAATTCTCCAATTTTGCAGCAGCCTATATATTTAAAAAAAGCCTGAAACCTAAAATTTTATTAATGATAAAATCTTTAGCATGCATCTGGTTTCACTGAGCACTTACCATCTTTGAGCAATATTGTGCTTCTTCTGGGACTGACTGCTGTATCCATAGGTCCTGCCACACGGGCCCATACTGGTTGCAAGAGAACAGCATGAGCATGTCCTTTGCTGCCCACTGTTCCCTGCCCAACCCACTTTGCTCCACGGAAGCCACACAGCTGCCCTGTTAGGAGTTACAAATGCTCTGGGTCTCAGTTCAGGAAACAATGGTTTGCCACAATTTTCTATCAACACAGCATGACAGAAGCACCCCAGGATCGCAACACAGGCACTGAACACGCTTGGTGGCACTGTCACGAGGCAATGACAGGGTCTGCAGCTGGCAAGCAAAGCCACTGCTGGGACAACAGGGTGGTCTATGAGCTGACACAGGTTACTTTTACAATAGAGAGCAGTCGTATCAGATAACCAGAGGAAAGTGCTTGTATTTTCTTGTAAAAGCACCTGATGTACTGCTGGAGGCAGAATGTAGATGCCGAGGGCGGGGAGGCGTGTTCTGGCTCTGGAAATGCTGCCATTAGCAGTTGTAAAAGGGCAGCAGTAACCTCACATGAGGACACCAGCCTCCATCTCCTGTTCTGGTAACCCTTACTCACTCTTGTTCACAATTTCAGCAGCATCCTAGCAAAAAGCAGCAGTGAGAGATCTTTCACATATGCTTATTTCCACATCTTGGCATCCCCTTTATGCTCTCCCTCATCTAACCTGGCCAGGAACAAAGAGCTTCACACATGAGGAGCAACAGGACCAGTAACTGTGGAAGAGATGCTGGAAAGCAACCATCCTGCATTTAGCGCAAGGACAAATGTAGTGAGAGACACTGCTGTAACCAAACCCACAACCGAACATGCTCAGCCAGGAAATATGTAAAACCATATGTGCTGGGAAGCCCATTCCATTTTGGATCAAAATAGAAGACTCGTTACACAGAGTTATCCTGACTTTTCTCTGCCTTGGAAGAATGAAACTTACTCAACCTGACATGGGGAAAGGACAGATGATCTAGGGGACTTATTTGGGGATTTAACATATCCAGACTTTACCTGTCCCAAAAGCACTGTGGGTCCTGGCTCTTTTGCTCCCAGCCCCTGCAAGAGCATCCTCTCGACAACTTATTACAATATCCTGAATTTTTATTCAGAACAAGCAGAAGTCTTATTTGTCCAAAATAGGAGAAAAGTCATTTGAGGGACTTTTGAGATTTCCAAGACATTATGAGAAAGCAAGGTACTCATTGCCTTGCCTGCAATACTGCATGAAGCTTTCTTAAATCTTCTACGCATCATTGTTTCAGGGGTTGTGCTAAAAATGGGTGAGAAAAGATGTAATTGCAGTGAAGCCCATGCAGTACACTATGGCAAATAAATTAGACTAGCATTGCTTACAGGCACTGGGCTTTGCTGACTCTCATTCTCTGGTTAAATAACGTTCAGGGCCTTCACTCTGTATAAGACAAACACCTCTCCTTCATGTCTGGACAACAGCAAAAAACTTTGAAAAGAAATATGTATTTGACTGAGACTAAGTTGGTACTGAGAACACAGACACACTGAGGTAATAAAAAACTAGTAAGGGAAGTATACCAATTCTGCTAAAGGCTGTGCCTTTCAAAAGAAAATGAGACATCTGTCATATTTCTCCACCAAAACAACAGAAATGTTGCATTTAGGAGAATTCATAAAGTAAGGTTACTTTTGCCCATTTTAGCACACTTTTTTTCTAACATATAAACTAGGAAAAAGTGAAAATTCACTTTTAGAAGGCACATAAAGGTCTTAGAATAACTGATTTGCTACTGCCTAAGTTAATAATTAAGTCTTCTCAGTATATACTGTTTAAAAAGTTTATTCTAAAAACCCCCACTTGCCTTTATCTACATACTTAAGGAGTGTCATTCAAATTCTAGAGTAAGAAACTAAACAAGGGGAGCCTCTTTTACTCAAAATTTACACGGGATTAAGTACAAAAAAGTACTTTATGAGCTTGAGCTTTACCTGGGCGCTTTCAGCAAATAGTTACAGAAAGGAGCTGTAATTTCCAAGGCGAGAGAGGAGGTGCTTGGAAGCGCTGGGCTGTGCAGACACCCTGCCCTTCGGCTATGCCCGCAGCTGTCTGTCGGCCGGCGCAGCTCCGCCTCCGGCTTGTGCTGACTGCACTCGGAGTAGCTGTCCCAGGCGAGCTCAACTACACTTCACCCAAGATAAGGCAGTCCTGGGGCTCGTCAGCTTCTTAAACACCATTACTCCAACACAAGTGCTGATGGATTAAACTGGATAAAACTAACAAAAAGCATTTTTGGGGCACACCCTTTATTTTAAACCTGACTCTTCGCCTATGTGTCCAGAAGGCACATGGCTCTTGATGATTAACTTCAAGCTTTATGCCAGTTTATTAAAGTACAGCCTTAATTTAGTCTAACATCTAAGGGAGCTTTTTTAGGTTTGTAACAATGTAACAATGAGCACAGTATTTTTAATTTGAGAAGCTCAGATTTTACTACTACAGTAGTTTTAGGAGAAAGCCATACCTATAATTAAGGTGTGTAAGTCCCTCAAATAAAGACTTCTATATTAAATTAATCCTTTATGTATTCCAAAGTGTCTTTTAGAGAGTTAATTCAAAACTTTAACAGATATTACAATAAAAAGAATGAGACGCTTACAGTCATTTGAGCCAGCACTGCTGAAAAGAGTGACAATGCATATTACACTTCTGTAGATTTTTAACTGATACAAATACTCATCTAGAAAAGTACAAAGAATAATTTTACCAAATACTTACAAATATTAGTAATTAACTCAGGTGAGGTCAAACATAATAGGTAATGGTAATTTTAAAGCACAAACACCAGACACAAGAGGAGATTTAAACTGGTATGTTCCAAGTCCATTAATGTAAACATCAGTTCAGACACACCTTGCCAGAAGTCTGAGGCATCTAGCACAGCATGGCAAGATTTAGACATACTACACTGTGCCCACTTACGAAATCTCTTAACACATACACCAAGTAATAATTCAGTCTCTTTCCTCTTCCCACATCAAGCACAGTTTAGCTCTGTATGGCTAAAACTATGCCTTCTCAACTGCATGTTAGTAACTTTATAGGACCCTTGCTTTAAATCCCTGTGCTACAATAAAATGTTAAAATACCTGAAATAGTAAAAACTTTCACCCAAATTGTGTCTTTTGTGTCACCCCAAATCCGGACACCACATTACGTCCCTCCTCGACTGAGCCAGCAAAGCCTCCTCGTTTGCCAGTATTTCCATGTAACTATAAAACTCACTTTTAATAGTCCTGCCTGCCCTACTTGTACGTGAAATACCACTTTATCACTTGCTCCAGACAGGTAAGGCACATCACCTCTCCTATCATTCACCCGTTCCCAGTTTTTAAACAACTTCATGGTTTAAACCCTTGGCGATCGGCTTGCTGAACTGATTACCCTCCCAGATTACATCTCACTGAACCCCTTGCTCAGGGAGGAAGTCATTACTCTTTGTCAAGTCTGCAGGCACCATTTTTCTTAGTTATAATAATGCTAGAAACAGCTGTTAGTTTTGGTTTTGATCAAACAGATTTGGTAAGTTCTATACTCTGTACTGAAGGCTGGAAATGATGAATTTAATTTCATTCAGCTGAAAGCAGCATTATTCATCTGGCTATCTACACAGCATCTAGGTTCAACATATATATGTATATTGTTATGGTGTCTTTCATGTAGTGGCAGCACCCAACTTCATTTACATGCTGTCTGGAACAGTATGAAAACATGGTGCATAAATAAGATTGAGCATGAGAAACTGGTGGAATGGCCAGGGCATAAGCTGCTGGAGATGCTGGGTTATAAAGTGGTCAGAAGAAATTCAAGGCTTTAACAGTTGCCTTGCAAAAGAGGAACGACAGGAAGACCTGGCAGTTACCGCTGCACAAGAAACAGGAATAGATTTTATACCAGGTACAAAAGTATCTGCAAAATCTGTGAAGGCTGAAGTGGAACATGGACCTGAAAGGCGTAAACCTAAATGAGAGGCTCAGGCATAACAAGAGACTGGGAAATACACAGTAGGCAAGAAAATGCAGAAAACAGTGCCAGAGCTCTTCCAGGACAACTGGAATGCTGTTTAGAAAGAATAAAGAAAAAACTCACTGCAATGACAACATTAACCAACTGCTTCTTTTATTTGTTAACATAGTATTTAAAAACAAAAGAAACATTATTCTCTAGAAATGTATTTACTGTCATACAATGGTAGGTAAAAAAATAGATATTTTAATTGCAAAATCCCACAATGCAATTAGATGCTAATGTCATGTCCAGTACACTCAAAATATGTACAATTATCCCCAAAAAATGGTTATTTCACAGCTTCCTGTTGGCTCTGATGCAAATTAATTAAACAAATGGTAATTAACAGTTTCCTTTCCCAGTATCAGTGACTTAAATTATAGATAAAATTACACTAAAACTGGAGTACAGTAGTAGATCTCAGCTCTACTATCTTAACAAAAAATGTCTATAAGACAAAACAATACATATAAGTTTAGATGTAATACCATGGTTTGGGATCCAACCAACTAATTTACACAGGTTTAATACTGGCAGTTTTAGGCCTTTTTTACTTCCTTAGGACTGTGTTGTATTTTAGTTTTTTATAGAGTTTTTTATTAAAAAGTTTGTGTTCTATCATACAGACCTCATCATGGATGTAAGAGGGCTGAACCCGCAGAAGAAAGGAGAACAACCCTAGCACAAAATGGTAACTCTGGGGAAACTCCACTTCTCTGTAATGAGCCAGATGACCACACAATCTGAAAAGAAATGAGGAGAAAACAAAAGCCCTAAATTACACATGCATTTAGTACTTAGCTAGCAGTTATATATTAAACTGTATTTAGAGACAAACTCTACATTTTACCAACAGCATAAATCATGATTCTAGTTTACAGTGTTGATTCCTGTGAAGTGATCCACTCCTGAAAACCCCTGAAGTATAGGACTGAACCAAGATATCTCAAAAGCTGGTGCCAACACACTAAAAAAAAGCTACCATAGCTTCTTGCGCTATGAATCAGCATCTCACTCAGCCAGGCAAAGAATACATTCTTTGCATTTCAGGACTAAATGGAATCACAGTTTGTTCTTCCAGCTTTTAGCAAATGTAGCAAAATATTAAAATTACTACCTCACCCTATTTTTTAAATTTCTAAGACTATCCAATTCAGACACCTTAGGCTCTTTACTCTGTTCTTCTCTGTCCATAGGGTTCCCTTCTCATCTTCCTGACACTATGTCATGGGATAATAACCCATTCATTTATTGTCCATTGCCTTTGTGTGCTAAATACAAATTACATGTCTAGAAACAAGAGAGAAAAGCTAAGTTAAGTCAATGGAGTAACACAGGAAACATTGGAGCAAACACTGATGAGGTCAACAGAAAGTAATTAGTGCTGTAGCAGCCTTCTGCTTCATTACTTTGTAGCTTTTGTGGTGAAAATGTTAATGAAAATGATGAGGTGGTTTTATTGATGAAGTATATAATGAAAATAGCAGACTAGACTTGGTGGTAACAAGTGTCAGACTGAACAAAAGATGACACAGAGGACTAGCTGCAGAGATAGCTCTGTAAACATTAAGTTCAGCAATTTAGGTTGGAAAACCACCAAACTGGATAAGCCTCAAATTTAGTTAAAAATACTACAAAGTTTCAATTTGTAAATAAAAACACTGTGCATTGATACGGGGGTTCAGGTGCAATATTCACCTATAAATCCTAAATATCTTCTAACTTGCTAGGTATTGCCTTGGGATGTGGAGAAGCAGTTAAAATGTGTCTGATTCAGAGCAGGTGTCTTAAATATTCACCAGAACAACAACTGGGATCTGTCTGTCCCAATTTATGGGTAAGTGTGCTAATTACTAGACTATAAAGTCATTTGCTCGCTCCCTCTGGCCCAGCAAACATTTACATTTTACCTCAAACTGGAGGAACAGCCAGACCCGTCCTGAGTGCCAGGCAAGCCGCACTTCAGGGAGTGCGGTCTGTTCAAAGCCTCCCAAAGTCTGGCACACTGGAAATTCTGAACTAGGTCTCTCATGCCATACATCCCATCCTCTGCCCTATCTCACAGCCCCCAAAAGCATGACAACATTCCTCACACACTGTAATACCTCATCACATCTAGAATCATACAGTCCTTCAGGTTGGAAAAGATCTTACAGACATTGAGTACAACTCCTGTCACCTAAAGACTTTCATGGCAAATCAGTTTAGAATCCAGTTTAAAACAGAAAGTTTTAAAATAAAATGTAAAAGCATCTCAGCTTTGCTGACACTGTAATCACACTTTAGTCCCAGGAATAAAGCATTTTAGCAGTCCAGTTAGGCTATGCTGATATTTAGAGAAAGAGAGTTTGCGAGATTTTTTTTAGTTCTATTCTACATACACAGTGGATAAACCCTCATATCTGAGGGAGTAGATGTTGTTTTCCAGCTAAGTAAGTGTCAGATGTATGCTTAACTACTTGCATTGCAAATGATATAATGGGAAATTTAACCGGTAAGAATTTAAATTCAAATCTTGTTTCATGAAGGCTGTGACAGTTTGCCATTAACATTTTAATATATTACATATGAAAATGTAAGTTTAAAAACAGACTTTGCATGGAAGATTATTCACACAAACATACACCAAAATATCCACTCATTCAATGTGTGCATAAGATTACGCAAATCTGTGGTAAAAGAATTATTACCTCTACTCCCTTAAAAAAAAGATTCTTATTCATACAAAAGAA
The DNA here is from genome assembly GCF_029207755.1 of Chamaea fasciata. Lineage (NCBI taxonomy): Eukaryota > Metazoa > Chordata > Aves > Passeriformes > Sylviidae > Chamaea > Chamaea fasciata. The sequence continues at coordinate 99,181,806 of NW_027094088.1, read as the reverse complement.
TGAATCCATACAGCCAAACTTCTTGTAATGTAACACTCTGCTTACATTATTCCAACCCATTTCTGTCATGGTGGGTATGTGAAGAGTAAAGTGAAAAGGAAAATAAAGATAAGAAAATAAATCTACAGAAAGACAGAAAAGACTGCATACTTGTAAAACCCAGTCATTTTCAAGGGGAATTTAATGTTTTAAAAATCAGGACCATATCACTAAGACTGCATAGGGGCTATTGATCTCTGAATACCATTTCAAATTATTGTAAAGATTTCACATGTTATTCAATACACAAATAAAATCTCATTTCACATGAATGTAACCCAACCTCCTTTCCAAAAAAACCACTTTCGAATAGCATACATGAGAAATTAAGGAGAATCCAAGCCAGCTACAGAGCTGATCTTTTTCACTGATATTCATCAATACATTCCTCTTCTAGATTAGAGTTTCATAATACAACCAATGTCAGAACCAAAGTCTGGCATATGATCCAGAAGTCATTATGATTAAGGCCATCACAAAATCAGGATAGCAATTTAGAAATTTAATTTTCTGAACTTTTTTAGCAGACAGGGAGGAGAGGAATGGGACTGTTTTGCCATTCTCTGGAGAGTTGCTCCAGAGCAAAATGGAGGATTTACAAAAATACAAGTATTTTTATAAAACACTATGACGAATGAAGTGAGTATTTGCACCTAGCTGCTACTCTTGCCACGTGACTCTAGTTGTTGATTTTGTCTTCTCAAAAGCTCACTTTGATCACTCCTCATGTTACAGTTTGTCTACTCACAGTCCAAGACTATCCATTCCTCACACACCCCTTTCTAGAAATGATTGTAACTATATGTGAACACATAGCTGTGCACACAACCTGTATTTGTCATTTGCAAAAATGTATGTACAGGACTTTTCTTTCAGGAGAACTTTCCAAAATGTATTTAGCAAAAATGTGAATACTTACTTCTCATTACATAGTTTAACTGTACACAGCCAATAGTCAGGGTTCATGGCTGTCAGTAAACCACGTTTTTCTTGCAAAATTCCCTTCAGGCTATGCCCGTGAAAACAACTCCCATCTGTGTTTTCTTCAGACCAACTTAACTGAAAACTTGAAGGATTTGGCTTTTCAGCACGTTGCACTGAACCAGACAGCTTGCCAAACTGATTCTGTAAGTTCACAACCATTTCTGTGCAAAGAGAAATAAAAGAAACCAATGCAAAAGTATTAAGTACTGTTTAGAGGTGATTAACACAAGAAGAAAATGGGGTATTTGTGCTTTTTAATTTTCTTTTGTTTTCTTTTCTTTAAACCTCTGCATGAAAGACTGAGAAATCCTGCAAGTCTCCAGGTTCCCTCTGCCACCCTCTTTACAGGTTTTAGAGAAACATTCTGAAACGTAATTCAAAATGCCATGTCTTATACCTAATGGTATTACTAATGGGGCACTCTAAAATATTCCTGCAAGTAAAACCTGTAAAATCCATTTGATACTGCTGGAATATTTATGCTGATAGAAAGCACATCCATACAAACATGGATTCAAGGTGAAGCTTTTCATGGTCCGAATTTCAACTGGTAAAAAAACCCAACAACAAAAAAACCCCACTCCATGTCTGCCCCCTGCCAGTGAATGAATGACAAGCTTTCCTAAGTTACTGAGGCTGAGAAGGGGAAGAAGGTGTCATGATATATCAGCACACACTGTATGACTGCTTATGCCTTGTTTCTCTAGGCTAAAAAGCAGGTTAAAAAACATTGTTGGAGCTTTAACTTCTTTTTTATGAGCTGTATTTAAATAAATTCATTCATATTTGAAGAAAAAAAAAAACCACAGGAAAAAACCTCCTAAAATAATCCAAGGACTGGGACGTTTATCTTTCAAGATGACACTAAAATCTACGATCAAAGGTTTAGGAAGGTTTCTGAAAATCTGTACCTGGCACATCAGTGTTTTAGAGCACTGTTTGTCTCTATTATGGTATATCTGTTTTAAGACGAATCATGCCCAGTTACAATAATGTGATATTCCTGCTCACAACATTACGATAAAGCTCTGTAATCTAAGTGGTCCTCTTCTAGTTCCATGGGACTAGAAGAGCCAGAAGAGGAATCTCTTTTCCTAAAAATGCAGGAATTAAAGGGCATCTGAGTAAATAATCAGCTTAAAATAAATACATCTAAACATGGTTTTCCATGGAACATGACTTGACTGCAGGATAACCCAAACTGAATTTTGAAGAGTAAGTACTTAAAAAACCGCCACTGCATTCCTGAAGGAGAAATCCAACATGCATAATTCAAACCAAATAGGATTATACAAGTTATTTAGAAGTCCCTGAACCAGTCACTTCCAGAAACTGAAAGAGCATATAAGGGGAAAAATATCACTTGCCACACTTAGTATCTCTCTCCAAATACCTGCTGCTTTCTAGATAACGTGAAATGTAGAATGAAGAACTCCAGATCTAATTTGGCTGAATAAAATTCTGGTTTTCCTTATTTCTACAGACAACTGGTGTTTTGTTTCTTTGCTTTTATGTCAACACAAACCCCAGAAACTTCTCACAAGTACTTCCAGAGCTCCTAAAGTACAGTAGCTGTACCTGCATTCTGACCACATGCAGGTGGCTATGCAAGTAAAGCCTTCCTTGCTTTCTGTAGAAGGTTGCAAGAAGGAGTGGGAGAGAAGAGGGACATGTGAGATCTACCAAAGGACATACTGGGATATACATACCAAAGCATACAAGCAACTAAAAGAGAAAACAGACAGGAAAGCTATGGAAGACCAACAACTCACAAGGAACAGTGATGTAAAGGCAAACTAGAGAAGATAAGGACAACAGCACTCATTCTGAGACATGGTTCAGTAGGTTGTTAGAAAACTGGCAAAGGCAGTTTCAGTTGTGCATGTTTGACAAATTCCAGCCACGGGTTGTAAAACAGTACTACATTAATTGTACCCAGAGATGAAAGAGAGGAGACGAAATATTTTAAGATGTAAATGTTATCAGTCACGGCTGAAGATTTTCTATGATGGGAAAAGCTGGAGCAGATTTCTGTGTTGCTGGGAAGAAGCAAAGTTTACTCACGTCTTCTCTTTAGAACTTTAGATTTATTCTTGACTGAATAAAACAATGGCTTTTCGCATCTCCACAGATACCTACCAGTAAGAGACATAAGAATTGTTAAGAAAAAGAAAGCTGGACCAAATGAATAAAGGAATAATAACTTATTACAAATACTGCTACAGTTTTAAATTAAAATCAAAATAATCTAATGTTTAGTGCTATTAAAAGCCACTGCCCCTCCAATGTATAAAGGAAATCTTTTTCTGAGTAGGCAAACCAAGGCATGTTAGCCTAGATCTACTGTAATCAGTTAATTGTTCAGCTGTATAAGCTATTTTTCATAGTAAGTGAGCATTTAATTAATAAGCTAGATAAACATTATGAGTGTAAACAGAAAATTAAGATAGTGATTTAATCATTCTATCCACTCAAGCTAGGTGGACAGATATGTGGAGCAAATTTCTAACTTTTTTTATTTCTGAAGGGATCGGGAGTTCACAAAGAACTGTCTGCCTTAGAAAAGAAGCACCTAAAAACCTCATACTTGGCTCTTTCTTCATCCAATTTCTTTTGCTGCACATCCAAGGAATGTTTTACCACCTCATACCACTTTTTGAACTCAAAACACAGGCCACCTGAATAAAAAATATACACTTTAGTTTGGGAAGAAATGAAAGAAATGACAGAGAAGCTGGTCTCCAAGCAGTTCGACCCTGCATCTTGCACCTGTATACAAACTACCCTGAATGCTACACGCTTAAATAAAACACACTTGATCTAATAATTCTGTAAGAAAGAGAAATGCAGAAATGGAGTGAAAGAACAGCATGTCATAAGAAGTGCAAAGAAGCCCCATATCTTACATTTGATAGATTTATCACAAGCCAAACCTTTTCCCTCTTTTCTGGAAAGGTAAGCCTAGGAACTATCTCTCTACCAAATCAACTAGTTCTCCACTGTGTGGAGTGGTCTTCAACTGTTTCAAAGTTGAATTCAAGGGATTAATGAAACTATGCCTCAAGCTTAAGTTTAAACAAATAAAACCTAAAGAAGCTCAGATGCAAAATTTCACATAGTTTCATCAGCTCCCCACTGTCTACCCTACTGCCCACAAAATCCTACAGGGTTGGAAACAAAAACAAGACAATGGTGTTCACTTCGTATCAGCTTCTCATGGTTTGGAGCACAGGAACTTCATTTGTTGATACGTGAACAAGTATTTACCAGCACACGGAAAAACATGAAGACATAGGATATTTAGCAGCACTTTTGTCACTGATCCTCTAAAGAGGCACAAGACTGAAGCAGACCAACTGGATACAGTAAGGATAAGAATTCCAAACATAAATACAGTGTAGATTTATATATTTAAAAATAACCAACTCTCATTCCCCATAGGTGGAATATCTGCATTGTGAATTAACCAGACTTTGCATTTCCCCATCGCCCCAGCTGCGCTGCATGCGATGCTTGCGTCATGCTCAGCTTTGCCAGCCAGCTGTTTAAACTCTCCTGAAGGTGAATGTACTGTCCTTACAATCAAATCTATATACCTTTTGTATTGTTTCCATTTTGCATTCTGCTGTTTGCATTATCCTGCTTCAGATTGTCTAGATGCTGAAAACAGATGATCTCAAAAAGCAAGAGATACATGAAAGGAACAAAGACCCCTCAGTAGTCCTTGAAATTCAAAGGTCTGGATACCACTTATTTTATCAGCTCCTTAAACCATGAGGTTTAAGTAAATACTCCTAAACTGTTGGGAGAGCAGTATGGGAGGTGGTAGAAATTTGTGTTAAACTTCATATGAATTATTAAGCATCAGTCACACGTAAACCCACTGTCAGAGACACAATGCTACACTGTAATAACCCTTTACCTGGCCAGTACTGCTGCTCTGACAATCATATAGCTGAGCTGACTGGAAAATACACAGCTCTGATATACACATACATCTACACACATCTCAATCACGTTTTATTTGAACAAAACCCGTATTGTGGATGTGTGCAGTTCACAGAACACACAGTAGGTACCTACAGCTATTGTACTGCTTCCAGTGTGACTTGAAGAAATGTAGGAGCTGAAATACTATTTTTTACTTAAGAAACCAAAAAGGACTAGAGAATGGATAGTTAAGAATGGAGTCAACATAAATTGAATCTTTAAAACTCAGTATTAACCATTATTCATTTCAGCACTCTAACTTTGTGAAAATGCCAGAGGCAGTTTTGATCAGTCATCTAACAGAAATTCTCACATCAGCTCCTCTGTGCAGCTGCTCACCATCACCCCAACATTTTAAGCACAGGGACAACAAAACAGAGCATATGGATCATTTGCACCAGCAGATTTTAAAGTAAAAAAGTGGGCAAAGAATGAGCTGTTAATTCCCAAGGGTAATGAGACTTGTTAATAAGGGAGAAACCCCATTAAGACATTAATGGCTTTGAGCCTCAGCTTGTAAAGCATTGCCCAACTCCCCACTCCTATCACTATCATGTACTTTGAGTTTTCACAGGAAGTAAAAAGGAAAAGAAAAAATCCACCATAAGTTTGTGTATTCACCTGAATGTGAAAATTACCAGTTTTAGTTAACAGTGATGACTGTCTCTAGTTACAGCAGTAATTGAGCTCACACACAACTGACACCGTAATTTTATCATGGACCTAAATTTTAAAGAAACCAACAGAAGGGTCAAAATGACCCTGAACTGGATAAAAGGCCTAACAGATAAACCACTGTAACACACCTTAGATCTTATCTTCAACTGTGATTTGGATCGGGCCATGGAACATCTTCCTGAAGATTTCTAATCTTTGATTTGGTCTTTCTGCCCTCAAAGAACCATGTTCACACCATTATCTTCTCTATCTTAATTGCTGCTAGCTTTTCCACACTCTCTCAGGATTATTTGGACTAAGAAACTAAGATTATATCTGAAATATGTTACACACTAAGACATTTTATTTAACAAGACTAAACAAGTTTGGATTTTATCATAAATGTGGTTTGATGCCCCTAGTAAGTATCTGCTATTTATGATCAAAGTATGTTCCCGTTTCACGGCATATCCATTCATCTCCACCTACCATGCATAAAACTCTAAACCAAGAGGCAAACATGCACAAGCAGAAGCAGAGAGGCATCCAGCAAAATGTGTACCAAACTCCCCTATTCTGAACAGTAAGAACTGTGCAGGTACACTGAGGCCATTTAACATGAACAGGATCTATTCTTTTCTCTGAATAAAATTTGCTCTTAATGAATGACAAAAACACATTTTCATGATCAATAAGAAAAGTCTTTCTACCCCTGATTGCAAAACTGTTCTAATTACAAAATCATAACACTGCTTCTACTAGAATATTTATGTACCTTCTGTGTTATTTTTATTTCTTTCTTCAGCAAGCTCTGAAAGCAACCTGTAAAAAAATTTTAAACATCAGGCAGTTTTGTAGATCCAAATACTGCACTTTTCACATGAAGTTCAAATACAATGCACAAAAATGATATCCTAATTTTATTCCAAGTATCAGATAAAACCCAACGAATTTTACAAGTAACTAATATTTCATGTCTAAAATGCCTTCAAGCGTATGGTTTAAGCTACTGAACGTTACTGAAATTCCAACAGTATAAATTTAACTCTAAAGAAAGAACGATCTGAGACAAGCATCTGCACGATTTTAAATTTGGGGGTTGCTACAGATTTGTCTGTACACTTACCATTCATAGTGATCATCTAATAAAAACAACAATTTGAGCACAACTACAATAACTGCTGCAGCAAGAACATCATATTTCACTTTTCGTGTTGACTTATTTCCAGGCACAAGAGTCAGGAAATCCACTTCTCCAATACCAATCTTTTTCACCACTCGACAAGTCCAATTATGCAATTCATCTGATTAATATAAATAAAAATATAAAATGTTAAGACAAGCTAGAAATACTTTTACAGTGCAAATATGTTGGCCATTTGAGAAAAACACTGCTTAAGTCTTTTAGGACCATTTGACAGCCATATTTTTCAGGCTGAGGAGAATTTTTGGATACTTTTAACAATACTAGGCAACCTTCACTGTGCTTACTTGGAAAATACTTGTGATTTATTATATATTCATATGGAGAATAAAAAAAATCACATATTTAATAGTGCTCTGATGTTACTTGACTAACGAAGTGAGATCATCCTGAACATTCTTGTGGGAAAGACTATTGCAAATCCACATAAATATATTTTTCCAAAAAATCCCCAAAAGCAAAAAACTTGTCACAACCTTTTTTCCTGCACATTGACTAAACTCCCATGGCAGGAATCAGCAGGGCTGGTTGTAAAGAAGCTGGTTGGCGGTGGCAGGGCAGCACTGGCTGTTTCCCTGGCAGAAGCTGCTCAGGTCACACCTGGCTCTGCCATGGCACGCGCAGGCTCTGCTCTGGAGATCCAGCTGCAGCTCCACAGGATACACAGCAGCCTATCTATACAGCCTCTTATTACTCTGCTTATTTTTCACAGATACAAATCCCCCAAATTTCTCACCTTTCCTGTTCAGCAAGAAATACAGGAGTTGATTACATCACCATCAGATTCCACAAAGGTTAGCAATGTATGACTAAGTACAACCTTAATCCAGCTGTATTTATGCTCTCTTGCTGCTTACAAAGAGCTCAGTAGGAACTCGTTTTTAATCCTCTCGCACATAACAGTAAAAGTTAAAAACAATGTGGAAACTAAACTTTCTTATAAAGACTAGAAGCATATTAAGTTTTATTTCAGATACATAAAACAGTCTCTTCGTTGGTATTTAATGTTAACACTCCCAATTCATCGCTTTTTTTTTTTAGGAGTTGCTAGAAAACAGCAGCAGCCCTTTTTCAATTTTTAATTTTTAAAAAATGCTTATATATGATAAAAATCTTAGTTGCAGGGTAAAGGACAATACATTCCTCTTCAGCAGTAATTTTCAAAGAGTACTTAGCTTTGTATTTCTCTGTAAAAGATCTGAAAATGACTAATTTCTAGCCTTTTTTTAATTCAATGGATACTTCATGGTATGTAAAATAATGTAACTCTCTATGGGATCACAACACTGGCGTGAAACAACAAAGTCAGAATTACTACACCAGAATTTTAGCCCTAAACCTGGTTATGTTCTCTTCATTCAACTGTGAATAAACAGAAAAACCAAATACTTTTATTCATTGTAACGAATTGCAAAATAAGACAGTAACTCCCTCCCCTACTATGAATTGTTGGAATGTTTTGAGAAAAAAAAATTTACAGGCCATTTGTCTGTGTAACTCATCTTCAGTCACAGTGGTATTTGACAGAAAGTATGGTAACCCAACAGAGAGTTCACATACTAGGACATACTAGTCTTTCTTTGATAAGTTAATATTCAAGACTTAATTTTAAGATAGACAAAAAGAGTCAATACTTATGCTATATATGATTTCAGAACTAAATTATAAATCGAGTGAGAGAGCAGCTGATCTATCAGACACCATTAATTAATATTAAAATAAGTGTTAATATACAATATTATATAATACACAAAATGTATTTTTTGTTAAAGAATATACAGTCATTATTACATATGAGAATTCCAGAGCTAAGCAATTGGGTCCCAACTTCATGAATCATTTAGCAAAAGTTAAAGTTAATATATCACAAGAATTCAACAGGTGCCTCTTAGTTCACATGGATACTGAAAGATTTAAAATGAAGTATCCACTCCACAGCCTTACAGAGCCAACACCAGAGTGCCCCTGCATATCTGGGCCTATAACGCATACTCTAAATGTTTGATGAAGGTGCTTTCTATAGAAAGAATATCTTTCAGTTCAAGCTGAAATGGGAATAAATTAAAAGGAAAAGAGCAGGCACTTCTGAAGTAGTAATTTAAACCTTTTTGTTGGAGTTTAATAAACCACAGAAAAATTTTATCAGTTCAGGCTAGGGAAAATATTTACCAGGTAAATTAGCTTCCATCAAGTACTTCATGCACAGCATGTCTGGATGAAGAAAGCAGCTTTCTGTTATATCTGGAAAACGAGGCAGGTCTAAATATGCTGCAAGCTCATGCATTTTGTTGAATACTTCTTCATATACAGGCCACGACTGAAAGACAGGGTTAGAGAGGTTATACATTTGCTCTATTACCACATTTGTTAATTATTTAAAATTAGTTATTGATGTTAAATTCTGAATTGTTTAATACAGGATTGTTTATACAGATTCCTCTAGCACTCTGTGATTAAACACATGTGCAAGAATGGAGCCAGACTGCAGTACTGCAAAGAGAAACGTGTGCTAGTTTTAAATTCCATGAAACACGTAAGGAACAAACAGAAAGTTGCTTCAGGTCTCCCACCACCCCACCACCTTTCTTGTGAAATGCTCACTATGTGTCCAGATGCTCCAAAACTGAGAGTTTTGGGAAAAAAAAAATTGAGATGCAATTGAGAGTGAACTGTCTAAAGAGCTAAGAGGTCAGAGAACCACAGCAGGCAGAGGCTGGCAGGGACTGCTTGAGACCACTGGGTCCAAGCCCCTGCTTGGGTCAGCTTGAGCAGGCTGCCCAGGACCACATCCAGTCAGATAATGAACATCTCCATAGATGGCAGCTTCCAAGGGTTGTGGGAAATCTGCTCCAGTGTTTCATCAACCCCACTGTACAAAGGAAAAGATTTTGTTTTCCCTTACACTTAAATGGAATTTCTCATATTTCAATTTGTGCCCATTTCTTCTCAACGAGTCACTGGACACCACTAAGGAGGATCTTGTCCTCCTTTGCACACTCCTGCAGGTACCACATCATACCTGCCCTGAATATCCTCCAGCTCCAGGATGAACACTCACAGCTCTCTCAGCCTCCCCTCATTTGTCAGGCTCCACTCCACCATCTCGACAGCCCTTTACTGGACTCACTCCACTGCATCCATGTCTCCCTTGAACTGGGTAGCCCAGAACAGCACCCAGCACTCCTGATGGTTCTCACCAGTGCCAAGTAAAGAGGAAGGATAGCCTGCCTCCCTTGAAGACTTGTGCAGTCACCAAAACTGCTCAAAACTTACTGACAGCAACCTTGCAGTGACACAACCAGCTGCCTCAACACTTGTGCAGCACCTCATCACAGCCCATGAACCTTCATACGTCCACTTTATTCATATATTCCCTAAGTTGCTTGTTAAAAACTGAGGCAAAAAACCCAATCATCGCTTTAGCCTTTTCCTTGGTCTTTGTGACCATATTTCCACTCAGCACCAGGCCCACATTCTCTAGAACCCTTCCACAGAATCTTTCATGTCATTTAGGTAAAAAAAAACCCGCAAATAAATCCATATTTACATATATATTAGTGACTATAAATCTGAATTTCTCTTTTTGAAACCATTAGCTGCATGAAGAAAGTTCTCTCAATTTGTACTGAGGTTTGTTGCTATAGGAGAACATAATTTACAGAAAGATTTTGACGTGTTTATTCATAAGGAACTCAGCAGTACCTGAAGTTTGCGTAAGTATGGATGTAAGGTGTGACCCTCATTTCACAATACCTGAACTGTTTCATTAAACATTCTTAATTTTCTGCAATTTAAAGGATTACTTGAATTTACCTCTAAAAGCAACAGTTTCAGTTGTCCAGGCTACTTTATCATTTTAAATGTATAAAAAGCAATGATTTTTCTGCTTTAGCCAGTGGTTCTAATTCAGCAGAGCACTTTATCATGTATTCATATTTTATAAAGTCAATTTCCACATATGGAACCTTCCCTTAAAAGAAACTTAGCAAGGCTTTACAGTTTGTGCACAGCTTCAAGACTCCTGAACAAGAGTGAATTCAGTCTTCTGCTCTTTTTTTGGTTCAGATTACAAACACAGTAACCATGTTTACAACACGACATGATGTGACCTAATGTGGTTTTACTCAATAGTTTGCTTTCATCTATTTTAATATAAGCTCTGTAGTCAATGTTCAAATTTTGTTTTGAACGATTACCAACATTACACTGTCTTTTTTTCATATGATCTCCCCTCAGACCGCAGTTCAGACTTGCATGAACACATGCTTAGGCAAATGAATAACTCTGCTGTCACCTACTATTACACATGTAACTTTTTGTAACAGTTAGGAAGTTGTATCATATTCATTATAGTTTCTAAATAGTGTTAAAATTGGCTTAGACTGCTCCAGGACTATCTTGAGAAACAAGAAAAACTTGCATTACTAGAGTTCTGCAGAAGACCAGGCTCACAGTACTTTCCATTCCTTCTAAAAAAGCAGTGCTAAATTGAATACCAAACCAATCTTGGAAAAAACCCTGAATCATATGTAACTTCTCTTGAGTGTACTGGGAGAAAAATTAAAGTCCCACATAATTCAAATAAGAACATTACATGAATACTATTCATAATTAGATAGCAAGGAAATACGCTTTCCCCTAATGAAAAGCATTTGAATTAGTAGCTTTATAATATATCACGTATGAAAATAAATTAAGACACTGGGAATTTAGTCATTTGAAGCATTCTCGTTCTCAAACATTAAACTATCACCTTGGAGCTATCCAAAGTCTAATCTGACACCGAGCTACTTTAAGGAATATAGATTTAATTGGAGGACTCCAATAGACACCTTCCTTTATCACCTTTTACCTGAGCTTCTCTCCCTGTACCAGGGCAAGGAGACAGTTTTCCTATCCTAGGTATTAGTGAATCAAACCTTCTTCCCTCTGCCCAGCACCTACTTTGGTTCAAAGTTTTTGTTTGCGATTTACAGAAGGCAAATTTGGTTCTTTTTCAAAATGGCTAGAGAATGCTCTGCTTTGCAATGACAACCTATCCCTTCCTTTTTCTGAAGACAAACAAGTGGTATAAAAACCACAAAGAAAAATTATGACTGAGAGCTACCACTTGGCTTATTTTAAAAACAGTGTTAACAGAAAAAAACTGTTCTGTGTTGATGTGTGTTCATAAGGGATCTGAACACACTTGGAACGTGCATCCTAACAGAAGATAAAGATCAACCAAATCAACTGCTGCTTCCCAGGGTTTAAACCCTAAGCTCAAAAACATTTCCTGTAGTAGTTCCATTGCTACAATGCAGTGCTGTGCAATGATGGTGAGGCTGACCTGAACCCCTGCTTCTAGCAGCACAGTCACCTCTGGAACTGCAAGGTGCAGGCACAGCTGCATCCAGCACAAGGTCACACCTGCCTGGGACACAGCACAGGGCTGAAGGCTGAAAGGTCAGGGCTAAGGACACTGAAGGGTTTCTGCAGTAACGAAGCACTGGCTGTTTTCACCTGTCACTGTATGCCCTGTTCACACTCTGTTTAACTCTGAAAGAGCTGTGAGTTCACACAGAAAAGCTTTTATTCTGCAAAATTTCAAACACACTGGGAGGGTTAAAAGAGAAGAACTCCCAAGTTCCACACAACCAACATAGCAAACGTTGAGAAAACATGTAAGAAAAAGACGCAGCAAACAAGCAGCCTCAAAATTAATAAAATAGAAGTTACCACCTTTTACCTAGCAATATATCTCTGCCAAAAAAAAAAAAAAAAAAAAAAAAAAAAAAAAAAAAAAAAAAAGAACCTGATAAAACAAGTTGCACTGGAAGTCAACCAGCAAATCCACTAGGAAAGCAAGACCCAGAGTCAGGGCCTCCCTCCTTCAGTTAAAAAAACTCTGCCTCCAGCAACCCATGATTAAAACCCAAGGGAGGAGTACTTGGACAATATAGGACAGTGTTAGATCATATGCCACACAATCTCCAAGTATAACTTTCACTTATCCGATCATAAATTAAAAAATTCAATTTCTGCGCTATATATTAGGACAACTCCCCTGTCCATCACCACGTGAAGTTACTGAGCTCTCACCTTGTTTTGGGAACCTGGGAAACACAACAAAAACCACATATAAAACTCAAGTTACAAACCCTTAAGGGCACCTAATAATTCCAGGAAGACTGACAGAAAACCCTTTCAAAGCTATGCCACCTGCTATCCTTTTCAGGTGTTTCGCAAGCTGGGATTCCTTCAAGACTGATCAACAATGCTGACAGAGTCTGTAACTTGTCCAGATGGGGCACAGAGGTTGCCAAGACCTTTTCTTAAGCTTTGTTTTTAAAATCTTTGTATCTTATTCCCACATGTGACAAATAAGGTCACTACAGGTCTTCTCCAGAAAGTAGTGTAGAAGATTAGTACTACTTGAGAGTACTTTCCCCTGCTCCCTGAGCACAGGAGAACAAAATACACATTGTTGAGTCAGTGAAAGTGTCTATAACAAGATTTTCCTAATGATAAATAATCATTAAACTATTTAAATAAGTTGTCTTTACCTTTCAAAGTTACATGGCATTTTTCACCTGTATTAGAAAACTACAAACTGGTTTTCAGGAGCAGAGGAGCCAAATTATTAGCATGATAATCAGATCACAGTAACAGGTAATTGTTTTGAGTAAGCCAAGATTGCAGCCTCTCCTACTTGTTTGGACAATATCAGAATGTTGCTGATCAACAAGTAGAAAACAGTATGCACTGGCTGGCTTTCTAGAACAATTTGCGGGCTCCATAGTTTCTTGTTTTAAATATGGTCTGACTGACTCTTCTTGGAAACTGTATAAGCCATTTCCTTCTCCCGTTTCAGGACAATATCCCATTAGTTACATATTCACAATATTCACTATTCAGCTTATGTTATAATGACAATGTTCTATTATTTCTGAAAATAAGTAATTATACACTTATTCTAAATTCTTCATTTTGTATTTTTCCCTTCCATCCTTCTTTCCTGTTTTTTTTTTGCAGCACAATTCCCTTCTTCATCATCCTTCTACCTGTACCTTTCCATTCTGGGACTGCTCTTTCCCCCACGCTTGCACATTCTCTGAAGTTCTACCTACTCTGTGCTGCTTATATTCCACAATGGCCATTTTTCCCAAGGGATCTGTTAAATGACCATTTAATACTGGAACCTAATAAGGTCTGACTCATTTTTTCATTATCAGCTTCTTGTAAATTTCAGGGAATCTTCTAATGTTTAGAGTTGGATATGCTGGCAATAATCCAAAACTCAGCAAGGCTTCATCATTTTTAAGATGACAAATTCAACTTAGACTGAGTTTGAAAAAGAGTGTACTAAACTTATCAGGAAATGGATTAAGAAAGCCATTTAACTTGTAGGTTTAAAAAACAGCAAGTTATGAGGGTTGAAGAAGGGGGTTTTGCAACACAATCCAGGATTTTGGTTCAAACCTTGTATAAAGCAGGGCATGCCCATAAAATAAGCACTATTTATTATAAAAATAATAAACCAAATGGCTGCCCTAGTGTGTGTAAAGATCTTTGAATGCTATCTGGATTGAAACACACATTCCCAGGAACCTAAGCTGGCCTTACATTTACATAAGGTAAAATTAGTTACCAACAACCAGCAGAGCAGTCAAGTTCTCCATGGCACCTGGCTCACCTTACTTTGCTTCTGCTGCTCAACTGGTTCAGATATATCTGGTCATCTGCAGCATGAGCCTGATGTGGGATGACACCAGCCACACTGCATGCAGATTGCACAAAAGAATTGACAGTAGACACAATAACTGTATTAACTGTGAAATTTACACCCAAATTAGTATTTAAAACTGAATGAAACAACCTTGTGGACCAATCACTACATACTAGATCATTAATATGGTCAACTAATGATTTTTTTCATGGTTTTTGTGTATTCTTACAGTACTACTAATCTGTCTACCTCCCATATAAACCTACATGTACAAATACTGCCAATTGATTTTTAAACAACATTGGTTTTCCCCCTTGCCTGACCTCTACCTACCTGTCAGGCACAACCATCATCATGCCCCACCTCTATCAACCTCTCAGGAACAGCCACAAACAAATGTAATAGCCATCAAACACAAATTAAAGGCACTCCAACGCTGTGTATTATGATGAATACAAACTTTCACAAAATAGGAAATACTGACACTTCGCCATTTAACCTAGCTGGAAAAAAAACTAAAAAAATAAGGCAGTCAACTTTGTTACATGGTTAGATTCTGTGTAGTCTTTTCAGGAAAGCCTTCTTTGCCAGAGCAAAAGGTATACAGAAAAGCCTCCTTAAAGGTCCCTTCCAACCCAAAGCATCTTGAGATTCCATGGCATTGTCTGCATTGTCACCACTGCTGTACAGAAACACCCCAGGCTTGTGATTTGCCGATGAGTGTGAAAGAGTATGGGTGAGAAGCCCTGTACCCTGCTCCTGCCTCCTTTCCCTGGTCACATCCAAAACAGGAGAACTGACTCCATGAGCCCCGCGTCTGACTCAGTGCACTCATTTTTACATGGACTGAGTGGATAGATTTCTCCAAACCCCGATATCCATGAATCACATACAGATGCTGATGTAACAGTGAGAGGGTGTGCCTGGAATTATTAAAAGGGAACCAAATGACAAGAAGAAGACAGGTGAAACTGCTATAACTCCATTTAGATAACTGCAAAGAAATACGAATCTTGTGAAACTTCTTCCATGAGAAAAGACAAAGAGACCAAGCACACAAGTAAAGCTGCTCCTTTACAAGCCTACCATCAAGCAGAAGGAATAAAAGGAAATCAATTTTTCCACCTGAAAGACAGGCAGACAAGTTGCCCAAGTTACCTGTCTGGTAACAAATAGGCAGAAGGGAAGAAAAAAGAAGTCAGCATACCATTTGAAAATCACACTGGCAGGCTCCCATTTCCTCTCTCCTTTTAATAACTACTTCAGCTGCAACAACTACTACATCCTAAAATCCCAAATTACTCCTGATCATTGCTGTAGAGCAAGTGAAAAGGGTCTTTATACAGCAAAAAGATTAATTTTAGAAAATGACTAAATAAACAAAGCTTATGCCTTTTTGAGAGAAAAAAATTAGGTGCTAGGGTATTAGACTAAACCGATACAGGCAGCCTTTATTGAAGAATTCAAGATGGCAAGCAACCTACACACAAAGACAAAAAAGGCAACTGAATGTCCAATGCAGATGTATGCCTTTACTAGGAAAAAAAAATTTTGGCTGCCTAACAGACTTTTTAATGGGCTACTTTCAGAGGAAGACATATTTTTCATTACATGATTCCCGGTTAAAGTGGTTTTTGAATAAATGAGTTTCAATATTATTAAACCACGAGAGACACGTGCTTGAGCATTAGCTTGTTCATGCTCACAAGCAAACTCTGCCAAGTATCACTTTTCTAAAACAATGCAGTCTTTCTCAAAATACATAGAGGATTCCAATAAGGAGCTGAACTGCCATAATGTATTGAAATTTAAGAGTTTGGGAACAAATTTTATTGAATTTCATAAATACTTTGGTAGGTTTGTTTTCTTTCTTCGTTAAGTAACGCTTAAAGACAGGTATGGACAAGCTAGAGTTTCTGTTACACAACGGCAAGCTCTCATGATAAACTTGATTACAATAACCCTTTCAGCAGTGAACTTCCTCCTCAGCTTCTTTTCTTCCAAATAAAAGCCTCACCCTTGCTTCTTTTCATTCTGCACTACTTTCTATCCTGAACAAGTACTGCATGCACCTGCTAAACTGCACAAAAAATACAGTTAGGCAGGGAAAAAAAGCCTCACTGATAGATACACACCCACCCCTAAAAAACTTAAGATTATAAGGTATCCTCACCCACCACTAAAAAACTTAAGATTACAAGGTATCTCAGAACACCAGCAGACCAAAGCAGGAATCTGTTTGTTTGGGAAAGTAAGTGCAGCATAGCTGATTAGCAGAATTTGTATAGATAGAATTTTATCCCTCTTAAAAGTTTGTTTTTTTTTTTTTTAATAAACAAGAATGACCAACTTCTGTCTTAATTTGAATTTTTTAAACAGTTACTACTGAAAAAAAGAAATTTAAAAAATCATATGGCAATTAAGGTCATTCAAATTTTAGTCAGGAAAAGAGACTCTTACAAATAAGACCCTGCATATTTTGAGAGGAAGACTTCAGCAAACAGAGGAACATGTCTAAAAGCCAGTCTGATGGGTACACTTTCCAGGGAAGCAGAAAACTGTTGTCATTCCTGTCCAAACTCTCCAGGAGAAAACAGCAAATACTTTGACCTGCATTTATGAGTTCACTAACAGACTCAGTCAGAAATGACTCTGTTTGAATCAGACCCAAAATAAAATATACACGTGCAATCCACCAAAACCTAGAGTGTTAGACAATCCATATGTCAGCAGTTTCCTAAGAGCTGTGGGATGACTTGAAGACATGTGCTTTAGCCAGTAGCAGATTATTAAGGGATACAGAATCCTTTCAAAAAGCCAATGTGAAAAAAAAAAATAAATACAGGCACCATTTTACAGCATTTAGAAAATCTCCAGGTTTCTTCATGACTGTGGCACAAACCCACCCCAATCCCTCAGGCAGGTGTCTTTGTCCCCATTTTCCACCTTGGGACAGAACAGCACAACACCAGCCCTGAGAGCCCAACCCAGCAGGAGCAGTCATTGTGTCACCAGAGGGAATGACCAGCATCAGAGCAGGAGAAAGAACCAAATATTTTGCAACTGAGCTGGTTTCACATGGCTTGTACTAATGCAGGCTTGAACTCCACATTAAATGAGGAAAAGGAAAAGATTCAGAGCAGCTCACTACTTCCTGCATGCTGAACTAAGACGCTATCTTGGTTTAGAAACAATATGAGATGCAATTGTAATGACTACACCCTAGTGCACTTACAGAGTCTCAGCTAAAGGCATGTTCTCTTCAGTAATTCCTAAATTTCATATGCTCAATTGTAAAACTTTAATAGCTATTCAAGGAAATGAAAAGAAGATAGAGTATTAACTTAATCAGCTCACAAATCAAGACCAGTACCTGCTTTTAGGGCCAAAAGAAGACTGCACAGAACTAAACACTGTTTAGAAATATTAAGGGTAAAGTACAAAACTCCTTAAGCTGCAGTCCCTTTCAGCCCAGGATGGCTCCCCCATGACCTAGAATTTATTTATTCTTACATGGCTTTTCATGTTTCTCTTGCCACATTTCTAGGCTAGGCTTCTTGCAAGTGTTCCTACTTCCTTCTGGCATTGGGATCATCACTACTACTCAACAGTAAGGAATTTTACACTGTGAGGAGTTATTAAACAAGCAATTCCTTTATAGTTCCTCCATCAAAACAAACCAAAAGGTCACTTAAAAAATACAAGCATGAAAAATCTTTTTTCAAATAGCAAAGTTTTGCTTAAGAGAAATGTGCAGTATTTATTGCCTAGAATTCTTTGGTGTAGGCTAGACATACCCCTTTTATGCAATGATTTTGTATACTTTCACCATTTATTCATTCCTCAACATTTTTCAAGCTGAACAAGAAACATCCTGAGATCTCCAAATGTGAAACTTTATCAGACCATATTTAGTTCGCCTGACCTAAAGGCTTGAACATCGACTTTAGGAGTTTTTCTAAGATAACTAGTTAATGAAAAATGAGTTTTACAATCTTGAAAAAAGTATCCTCAGAACACAAAACCCACAAACTGAAAGCCTGACTGAAACCCCAGAACAAAAAAAAAAAGTGACTGTACCACATCAATCAAAATAATATATTTAGCCTTGCACCCAGAAGCGAGCAAGCAAAATGCACAGGGAGGAATTTATGAACCAAGCAAGCCACAACACTACCAAACATCTGTCCAGATTCACACCATTTGTGGCTGACTCAGCAGTTAGATCTCTCTATTCTTTTGTTCCAAATCTCTATTCCTCCACGGCATTTAAACAGTCAGCATCTGGCCCTTTTAACATCTAGAGCATCCTTTAAGGCAAGAAGTTTCACCAGTTACCCACAAAACGTACAAAGCCACATCTCCTGCTGTTTGATTCTGAACCTGCAAACGAGCAACCTCTGCTGACACCTCCCAGGCCCTTGAATTGGAAGAGACACTGAACAATTGCCTCCTGAACATGTTCTACAAACTATCACATCTTCCTCTTAGTCATCTCTTTTTTAGGATGAAAGATAAGTAGATAATACTGTTTCTTGCAGGAAAAGTGTCCCTACATTTGACAATCCTTGCTGTGACTCTTTGTACCTCTCAGTTCTTCTGCAACAAAAGGAAGAAAAACAAAACACCCAATCAAAACTCCATATAGTATTTAAGATACAGTACATTATAGATTTATAAATTAACTTTTTTTTAATCTCCATTCTTTGTTAGATGTCAGGAGTTATTAGAAAGTAACTCTAATGGAGCTGGGCTAAAACAACTGCATGTTTGAAAACTGCATCATAAAGGGATTACAGAAACCTTTATAATTAAGATCACACAGGTATTTAAACTAAGGCTGGTACATGAACATAGGAGCATTGGTAAGACCAGCTTTCAGAGAACACTACAAATCAATTTTTCTTTACTTAATTCTATTTTTTTCCACTTAGAATAAAGATATTCATGTCAGCTGTTGACCAAGAAGGAAGTTTGAGAAATTTCAAGCCGTATTTCTCCATCTGCATTCTCGTAACTGTGAAGCTCCAAGATTATATATCTCAGTAGATGCAAAAAGGGGAACGTTAGACTTATTCCAAACTGCTCACATAGGATTCAGAATTTTATTAAGGAGAAAATTAAGAGGAAAAGTGAAAAAAACAAAGACTGAATAGAATGATGAAAACTAAGGAACTTGCAAGTACACTTCTGTTCACACTGGAATTTTTTTTCCAAATTATCATTCTTCTTTAAAAATTCTTTCTGCAAGTGTAAGTAATCTTTGCATGTATCAGTGATAACCATTTTACGTTTTCCTACATGGTTTATTCATCAACAAAGGTCAGCAGACCATTTTATTGAAAATCCACCTTCAGACTAGAAAATTATTTAATGTTATTAGCATAGCATTGTTGTCATCTACCAAATTAGCAACACTAGAAGAGTCACCAAACAGCATAAATCATTTCCACAATAACAATTTCAGCACAATGACCTCACGCAATATTCACAATACAAAAGTATACCGAGAATTTCACTCCTCCTTAGACAGTGGGACAAGAAACATAAAGCTTGGAACAGTGATTCACTTCACCTGTCCCTCCTAGAAGAGTACTATAATTAGGAGACTAAATCCACACCCACAACTAAAGAAACACCAGCACTTAAGAAATACTGTCAAGTTTATAAACTTCTACTCACATACTAAAACTCTGTAATGAGACAAATTCTAATCCTTCTGCTTTTAAGTTGATGAAATTACAGTACTATAAATAGCATCTTTGATAAAAAACATTCACAAAGAATGAAATATCATTTGCTGTATGAAAGCACTCAGCCACATTGCATCCAATTTAGGATACAAATCAAGGAATTACACCAGAAAACCCAAGGGAGACATTGGCCTGAAGAGCAAGACAAGTACCACTATCTTTAGCAATGCTAAAAACAGTCATGATGAGATTTACAAGGATCTTCAGTGGTCACTATTACAGTTCCATATGAATTTATGCCATGAGCTATGAGCAGAACACTCCCTGACATTTTTAACTAAGACCACTCCCACAGACACTCTACTTTTCCCTGAGCTCTTCATGGTCCAAGGACAGAACTTGTTCTTCCCTGTGGTGCAATGAGAATCTCCAGTGATCTTTTATTATGTGAGGAGATATTAACTCTTTCAGTATTGAAAAGAATGATTAAAAAGTCCTTAGGCTTTGTTTTAAGTGTAAGGTGGGAAGAATTACCAGCATGAGTGAAAAC